>NC_050176.1:44684606-45042106 GCF_008315115.2 Sander lucioperca
AAGAGTAAAAGGCGTTAACACACAAAATAGCAAAGACGCTTGCGTCGGGCTTTGCGTCGGGCTTTGCGCCGCACTGGTTGCAAGATAGGGCCCATGGGTTTCAAATGAAGCAAGAAAGGCGCTTTGAGCTGTGACGCAGATTTCAAAAACAATAAACTATGACAGTCTGTTACTGAAGCTAGTAATTACCGAAATGACACATGAATTATCTCTGTCCCTTACTATGCATTGGTAATCATGCTGCTATTCCATTGTATTATTCAGTCAAATAATGAATGAACAGATTCCTGCTGATGGGTGAAAACCCTGTATCAGTCTCTTCTGTCTCTCTTCTATTTAGTTTTCTAGTGCTTTTACTATATAATGAAGGATTACATGCTTCTGAGGCAAAAGAAAATGTTCAGCCATCATGGGTTTATGAAACGCTTCAAAATCCATAGGTTAAACCTTTTTAATCATTTGATTAATTATAAGTACAAGTTGTCACTCAACAGCACAAAATACACAAGTCCTCATACCTGAACATCAAAACGTTGCGTTTCTTACAAAAGTGGGATAAAGCCTGAAGTCCGGCGCATCTCTCATGCACCAGACTTCAGGCTTTATCCCAGCAATTGAGCCAGACTATAAGATCATACAATCATCATCACCACTGATGGCATAAGTATGTCAATGACAAAATGCTGTAATATTACTGTATAAACTACTGTTACCTTGATTCAGTTTTGCATTTATACACCTCTTTATTCTGAGACTTTCTTACCTCCAAGTCTAACATAACTAGATGCATAGAACAGACGTTAGTTTGGAGTGATGGTTGACAACCTTGACGTTCCACTTCAAGTCCAGCAAAATGCAAGCGTCATTTGGTGGACAGGGCTTGTTAGGGTGGAAATTTTAAGCCCTGTTGATCAGGATGTGAGCCAGCAGTTCTGGAAGGTTTGGAGAACCAAAATGAGCACATCAGTCCATAAACTTGGTTTAAGGCTCTGCTTTTTACCATTTCTTCACGCCAATATACATAAAACACATGCCGTCAATACATGTACAAGAACAAAGGAAAGTCACTGACATAAAGCCGGGTCCCCAGCCCACAGAAAAAAAAGGCTGAATGACTCAAACAATAGCTTTAAATACTTCCTGGTCAAACTATATTGCTAATAGCAAGGGTAAAATTAAATAGACATTTGAAAGTATTAAGAAGTAACATCAATTTTTCCTGTTAAGGCATTAAGATGGACAATAACTCTTCAACCTACTATTCATGCTGGAGTTAAGTTTCCTAAAGCTGGTAAGAAACAAATTACAAAAAGAAAACCCATTACCCCCCCCCCCCCTCCCAAGGTCCCACTTGGTACAGTCCACATCTCCAACACCAGTCCTAGTGGAGCAAGGGGCATTCATGTGTGCACGTTTATAAGAGCACATTCCTCAACCAGAAAGTGGACCTCTGAGAAAACAATGATTGAAATCAAAGCAAACTATAAAAAACAATAAAACAAGTACTTGAATAAAAACATACTGAAGCAAATTTATTAGTCAAAATTGAATACTACGTTTAGATGATAGAAACATGTCACATAGCCTAAAACCAAATATTCAACTATTTAATAAAGGAGCTTTTCACCTGCCTGGTGTGTGGAGATCCCTAACAGGGCTCAACGGAGTGATACAAGGCAGCAGAGAGAGAGGCGGAAATTTTAGCATTGGAATGTTCATGTTGCCTACTGCAACTTTAATGCTGTGTTCACACTACCAACGACAACACAACAGGCTACAGGTCATTTTCAATGGAAGCCAGTGACATGAAGTTACAACCTGATGTCCGACATATGTCGCTGTGTGATGGGCGTGAAGCGCTACAAGTCAAAGTTGAGCTGTCCTCAACGTTTTTTCAACGCTCCAATGACGCGGTGAAACGCACATGGCTAGCAGGGATACTGTGTCATTTAGCTGAGTTAGCTGATGAAATGCTAGCTTTCTGTGTATTGCGGTACACACAGGGATGCAATAGGGTGATGAATGTGAAATGAAATGAGTACTTGAGCAACATTTGAACTCGGTGACTCTGTGACAATTCAGCTGGCTATTCTTAGCCGATTTGTAGCCTTTTGACGCTCGTAGTGTGAACATAACATAAGAATCCTTCCAATTTACAATAAAGGAAACTGAACTGGAATCGTGCATATTGATTGATTATTATTAATAATAAGGTGAATACACTGAATGTACCACAAAATCTACAAGCAACCCCAGATGAGTGTCAGGAAACAAGAATACATGTTTTAATACTGACACAAGTAGGATTAATAATTTGAAACAGTGAAAAGGGGGAAATAAACCAAAACATTGGGCCTTGACAATATTTAGGTGGGAATATCACATCTGTATTAAGTTTTACAATTCATGGTGTATGCTATTCCTGTGACCCAGAACTGTCCAATCATTATCTGTGCATAGAATAATCTTTTCAAAGCTAGGGACCAAGACTCATGTTAAACAGATGTACAGCCAGCAGATATATTTTTTGGACAAAGTATGTTGTCTTAATGTTTACAACATTAGGACCTTTCTGTTATTAGAGTGCTCTTAGTGTACCCCAGTTTGCAAAAACATGTCATGGGTACTGCCAATATAGCCCTGACATATACATTAGAAATGTAAAAGTTTACTTTTTTACACTAATACGCCAAACACAGATGGGCTCTTTTGAGTAGTTGTACAGCTGCCATTAAATCCTTGACTATATGGTCAAAGCAAAGCAGTACTACTAAAATGTTATTTCATTGCACGTCAATGGGACAAGTAATATGCTTGTGAGAAAATAGTTTTTATTATCAATATACTTTGCAAATTGAATTAGGTTCATTTTTTTTTATTCCAAAAAAAACAACATATTTTCCCGCAGTTGTCACCAATCACCATCTTATGAAATAATAATGACTGATACATTTAGAAATAAGAGAACAAAATGAATGCTGACTTAGAATGTTTTTTGTAATTGCCAAGATGGGAAAACAACTTAACACATGCTGAGTGGGAATAATGAGAAAGCCTTTCCCTTGTGGGCAGCTTTCACTATTTTCATGATTATTATTATCATGTCAGGATTGTTTACACTTACGTTATTCTATTTTTCAGGTGCCACCAGTAATCTGTGGCTATGATGAGCTACATTTTACTTAAATCAACTCCTCATTACTGTGTTCAACTTGATATGTTGTCATTAACTGCAGTGCTATTTTACCAATTATCACTAGTTATAATCTTGTTTTGTGATGACATAGCAAGAGGATACAATAAACTAAGGTTCCTCTTGTGTATATGAGTAAACCCTTTTTGGTTACTCATAATAAAACCGAAAGACTGCTGATGTAATGGAAGTTCTAACCTTTCGTCTGTTTGTAAATCAAATACCAGGCAACATACGCTAATAATGACTTACTAGTTTCAGCCAGAACTTTACAATTTGTACATGCCTACACAATTGGCCATCATTACAGAAGCTGTTACAGTGTGTACTAAACACACTAAATAGATTTTGACATTTATTACATTTTGACTTGTCATAGCAAGAAAAACACAGTTGTCCAGGACCCTGAAACCTGCACACCAAAATGGAATGCAGCCATCGTTAATGTTATAAATGTGATGATGTATCAACAGGTCTATTGGGCATGCTGGTGGACTTGTATGGCTTACTGGGACAAAAGTCGAATTGTGTCATCATTAATGTTATTGTGTTTCATGACAAGATCATGTGTGCTATATTATTGGTCTATTGGATGCCTGTACAACAAATTTCCTCTGGTAGATCAGTATTTCTTTTTAATTTTAATGATAAAATATAATCAATTGGCAATAACTTTTTTCTTTACTGCAGAAAGGAAGTTTCTTATTGGACTTTATTTATCATTAAACTAGTGTAACAGTCTAGTGCATGTGATACTTGATGAGGATATTTACCTTTAATGATAAAGTATATTGTATTTATTCATCCCAAAAATACTCTTGAGGCCTGTGTTCGAGTTCTGTTCAGTACACTGCAAAATAACAATATGTACGGGGGCCCTGAGAGCTCAACACGCTGCATATACAGAAAACAACCAAATACAGAAACGCACTGCAAGAAGCCCACACAACAACAGAAAACTGTTTCCAGGGGACACAAAAAGTGGTGCACGTGGCTTTGACATCCTTGTTGTTGCCATGGTTTTTGTTTTTTTAATGTAGTTAAGTTTTTTGTTTATTTTAACATTGCGATCGCATGATTCAAATAATATCGCAGATATCTGCTGTCAACCTAGCGTTAGCCTCTTGCTTATTATTAGCCTGCCATTAAAATAATCTGATGAAATACACACTAATTAACTAACATAAATTGTGAAAAAAAGCTAAATCAATTGCAAATTGTTTAAAACAACTTAAAAATAAAGTTGCAGTTTGGCAGCAAGAATATTTTAAAATTCATACTGACCCTTTCTGTAAAAAGTTAATGTTAGCTTAATTTTAGCAGTGTGCATCACTTTTTAATGCCCTGTGGAAAGTTTCCATTGTCATGTGAGCTTCTTGTTGTGCATTTCTGTATTTGGTTGTGTTTTCTGTATTTGCAGTGTGTCGAGCTCTCAGGGCTATCATAAATTTGCCCACATGGAGAATGTGAGCCGTCTGTTGTAGAGATGATATGACATGTCAGTATGGCACCAACAACCATTTGATTTACAAGCAGTTAACCATACAATCCCAGAAAACATTAAACTAAACACGAGAAGGTACACAGGTACAGCAGGTATCACACAGATAAAGCTCTGGAAGCTCCTGTGTATCTGATTGTAATGAATATTGTGGAGAACAGCCTACATGCTGAAGGCTTCATGCGCAAGATAAAATCCTGAAGGCAATTATATGTTCTCAGAAGCAGTTTGAATGGGAATAACTCCTCTCTCTGTTCCACTTACTATCAGCCATAAGATGTAGGAACTGGTGGGAGGACCCTGCATAAAGTAAAGAGAGTAGGCGACAGTGATGACTTACTTGGTGGGTTGCATGTAATGCTCCAGGAAAGTTTCTGAGTGGAGAAAGTTGAGCTATTGCCTGAAGAGATGCTCATTCCAGCAGCCATTAAAATGTTCCTCAGGTTCTGTGATCTTCAGATTTACAGGGCACCTGGAGGCGAGATAGAGCAAGAGAACTCAACAGTCAGGGATCCCAGAGGCAAGACAACAACAAGAAAATAGTGTAATTAGATGAATCCCATTAGATGCGAATGTGTAACACTCAATGGCCGGAAATTAATTAATATATAATAATTATTAATCCTTGTAACTGTTATCATATTACAAAGATATCTCAGAGCTGTTATTTTTTCCATATTGGATTTTTTTGCAATTGCTGGTGTCCAGTTCAACTTTGATCGATCACTAATATATCTTGAGGCAATTAGTGATGAAGCAGTCCAAGTTGAGTTTATGTTGAGGTTTTATTTTTATAGTGCGTAGTTTCTGTCTCCCCCATGAGGAATTCTAAGTAATGACAACAACACTGCTGGTGCCTCCACATGTTACAGCCTTCCATGATCATGCACACGCCCCCACCCCTCCTTCATGCAGTTGCTAGTATGCAAGGAGAACACGGAGGATTAAAAGAACATGTTGGACTCTTCAGACGAGGTCATTATCTTCACTCGAATTTCTGCGCAGGAAAGTCACCAGACGACACAATTTTCTGAACATAGCCATACTGAGAAATACAGAGTTTTGTGGAGCTGATAGTCTTAATTAGCTTTGTAGCAACTCATTTGGCAATGGCTTGAATGTAACGGACGTTTATCAACATAAAAAAGTTACACAATACAGCTTTAAATAACATTATCAAGATTTGATAAAGGTCTCGTGTCACCTTTAAGGCCTGCTTGGTTCTTTTGAGAAATGATTGTAAAGATTTACAAATAATATGTTTATGGCATTTACTATCTATGTTCTGCCCCCACTTTGTGTTGAATTAGAGACATCTAGTGGTATAAAGTTGTATTGCATGGTGTATAGTTGTATTGCATTTGAGTTCTCAGATTTTTATTTTTGCTTCTGACTCTGGTCTACTGAGAGGACATGCCGCAGTTACTTTTCTATCTCTGCCTTTGGTAGTTTTTGAAGGTCTAAGTCTGTAAGTATTTCTGTAGGAAGTATATCTACTTGATATAGTCTTTGTGTATTGTCCGTTTTAGCATAACATGTATGTTGTATTAATAGATGCTAATCGCGATTAGCATTTCTCCATAGAGATCCATGTTAAAGTTAGCTTAAATGCTTACTAGTCCTGCAAGTCTAATGATAATGGCTAATTTTTCCTTTGGGATAGTTATATGTCAGACTTGAGTTGCATATTCCTGTATATATGGACAGTTTGTAATGCCATATTATTATGTTTTCACAGTTTTACAAAATTGGAAAGATCCTTACTAAAGGCTTCTCTCTACTCCGGTTTCCTGGGTCTTTATTTCATGGATCTTATGTTAGCTATCTGCTACGCTAACCTGTTAAAGCAAGAGCAGAATAGTAAAAAGACTTATAATTCAGTCTGCTATCAAAAGAAGAGTGAGTTAGCAACACTGCAGTCCATAAGCTCAGCATAGATTCAACAATTTATCATGGAGGAACAAAACGAAGAAAAACCTCTGCCATACACAGAAGATGGGCAGTCTCAATACTCCTACCATTCCAGATGCTCAACCCATTCTAGTCATGCCTCATCACACGGTTCTGCTGCCACAAGAGCTAGAGCTAAAGCGGAAGCTGCAAAAGTCAAGGCTTCATATGCGCAAAAAGAAGCAGACATGCTAATCAAGCAGGCACGGATAGAGGCAGAAGAATTTAAGAGAAAAACTGAGCTTGAAGTGGAACTGAAACGTAGGACAACTGAGTTACAGGCCAACCTCAAAGCACTGAAAATACAGGGCGCTGCTGAAGCAGCTATTACTGAGGCTGAAATCCTGGAAGCAGCTTATGAGGAAGAAGTTGGAAAACCAACACAGCAGAATGTGACAAAATTAGCTCCATATCACTCACATCAACGCACTAGTGAGTATGTGCAACAACATTCTCAGGAGTATGAGGAGCAACAGTCTCAACTCATGAAACCACAACCCATCTTTTCACCAGAGCACCAGCCAAACATGGACAACGGTGATGCAGATAAACGTGGTACCCAATTACACAGTTTGGAAGAAATTAGCGATGTCATGTTCCAAGAATTACCAGCACAACGACAGAGCACGAGCACAGCCTACCCTCAGCAAAGCCATGCACGCCCTTCGAAGTTCTACCAAGATGAACGCCGCCCCCTACAGACTCACATCACACAATCTAAGGGTAAAACCTAGTTCATGCCCTCTAGAGCATCCCTGCATGATCAGTCAGACACAACAGACTTAGCCAGATACCTAATTCGCAAAGAAATGGTTAGCTCTGGACTCCTAAAGTTTGACGATAAACCAGAGAACTACTGGGCTTGGAAAGCTTCCTTTGTCAACTCCACAAGTGATCTGAACTTAACCTCCAGGGAAGAGCTAGATTTATTGACCAAATGGCTGGGACCACAGTCTGCAGAGCAGGCCAAACGCATCCGTGCAGTTCACATCAATAATGCCAGCTCAGGACTCAAAATGGTGTGGCAGAGATTGGAAGAATGCTACGGAGCAGCAGAAATGTTAGAAAACGCTCTGCTTAAGAAGTTAGAGGAGTTTCCAAAAATATCAAACAAGGACAGTGAGAAGCTCTGGGAGCTAGGGTACCTGTTGCTAGAGCTGGAGGCAGCTAGGAAAGATGGATTCTTACCTGGACTATCTTACCTCAACACACCACGGGGAGTCAATCCCATCGCACAGAAGCTCCCCTATAACCTTCTGGAGAAATGGATCTCAGTTGGCTCTAAATATAAAGACGACCATCAGGTTCAATATAATCCCTTTTGCGTCTTTGTTAAGTTCATCACAGACCAAGCAAAGATGAGAAATGACCCCAGCTTTGCTGAACTGACCATGAGTGGTTCAGTCAAGACGGATAAACCTCTGAAACCCACCAAACCATCTGTGTTCACCAGGAAGACTGAGGTTTCTTCAGAAAGTGAAGATAAGCAAAACATTATGGAGAAAAAGGTTGAGGATCCAGATAGATTATGTCCATTACATAATAAGCCCCATCCTCTAAGAAAATGTCGTGGCTTTCGCAGCAAGACCTTAGATGAACGAAAAGCTTACCTCAAAGACAAACATATCTGTTTCAAGTGTTGTGCCTCAACAAGTCACCTCGCCAAGAACTGTGACAAATCTGTGCAGTGCAAAGAGTGCAACAGCAACAAACACCTAGCTGCACTTCACCCAGGGCCAGCGCCATGGAAGTCATTGAGCTCTGCTGTTAAAGAGGATCAAGGAGCAGCAGGAAGATGAGACTCCAGAAGTTATGTCAAAGTGCACAGAAGTCTGCGGGGACTCATTTGGCTCCCGATCATGCTCCAAGATATGTTTGGTCCGAGTCTACCCTGCAGGTCAAAGAGACAAAGCTGTTAAAGCGTACGCTGTCCTCGATGAGCAGAGTAATAGGTCCCTGGCCAAGACCGAGCTATTCGACCTTTTGGGCATTGGAGCAAATGCTGCACCGTACACCCTTAAAACATGCTCAGGGATTGTGGAAACATCAGGACGACGTGCAAGCAACCTCATAGTTGAGTCAATAGATGGCAATGTACAGATCCCGCTTCCCTCACTCATAGAGTGTGACATGATGCCAGACAACCGTTTGGAGATCCCTTCAGCAGAGATAGCACATCATTATTCTCACCTCAAGCAAGTGGCGGATAAAATCCCAGCCATTGATCCGGATGCAGCCATTCTTCTTCTACTCGGCAGAGACATACTGCGTGTACACAAAGTACGTAAACAGTACAATGGACCCAATAATGCTCCATATGCTCAACAACTTGACCTCGGCTGGGTCATAGTTGGAGAAGTATGTCTCAGAGGAGTCCACAAGCCTAGCAGCGTCAATGTTTACAGGACCGATGTCCTACCTAATGGGCGTACATCTTTCCTTAGACCATGTCCTAGTGTTATTCACATCCAAGAGAAGTTTGACAAGAGGATGTCAAGTCACAGTATTCAAACCTTGAAAGAGATGGACATTCTGGCAGACGACACCGATGACCTTGGAAGCACAGTATTCAAAAGGACAAAAGAGGATGAGAAAATAGCTTTGTCTATTGAAGATCAAGCCTTCCTTGAGCTCATGGACAAAAACGTCCACATAAATGATGCAAACAGTTGGGTAGCTCCCTTACCCTTCCATTCCTCAAGGCGCCATCTCCCGAATAATAGAGAGCAAGCATCCAAACGTCTCTCATCTCTGTGTCGAACACTGGAAAGAAAGCCAGACATGAAAAAACAATATATTGATTTCATGCATCTTCAAATCTTTGAGTCGAACCAGGCAGAACTAGCTCCGCCATTGAAAGAGAATCAAGAGTGCTGGTATCTACCAACATTTGGCGTCTAAGATCCTAAGAAGCCAGACCAAATACGGGTGGTGTTTGACTCCAGTGCCAAGCATGAAGGTGTCTCCCTCAATGACATCCTCTTAAAGGGACCAGACCTCAATAATACTCTTCTTGGCGTCCTTCTTCGTTTCCGAAGGGAGCCTTTTGCAGTCACAGCAGATGTGCAACAGATGTTTTACTGTTTCACAGTCTGTGAGGACCACCGTGACTTCCTAAGGTTCTTGTGGTTCGAAGATAACGACTTCACAAAACCAGTGACTGAGTATCGAATGACAGTACATGTATTCGGTAACAGCCCTTCACCAGCTGTGGCCATTTATGGCTTGAGACGGGCAGCGCAAGAAGGACAAAAAGAACATGGCCAAGATGCTAAGCAGTTCGTCATGCGGAACTTTTATGTGGATGATGGACTCGCCTCATTCTCCACTGCAGATGTAGCCATTGATGTTCTCAAAAGAACAAGGGAGATGTTAGCTGAGTCAAGCATCATGTTGCACAAGATAGCATCAAACAGTAGCACTGTTATGAACGCTTTCCCATCTGAAGATCGTGCCAAAGATCTTAAGGATCTGGATCTGTCATCTGATCCTTTGCCTCTCCAACGCAGTCTAGGTCTCAGATGGGACCTGCAAACAGACAGCTTCTCCTTCTGCGTGTCTGATGAGGAAAAGCCATTCACTAGAAGGGGCATCCTTTCGACAGTCAACAGTCTCTACGATCCCCTGGGATTTCTGGCACCAATCACAATTCAGGGAAAGGCTCTGGTGAGAGATATCTCCATGGAAGAGTACGATTGGGACACTCAACTACCAGACGACAAAATAATCCAGTGGAAAGCCTGGAAAGATTCCCTGATGGAACTTAAGATGCTTCAGATCCAGAGGACCTACCTTTCCATGTCTCTGCTTGCCACTGTACACAGAGAAATTTGTCTTCGCGGATGCATCCATCTTCGTCCGCTTATCCGGTAACGGGTCGCGGGGGTAGCAGCTCCAGCAGGGGACCCCAAACTTCCCTTTCCCGAGCCACATTAACCAACTCCGACTGGGGGATCCCGAGGCGTTCCCAGGCCAGGTTGGAGATATAATCCCTCCACCTAGTCCTGGGTCTTCCCCGAGGCCTCCTCCCAGCTGGACGTGCCTGGAACACCTCCCTAGGGAGGCGCCCAGGGGGCATCCTTACCAGATGCCCGAACCACCTCAACTGGCTCCTTTCGACGCGAAGGAGCAGCGGCTCTACTCCGAGCTCCTCACGGATGACTGAGCTTCTCACCCTATCTCTAAGGGAGACGCCAGCCACCCTCCTGAGGAAACCCATTTCGGCCGCTTGTACCCTGGATCTCGTTCTTTCGGTCATGACCCAGCTTTCATGACCATAGGTGAGGGTAGGAACGAAAACTGACCGGTAGATCGAGAGCTTTGCCTTCTGGCTCAGCTCTCTTTTCGTCACAACGGTGCGATAAATTGAATGTAATACCGCACCCGCTGCGCCAATTCTCCGACCAATCTCCTTCGGGCGGATGCATCGACTCTAGCTATATCAGCTGTAGCCTACCTTAAGGCAGTTGATACAGAAGGACACAGCCATGTCGGGTTCATCATGGGGAAGTCCAAGCTGGCTCCACGTCCTGCGCACACTGTCCCTCGTTTGGAACTGTGTGCAGCTGTCTTGGCAACAGAGCTTGCAGACCTGATAATGGATGAAATTAATGTGGAGATTCACACAGTCAAGTTCTACACGGACAGCAGGATTGTACTTGGCTACATTCATAACACGTCCAGGAACTTCTATGTCTATGTTGCTAACAGAGTGACAAGAATCAGGAAGTCCTCACACCCTAATCAGTGGCACTACATCAGCACCAGTCATAATCCCGCAGATCATGGATCTAGGCATAGATATAGAACAATAGATATGACATGACGTCATAACAAATGGCATAACTGTCCGCCATCTTACTAGGGTACTGTTTACAATTGTCACCTATGGCAGCAAGTATGGTTATCAGCTGTGCAGCAACTAACTGCTTTACCAGAAGGACCGAAGAGACCCAGGAGGCTGGCATCACTTTCCACATGTCAGTAGGAGTAGATAAAGTATTTTTTCTCTTCTTTTTTTAACTATAAATACAGAAAAGTTGGTGAACTAGCTAGCTAGCTAGTTACGTTACCTAGCAACTGTTAACGACCGGCTGGGATGTCAGTTATTGGTGATTGCTAGCTAGCTCTTAACAGCATTTATGAACAGCAAACATTGTTTTAGTTGATTGATTTTTTTTAGTTGATTGATTTTTGACCTCAAATAAGACATTTAGTAACGTTAACGTTATAACAGTTTTTTTTAACACGTCGTTAATATTACCCCTACATTGACTGCTGCGGCTGCGGCTGATTTCACTCAATCTGTGTTAAGTTTTCAGTTAAATTAAAGTTAACGACAAGTACTCTTCTTTACTCCTAAATCTCATTTTATAATATCTCAAGACAAATCCAGCAAGCTAACGGTACGTTAAAATGTAACGTTACACATAGAGTAAAGTTACGTTACACAAATCAACATTAGCCACATCCAGCAACACGGACCTAACCGACCAGCCGCACTTAACGTTACATTTTCACCAGCCAACGTTAGCTCCCCAAACATTAGCCATGTTGAATCCTGCTGTCACTCATCATATATTAACATCTAGTGTTGTCAGCTTACCTCATGCCTTTACACGATTTTCCTTTCAGTAAAGCAAATTAAAACTTAATAATCCATGTCTTGATGAGGTAAAGTAACTTCAATCCAGAAAGGATTCCTACTTCAGCAGCAAATTCTCCGCATTACTATCGTAAATGTAATTTCCATAACGTCCATCAACAAAAACTCATTGAAGCTAGCGAGGCTCTTCAACTACTCCCCTCATTGTCAAAACTAACTCCATGCCGGCCGGTTGACAGTAAGAAAACAAACACTAAACAGGAAGTAGCAGGGTTGATGGGAAATGTGGTCTTATAGTTAAGATAAAATCTACACACATAAATAAATGTATTAAGAAATTACAGTTGGATGTTTCTCTCATGTGTCTTATCGTAACTACCGCTCTATAGACCATAATACTGAATCTGTTTAGGATTTCTACATTAAAAAATATTGTTTAATGTATATTAGCCATTCAGAATACCAAAGACAGTTTTTACATATTAAGTTCAGGCAAAATTGAAAAAATAAAATTATTACCTGCAGTATAAATGCAAAATTATGAGATTATCTTTATAATTGAACAAATTACTTGTTCTCTTGGAGCTATATCAATCAAAATTCCACCCAAATCTCTATTTTTTGTTTCTTTCTAGAAAGGCACAGTTGTCTTACAGTCATTACTTTGAATTAAAACCACTATTGATGTATTGGTAGAAAAATATAAGGATTATAAAGACAACATGAGCCTCTTTCCCCATTGATTCCAATTGAAGCAATTCTAAAACTTAACCCTGGTAAGATGGCCGCCAAGTGGTTCCATCCTGGAATGGCAAGTCAGAATTACATGTCATATCTATTGTTCTGTATCTATGGATCTAGGTCTGTCCCAGCCGTTCTCCTAAAAGACACCAACTGGTTTTCAGGTCCAGCTTTTCTGACAAAACCTGAGTTGGATGAGTCTCCTCAGCCAGAGATATTTGACCTTCTACATCCAGAGTCTGATGCAGAAATTCGCCCTCAAGTTTCAACCTATGTTACAAAAGCTACAGGTGGAGTTCTCAGCTCTCATCAGTTTAGTAGATTATCCAGTTGGAAATCACTTACCCGGCTCATTCAAAGGGCCAGAGCCTACTCCAAAAATACAGACCATAAACAGAGAATGGATGAACTTCCTCAAGCAAGACTCATAATTATGAGAAGCGTACAACAGGACTTCTTCAAAGAGGAAATGAAAAATCTCTCAAAGGGTGAAGAAGTCTCAAGACACAGTTCAATCAGAAGTTTGGATCCTATCGTAGATGATAATGGTTTGTTGAGAGTTGGAGGCCGTATATCGTCAGCAGACATGTCCTGGGAAGAAAAGCATCCAATCCTTCTTCCAAAAAACCATCATGTGTCTACTTTGCTGGTAAGACACACCATGAACAGGTTGCTCACCAAGGACGACACTTCACTGAAGGCGCAGTTCGAACAGCTGGACTGTGGATAACAGGAAGTAAGAGATTGGTGTCAAGTGTGATCCACAAATGTGTGATCTGCAAAAGATTAAGAGGAAAGTTGGAAGAACAAAAAATGTCTGACTTACCTCTGGACAGATTTACCATGAATCCTCCATTCACGAATGTTGGACTAGACGTTTTCGGACCTTGGACCATCTCATCACGCAGGACCAGAGGTGGGCATGTAGAAAACAAACGCTGGGCAGTCATGTTCACCTGTCTGAGTACACGAGCGGTGCATATTGAGGTTGTAGAGACAATGTCAACCTCCAGCTTCATCAACGCTTTGAGGAGATTTACCGCTCTAAGAGGTCCTGTAAGACTGCTCCATTCCGATAGGGGGACAAACTTTGTTGGAGCTTGCAAAGAACTGCAAATAAACTCAGAAGATCCAGAGTTGAAAGCTCACCTGCAAGAAAAAAGTTGCACCTGGACATTCAATCCTCCACACTCCTCTCACATGGGTGGAGTGTGGGAGAGGATGATCGGTGTTGCACGCCGCATTTTGGATGCCATGTTGTTGAAGGAGAACTCTCGTCTCTCTCATGAAGTACTTGTGACACTCATGGCGGAAGTCATGGCAATCATGAACGCAAGACCCCTAGTTCCAGTGTCTTCTGACCCAGGGATGCCAGCTGTTCTCACGCCAGCAATGCTGCTCACTCAGAAGATTGACACAGTATCTACTCCTCTAGGGAATATGGATCTCAAAGATATCTATAGCAAGCAATGGAGGCAAGTCCAAAGCCTTGCTGAAACTTTCTGGAGACGCTGGAAGCAAGAATACTTGGAGACACTCCAGCACCGCAAGAAGTGGAAATCAGAAAGACGGAACCTGCAAGTTGGAGATGTGGTACTCCTTAAAGACACTCAAGTTAAAAGGAATGAGTGGCCCACAGGTGTTATTGTGGAAACCATCCCCAGCCGTGATGGCAGGATTCGGAAAGTCAATGTGAAGATCACGAGACAGGGTACTCCCAAGGTGTATTCAAGACCTGTTTCAGACGTTGTACTGCTCCTCAGTAAAGGGACATAGTGGTATTATTTAATACCAGGCGGGTAGTGTTCTGCCCCCACTTTGTGTTGAATTAGAGACATCTAGTGGTGTAAAGTTGTATTGCATGGTGTAAAGTTGTATTGCATTTGAGTTCTCAGATTTTAGTCCCTCTCCATTGCCGTTGGTTTCCTTTTTGCTTCTGACTCTGGTCTACTGAGAGGACATGCCACAGTTACTTTTCTATCTCTGCCTTTGGTAGTTTTTGAAGGTCTAAGTCTGTAAGTATTTCTGTAGGAAGTATATCTACTTGATATAGTCTTTGTGTATTGTCCGTTTTAGCATAACATGTATGTTGTATTAATAGATGCTAATCGCGATTAGCATTTCTCCATAGAGATCCATGTTAAAGTTAGCTTAAATGCTTACTAGTCCTGCAAGTCTCATGATAATGGCTAATTTTTCCTTTGGGATAGTTATATGTCAGACTTGAGTTGCGTATTCATGTATATATGGGCAGTTTGTAATGCCATATTATTATGTTTTCACAGTTTTACTAAATTGGAAAGATCCTTACTAAAGGCTTCTCTCTACTCTGGTTTCCTGGGTCTTTATTTCATGGATCTTATGTTAGCTATCTGCTACGCTAACCTGTTAAAGCAAGAGCAGAATAATCTAACAGGGACATTTTGGGACTGATTGGTGAGGATTGCTGTGATACACTGCAAGAGCAAATTACGTTTTACTATGTATTCACCTAATTTAAATAGCACACGTTACTGTATTGTGTGAACAGTTAACCTTATTTAATATTTTATGGCTTTTTCTTTTGCAATTAATTCAATTAATTTACTGGAATCTGTTGATTTTAAACAACATGTCACTGGGTCCACGAATACAAAGGGTCACACACTTGTCTCTTGATTGTCTTGTTGTGTATTCTTATTTCTATTCATGCTTTGTTTTAAATGTGTATGCTGTTTTTAATGTAAAGCATTTTGGGTTTACGTGTAAGGAAAGGTGCTATACAAATATAATTGACATTGACATTTTGCGGGCAAATGTTCCACCAAACCAACCAACCAACCTTCCCGAGACTATTTTGCAGAGCCACTGTCACTGCGTCCGGAGTTTAGCGCCGCCCAAGACGATTGTGATTGGTTTAAAGAATTGCAAACAACCCAGAGTGAATGGCTTTGCTATTGAAAGGAAAATCAGTCTTGTTTATTGTTCCATGTGAATCAGGGTCATTAAACTGTTAATGCTCCAATGCCTCAATGCCCCCCAGGAAAAAGGTGACTTTCTGTGTATTTCATTTCCATGGTGTGCTCATAAATACTTGGTTCTCTCTGACGCTGTAATGTGAAACACAGTGGTCAAAAGCATTGACTTTATGAAACTGGAGTTACTGGAATGTGCAGTTAATCTGAACCTTTTGGTGTTTTTTGTAAGCGTAAAGAAAGTATATTTAAAAGGTAGTATGCTGAAACCTTCAACCAACAGCATTTCTTCAGATGAAGTCCCTTCTAGACATTGTAGCGCAGCACATCAGTCAGTTGAGAACAGGTATGAACAATGTTAAATTGTTTTCTTCGATTTTACATCATTTGCCAGGTGTATTATTATCAGGTTCAGGGAGGAACAGCGCAGGGAAAGTGGGCCACCTGTCAGACGATATGTTTCTCTCCTTTTGCTCACTTCCCTGCTCCTTTGTGCCTATGTGCTTTTCCACCCTCCTGAGTATAACAGCAAGATTACCACTTTCATCTTCACACCTAGAATCTCGGAAAGCACTCATTTTGTTCAAAAGATATTATTTAAATGTTATTTTTGTTCTAAATGAAATTTCAAATATGTATTGGTGTATTTCACAAAGTTACAAGTGCGATACACCTGACTTGCTGAAGTTGTCATACGAGGATGACAGCTAACTGGTTGGGTACTTTTTAAATGTAGGTGAGGCATAAGAGACACTAGTTAGATACAGCACACACACACACACATGCACGCAATAATGACGGATTGCTTAATTCTTTTTTATCAGTGAAATTTTAGAAGAGAAGAAGCTGACATCTCTCTTCTGCCGGTGACGGGATATAAATAGCAAGTAGGTTCTCTTAAAAGTTGAGATGAAAACATGCTTTGTTTCCAGTGTGTATCTGTAACGCGGCTTTGAAACCTGAAGCAGGGAGAAGACGCTCCTTCATGTCTCCCTCAGTAAGCCAGAGAATAACGAACAAGAAGAAGGCTTCTCTGAAATACCTGACCTAATATTTGACAGATAGTCAGTATTGAGGGACTAAAAGCAGATTTAAGGGAAATATGAGCTCATATTGTGTTTTATTGTAATTCTGTTTTAGTTGCTGGGTCTGAATCACAACTTTGAAAGGAAAATCATTTCCTTTCTTCTTTTATTATCAGAGGAAATTCCAGTACATAATCATTTATGCTGCCTTGTAATTATGTGAAACCTTGTTAAAATCAAAATCATATTTTTACGTAGTGGAAAATGTCATGTATACCCCACAATGAAGACACCCATCAGTACTTGTGACATTACAATATAGGGAACGTTACTGCAGAAGTGATGAGCATTCCAAGTATGTATCATAGCTATGACATAAGATTTGCTCAGAGGTACCCAAAGGCTGATTGACAACCTATATGATACTTCCTAAAGTAGGGGGAACCCTCTCAAAATAAATAGCTGGTGGTGGACATAATGAGGCATTATATTCATGAGATCCAACAGAGTTTTCTTATCATACTCTCTGTGGTGTAATTGACTTATCAACATCACCCAAAGTACATAGTCTTTATTCTCTGGTTAATGCATTCTGATGGGTTCAAAGGCTTGGAAACAGAGACTGAGCAAGAGAACACACATGAGTGAGTGAGTGAGTGAGGGTATGTGTGTGTGTGTGTGTGTGTGTGTGTGTGTGTGTGTGTGTGTGTGTGTGTGTGTGTGTGTGTGTGTGTGTGTGTGTGTGTGCGCGCAAATGCAAATGCATGTGTCAGGAGACCAATTACATTTCTGAGTTGTACTTCAAATGAGGCACACAGAATCACTGCCCTTCCCTGATTTGGCTCCTGCAAAAATGAGAGCAAACCTTAGCTACACACACACACACACACAAACTTGTCTTTTGTCTTTTGTCTATGGTAACTCTGCTCATTTTGGCCGGCTCCATGACGAGTTACATAAGGTATTTTCCCTGCCATGGCAGCCTGCTTTGCTTAGCAGGTGAGGATGTAACACAGATATTGATTTTGGACAAACAAATAGCTACCGACTCACTGACTGGGCAGAACTTGCAAGTAAACAAATAAAAAATACTAATATTGATTCTAACAAATAGCCACCAACTGACTGACATGGGCAACACTTGGTAAACAACATAGCATGATTCAAATTTGAAATGGTGGAGGCGTATCTCAACAGTTCCTCGTGTGTCGTTTTAGATTTGCTGACTCATCTTCCCTCCATCAGTTTGGTAGGTAATCTCACTGCAAGTAATCTTTAAAATGCATGGACATGGAGGGAGAAAGTCCCGGTTTTAAAACACATATAAATGCATAAATATACATGCTGTAGGAATATAACCCAACAGTGTACCCATGCATCCATTAATCCTTGGTAGTGAGTAATCCCAGTGTGTTTATGTACTGAGCTAATCTCCCTCTCCTCTGCTAAGGGACTGAGGATAGGCTCCCACTCGCAGGTAAGCCCCATTCCCATATCTCGGCCATAACCACTAATCCCACTTCCAGATACAGAGAAGAGCTAGAGAGAGGGAGAGAGAGAGGCAGCTTATGTGTGTGTACACAGATTCACCTCTAAACATATATACTGTAGATTGTTAAACACTACACAGTATTTTGACCACTATTAAACATAAAGTATCTGAAAAGTTATTGGTTTCCATCTTGTGTTTATGTGATACGGGAAAACAAATTGGAGCTCAGCCAGCAAGAGGATCTTGCTGTCAAAGGAAGTGCCAGTTTTTCTTATCCAATCAGAAAAACTGATCTAAAACTAATTCTAAAACAACTTTCTGCATTCAAATTGATGTCACATCTTCTTGTGCATTTAATTGTACAATAGGCGGAACTTTAAGTAGTCGTTTCTTGTAAAAGTTAGTTAAAGATGTACTTAAATTGAGTGAATTTTTTTTTGCTGGTAAAAATATTGATTATCTCACCATTTTCTGTTTCAACCATGTGTAAAATTCCTGATCTTAACTACCATCTACCAAAAGTAGAACTGAAATGACATAAACATGATCACATTTAAATGCTTTACAAAACCATACAGTTAACTTATTAAAATGTAAATAAAGGAATTAAACAAAACAAAAATTATAATATAGAAAAATCAAACATAATTATAACCATTGAAAATATTTACCACATATGTCTGCCAAAGAGGTTATGGTTTCAGTCTGTTTGTTAGCATATGCCAAAAACTTGTCAACAGATTAAAAAAAAAAAAAAGATTGCACTAGCATGGTCCAAAGAAGTTTTTCATTTTTGCTGCAAATTTGTTGTTGTTTTTTTCTTAACGTTTGAAAGTTATCTGGATCTGCATTTTTACGTTTAATGAGTTTATAGTGGCCTCATCAACTACTGCATCTTTTGAAATTCATCTGCCACATAATTGTTTTTACTACAATATTTATTTTGATCTGGATCTTGATTCAAAATGTCTTTCTTGGCCTCCCTCTGGTTTTACTTGTTTTCACTTAACTAATATATGTAAGGAAGTTCTTGTTTTTTCTTGCCCTCCCTCCAAGAAGAGGACAGAGGTTAAGATCAGACACAAAACAGCATGGTAGGCATGCATGGTCTTTCATGCCCAGGGACATTTCAGCAGGGGCACATACCGTCCCATACTTACTGTGGTCCCTGAACCTGGTCCTCCAGGTGAAGGTTGTTTTATTTTATTTAACCTTTATGTTTAAAGGTAATCTCATTGAGACACAGGGTCTCATTCTCAAGAGAGACCTGTGTGGGACAATCCAACAATCAGTTACAGATAGACAGGCAGACAGATTTACCAATTCTATATACAATATTGTTTTGTACATCACTTATGTATCACATTTAAATACTGTTTTACCACTTTTACATCTTGATATTTGTACACATTTTTTGCACTTTGAGCTGTAATTTATTAGTGTTCAGTGTCATCACTCTTAATGGAAATTGAATAGAAGACGGACTATAAGCTACTATGATAATAATAATATTACTACTTGTAGAAATAATGGTTTATAGTTCACAGGTTTAAAGTCACAATGGGTTTTATGGGCTGTCAGCCATACATTGTGGTCCCTAAGTCATGGACACTATGGTCTGTGCTTGTCCAACTGCAAGTTTGCATGTAAATTATGGTTAGTCTATTGTCAAATCACACATATGCATGCAAATTAGAGATCACGTAATGGTGACAGTGCCTTGTCTAATTGCGTGTGTTGATGCAAACTAATTAAAATGAAGTAAAATCACAATTTGCCTCTCATTCACAAACACCAGTCGCAGTGAAGGTACTGACCATCATGAGTAATTTGGGGTCCACACTTTGACATGTGGACAGGAGGAGCTAGGGGTCAAACCACCAACCCTCTGATTACTGGATGACCCACTCCACTTCCTAAGCCACAATTAAGATGACCTATTGGTACAACATCATATATTATTACTTGTATAATACTATTGTATTATTGTTCCAAAACAGTTTGACTTGTATATAGACATTGTATGTAGTTGTTCATTGTTGCTTTTATATATAAATGTTAATGTTTGCTCCTGAAAATTGTTCTTGGAACTGAAACTGGAACTGAAAACTATGTCAAATTCCTTGCATACATATTTGGCCAAGAAAGCTGATTCTGCTATTCCAACACACAAACAAATGACATGTCAATTTAAGCAAAACCAATCTCCCTCTCGGGTATTAATTAGTAATAACATTTTCAAATTGATGACGGACAATGACTGGCTTAAACTTGTATATATGGTTGGTTATAGTACATTATAGCCTTGGGACTGGATGATTTGTATTGTGTGTGTGTGTGTGTGTGTGTGTCTCTGACCTATTTCTGCCTGGGAGTAGCTGTTTCATCACAAGCAGACACCAGCCACTGCATGTGTGTGTGTGTGTGTGCGTGTGTGTGTGTGTGTGTGTCTGTGTGTGTGTGTGTGTGTGTGTGTGTGTCTGTGTGTGTGTCCCTGTGAGAAGATGCACCCTGTGTCTCTCAGGTATTACTGTATAGCTCAGTTTGGCGCTTGCTGATGTGAATGCACACTTCCTCCCTCCTCCTTTCAGTTTTCTTCACTCTATCTTTTCATAGAACATGCCCCCCCCACACACACACACACACACACACACACACACACACCTTTCTCAATCTCTCTCAGGTGCTGCCTGCTGCGATGTCCAGTGCTGATTGTTGCTGTATCTGCACTCACAGCAGGACATGAGGACACGCGCACAGGCGCACACTCACAAACCCACACACACACCCACACAGATCCTGTTACACTAAATGTGTTCACAGCAGGGTAAACCTGATTCAAACAGCTAGCGAGAAAGTCTAATGATTGATGATAAGACCGGAATATCCGCAGCCACAGCAAAATCACACAAACAGGTTATCTGGGACCTCCAGGCACTGAGCTGCTTTCACATGGCTGAGGAAAAGGGGTTGGAATCATTAGCCCACACACACATGCAGGGCTGTAACACCCTCCAATCCGCATCCACATGCATGCAAGTACCAACAGACCTGGGCACAGAATTATGCACAAATGCCTCTACATGCCAGCAGATTCTCATGCGCACACACCAGAGTGGTGCACTCTGCTGCTGCCTCCTTTTCTCTCCCTTTGTCTCGTCTACTTTGAGACAACTTTCTGCTGAACTGCTGAGGAAGCAGGCAGGTAAGCAGACACATCAGCAGCGGGGCAGAGGTGCTGTTAGTCTGAGCAGTAAAGCTGTCTAGAACACCAGAATAACTATGAGGAGCTGCATTTGCTCTCATGTTTACCAACCTAAAACCCACTCTGCCTTGTCACGTTCTCCTTTGTGCTACAGTATATTTAACATCTCCAGTGAATGCATTTCAACCTTCAAAGCACGTACTGTATGTGTGCAGTAAGTGATGTCCAAATCTCACTAAATGTCACACATCTTCTGCAGTGTTAGGAGCTGTTAGGACTGTATTTGTTGTTGTGTTATAGCACGATGAAGGTGTTGCTCCTGTACCACCAGTGTGATTGGAGTCTTTCCCACTGACGTAAGCCGAAGAGTATTCTCATACAGAACAGTGATGTAATGGACTGTGAAGGTACTAGTCAGGCTCCTTCTTTTCGCTCCCTCCTCCTCTCTGTCTCTCTGTCTCACTGTTTCACCCTCCCTCCCCCACTCTGTTCCCATCTCTGTTTTTTTCTCTCTCTCTTTCTTTTTTGTCTTGGCAGGCTACTCCTTCTACTCCTCTGGGATCACTGAAATAAAACCCCACAGCTCCCTCGCTCGGTCACAAAAAGGAACTACATTCAGAGATGTCAGCTGCATGTATGCTTCCCACTGTGTCTCCATCTCTCCATCTCCTTCCGTAAGTATGGTATACACTCCTCCTCCCTCTCTCTTCTTCATTTGCTTTGATGTTATTCCACTCATTGGCCATGCTACGATACCCAGTTCGGTCCTTGGATGGTTTGTCAGATACTTTCTAGACACAGACAGTTCTTTTGTCACATAAACTGTCAGAAACGTGAAGCATTTATTAGACTCAAGTTCCCACTAAGGAGTCCCATAGTAGTGCTCCTCCTCCTCTTCTCCTCTTCTCTACTTGTTCTCTGTCTTCATCAAAGAAGAACCACCGGTTCTGTCTGCCCCGGGGAGACATCACAACGAGACAGACAAAACCTCCCAGCTCTCTACTCTACTTGACCATCCTAGTGTGAGGAAAAAAAACTTATGCACACATAAATGCAATTATAGCAGCACTGTTCCATCTGCACACAGAAAGTCCGGCAGACTTGACTTTCTCCTGTGGGTGGCCCTCCCTGACTTTTCATGTTACAAAGGGCTGGAACTACCACACACACACGCACGCACGCACGCACGCACACACGCACGCACGCACGCACGCGCGCGCGCACACACACACACACACACACACACACACACACACACACACACACACACACACACACACACACACACACACACAAACTATATATACTATAAATACACACACATACACACACACACACACACACACACACACACACACACACACACAAACTATATATATATATATATACACACACACACACACACACACACAAACTATATATATATACTATAAATACACACACATACACAAATACCAAAGTGCAATGGGGGTTTTGAGAGAGGAAGCCCACAACATAAATATCCAATTACCAAACACTTCAAACGCACAGAGGATGAAATATTGATAACTTTGAGACATTTATGTAATCCACAATGGTGCCTTATATAAGTGTTCCATTTTACAAGGAGAAGCAGAAATGTGCAGGGAGGTATTGTTTTGTCTTTTTTTTACTTTACAGAAAAAGAAAGAAACAGTTGTATGTTGGCAGACAGTGTGAGCATATGAAAGTAGTGGTTGAAAGCAGTTGGACAAATGTGCTCCCTCGCTAGCTCCCTCTAATAGCTCTCTCACATTAAAATTGCTCACATAGAAGAATGCATGCTTGCAAACATCTAGAACTAAAATATAACGGTGAGGCACGGTTACAGGTCATTATCTGAGAAATCTTAACATATTATTATCATGTTATCTAGACAACAACACCACAAACTGACTTAACCGCTCTTGGAGGTCTATTCTGGTGTTGGATGTACATTTATGAGGGGGAGTGACTGGGATGTTTTATTTGCAGTTCATATGCAGCTGTCAGTCGTTCAGTGATGAAGGCTGTTCTAAGCATATGGAGCAGACGGGGGAGGTTTTGGGCTTCTGTCTCCACTGCTCTGCTTTAAGTTGCAGATCACAGAGCCTATGCAAAGGCATTAACAAGCAAGGAAATATGGATTCTCTGTAATTAATTGTAAATTGTCACTGCTTGAAGAGAGGATGCTGAGTGATGTGTGCATGTAGAGTATCTGTTTTCATTTGTGAGAAAAAATGAGAGGAGAAAAACAGAGGGAAAGACTGAATAATTCGAGTTAACTTTCATGCCTTATCAACAAGACACTCTTCATGGTTTTTCCTTTGAAACTGCTGTTCCCCACTAAGGCCGAATAAATTAGAACTCTAAATAGGAATAATAATGAGAGCATACATTATTTCTGTTGTTGGTACTGGTTGATGTTGTTGTTGTTTGTGTCGGCAGGAAGGCTCAGATCTCCATATATGCAAAAAAAGGTAACTTCTCTGCATGTTTTATAAGTTTGGAGGATCATTTTAATGGTGACCCAAAAAGATGTCCTAGATATTTGGGGAACATCCTTTTGAAAAATTCCTGAAACTACAAACAGAGAGACAGAGAGCACATAGGGGAAAAGAGAGGGAGAAGAGGAGGGAAGACAGAGAAAAGAGAGTAGAGAGTGAGATGAGATGAAATGGAACTTCTTCCTGTATTGTGAATGTGAATACCATTTCAAACATCTCTTTGCTTTATCAATCATAACCACAGTTCTCTTATGACTACAACACCTTTTTATTTGCAAATGTTGTGTAAGTACTCAATATCTTAAGATTGTGGACATCACTATTACAATAATACCCATTTAAAGGTGATAGCCCCCCCTGCTGGTCAATGGAAATGACCTCAACCTCAAGGGCCTCTCACCCTCAATGAGTTCCACTAGTGGTTTAACAAGCCAGTCCTCGGGGGAAGCCCCACTGCCATTTTCAATACTGTTCAATTATTCTGGAAACAAGGCCTTTGTGTGATTCGTACTTCAATGTCTAATGTAAACTCAACAGTGAAATCTTACCCAGAATCCACTGTGAGCTGTCACCATTGCCTCACTATGAACAGTTGAAGATCAAGTGAGACAGGTATGAGTACACACATTGCTAATTCCTCTAACCTACCAGCAATAAGCGTATTTCATTCTTACTGTTCTTAATTATTAGCGAACTGTGTTCCATTAATAAAATCTCTGCTCCCCTTAGACCCGGCTCCTTCACTCTTTAAATGGGCTCTGTATAGTGCTATGTTACCAGCAGGGATGGAAAGAGTCCTAGAAAATCCTCAAGCAAAAGTACTGTTACTTTAAATACATTATACTCAATAAAAGTAAAAGTACTTGTAAAAATGTAGCCTACTTAGATAAAAGTAAAAGGTAGGTCAGTTAAGAATAGGCTACAAAATAAATTTCATTAAATGTCAATGTAAACACTAGTGGACAACATGAACCAATATGACCGTTTATGTCCAAACCAACAATAAAGTCCACTTCGACAGAAGACACTGAGCATACAACTGATAATCAATTATCAAATAGGATACAACAGCCTTCCTCAGACAATTAAACAAACAACGATAGATAAAAAGTCTATGGACACCACGGCAGGTGCAACAAGCAATATTAAGTTACATACATTAAATAACCCGACATTTCTTTTATAATTAACAGTAGAATAAAACATCAACAAGGCAGACAACATGGAGCTGTAAACAATATAAAATCCACAGGGGCTGCAGCCACAAACACACATTTAAAGCAAAAAGAGAGCTGCACAGTTTTACACACAATGCTATGTTGCTAGGCAATGCAGTGGTTGTTGACATTGGAGAATGAGCTGAGTAATTATGTTGTTGTACTCACCTGTCTAAACATCATTCTGTGAGTCTCGAGCACTGCAAAGTCCTTCTCAATCTGCTCTAGGTTCCAATTATCTGCTTTTACATTCTTAAAGCATAATATTACCAGTCCACTTGGCCTCATGCAGAAGTCACCGCTGGAGGATCCACCATGTGCATTTAAGCATTTACCATTTTGCCAAACCCAGAATGCACATTAGTGATGCAACATCGTGGGTGTGTTTGATGTCAGTCACTTAGCTTGCTGACCGGGTGGTGCATTAAATTTAACTGTCACATTAACTTTGTGACAGTAATAAGAGTGGGTGATTTGCCGGGGGGAGGGATGCGTGGGATTTCCCCCTTTCTGGTCTATATCCCTGCCTTTGCTGAACTATTTTTATCCCTGGTGGGGACAAAATGCATCCCCCCCCCCCCGCAAAGTGATCAATGCTACTTCACCAATACACCATATATTATATACCTAAAATAGAAGTATTTTTAACTAAGTAAAGCGCTGTAACGTGAAGGAAGTTGCTAGATTTGTTTAGCGGGTAGATTGCTCTGTGACGCCGGACCACAGAGCTAACATCAGAGCTCCACCGTATCAGCGGCAGTTGGTAGATGTGTTTAGCCACCAATAATAAGTGACAGTGAGCCGGCTACAGGCACCACCAAATGGTCCTTTCAGGGCCCGTGGCAGTTGAGTCATGAAACTCGAGAAAAAGTGAGCGTCATGTGGCGACGACAGGTAAGTTTAGGCACCAAAAACAATTAGTTTGGATTAAAACACTCCTGAGGAACAAACACACGTTTCCTGGGAGTATTTTGTTTTCGCCGGGAAGTGAACTCCGCTCCCTGGCTTGAAAGCACTGTGTTTTATGTTGACACCACATTGTGCTACTTCATTTTGAGATTATTTTCCATTGAATATTGGGTTAGGGTTCATAAATACATGTATTGGCCTCCCTGGCCGAGTGGCACTATTCAAGGTAGGAGGGCAGAGGGGGATTTAATTATTGGATGTTTTGTTTTGTTGTGCATGATCAAAAAACATCCCCACTCTGTTTTTTCACAAATCACACCCTGACTGTCACCCCCCGTGAAACTCAAAATTATTACGTACAGGTGGCTTCTGTCAAAAGGTAATAACTTTCCTTGCCTATATGGCACATATTGGCATGTCTACATCTGCACTCATTGCTGCTGCTGTTAGTTTTCTTGCCTAAAAGTGCCACAGCTAAGACTGGAACTGCAGGTCTGAACTGAAACTAAATGGTATTGACTGGGCCTGGATTTGGGTGCTTTACAACGACCTTGACACTAACATGAAACACTGGTGCCTAACATGAATAGCCAATATCTTTGAGACTTTTGAAATTTTTCATCATGGACAAAATGACAGATCTTCCTGTAGATGACCAACTCTTATGCATCAGATTGCAACGTGACAAAAGAGGACATAACGTATACATTTGCAAATTTTGAACGCAATATTGTTCAACTGTCATATTATATAATGTCGTGTCCACTTATTCTTTATAGTAAGTTTCATGTTGACAGGATGAAAGAAACCTTTTTGTCCAAATCCCCAATGGAGCATCACCTTATACTGTGTGTAATGTAGGCTATGTAAATAAAAGTGTTCAAAGTGATTAGATGTGCAATATTTTCCAGTGGATAGTGTTGGTGAGTTTGGACAGTGGATCAGGCTTGGGTAGAGGTTAGTGTTGGTTACCCACCTGCACCGCCCTCTTTTCATGGACAGCACATCTGAAATTCCAACATTGACATGTGAAATACAGACAGCAACTCTTATGGCCTCATAGCACTGCACAGTGTGCTGCTCCTCCCAGCCCTAAACATAAACCAGCTTCAGAAGCTACACAACAATGCACTAGTTTTACTGTCACAATGATGATTGTCAAATAACATGTAACACTGTAGGTGTTTTGGGGAAACTCAGAGAGAGAGTTGCATTCACTGGTCACTGATGGTTTCTAAAGAGAAATGTATGATTTCATTTTTACTGTAAGTTTGTTCTTATGTATCCTAATAAAATACAGAAATTTGCTTTTTCTTTTGTCCAAATGAGAGTTATTGTTTTACGGATTAAAGTTACAAGCTAACATGCAATTAGGCCACAGACAGATTTGTGTGGGAAACTCACTTTAATTCAGTTTTTGTAGTGTGTAGTAATAAGTGTGTGTGTGTGTGTGTGTGTGTGTGTGTGTGTGTGTGTGTGTGTGTGTGTGTGTTTGTGTGTTGAGATATAGTGGTTAATAGGGTGAAGTGGCAGCCTGTACTGTATGTATGTAGACAATATACCATATGCATCAGTGTAATAATCCCCCTCTCCAGCCCAGTCACAAGGTAAGAATGAAGTGCTACTGCCTGGTAGTACAAAGCACAATGTGAAGCTCATGTGACTGTATTAACCTTTCAGACCTAATCTCCTGCAGTCACGAATGAGAAAAAGCGAGAGAATGAAAGAGGAAAAAGAGAGATCAGAAAATATAAAGTTAGAGAGATAAAAAAAAAGGTAACAAAGTAAGCAGATAAGAAAACAATTCAGTTATGTTTTTTTTTGCTCCTCTGAAGCCCTAAAGACTCTATGGTCTATCTATGGTTTGTTTTGAGACAGACAACAGAGACACTTGTTATACAGAAGTGCAGATTTGGAACTGAATTGTCAAATAAATCGAATTGAAGTAGAGATCACTGTGCAGCACCACCCCATGGCTTCAAAAGCGACACAAACCGCAGAGAATAACACTGACATGTTCTTATACCAACACTGACAGCAAAAAAGTCTCTATTATAGTTTTATAACTCTGAGCAGACTATCAGTGTTCCTACTGACGGGCCAGGAAGATAATAAGTTGGTGGGTCTAGGAATCTCATTGCCTCCATGACACAGGTTTATAGTTTTGTCACGCTGGTCTTTTGGCATGAGAATCAATGGAGGCTTTGGTCAGGATAAGATTTAATCAGATTTTATTGAAAAGGAAGTTATACATTAAAGCTTCACTGGTTTAACTTTTATTGGGCAGATCACAGGGAAACAATGTATGACTTTCAAAAAGGATATTGCTTTTCTCAAAAGGGGAGGGGGACAATGGAGGGCAGACATCCAACAGATGTCTGGACAGAATTGATATCTTTACCTGTAGGGAAAAGATGTGAATTTCACATGGCTTTCTTGAAACACACATGGACACATTTATTCATTTTAAACTTTTAAGCCTCAATCTTTGTTTCCCACTGACCCAGCCAACAATGAATAGAACTATTATGTTAAGAAGGCATAAATGGCCCTATTCATGTTGCTACAGTGGATGGTACAGTGCATTAAGTATGGCAATACATTATCGTAATTGAGTTAGGCAGCTCAATACAAATTGTAAAAAATATAAATTGGTGCAAAGTTTGTCACATTATGACTCAATATCTTATTAACTTGCTGGGTTTGTATGATCATACATATTTACTACACATTTTTGACCCTCTATTAGTAAACTGGAGCAATTTAAATAACAGTAATTTACCTTTCTCTTAGGAATTATGCTCCATTTTTAAACTAACCTGACTGACACAATGTTATTGTCCTAATATGTAACAGTTTAGTCACATGACACTGAAAAGGACTGAACAGCCATGCTAGCTGCTCTCTGAGGCACAGCAATGTCAATTTCAAGATGGCGATAGAGGAAAAAGTCATGAAAATTATTAGGATTAATTCTCTGGGATTATTTATTTCATAAATGTTGGCAATGGCAATCCATCCAATAGTTGTTAAGATAGTTCATTCCTGAACTCTCATCTTACAGCATGGCTCTTCGTGTTTCCTTACACTTAAACATAAATTTCATCATATTTTCCAATGGACAAATTTGTTAATGCAAAACACAGATGCTTAATCTCATACCTGGCTGCATCCACAGAGAAAGTTTCTGTGCACATGTTGTTTGTTTCCTCTAGGGATGTGTCAACGATGCTAATCTGGATATGAATATAAAGAAACTGCTGCACGTAAACTGGGGATTTTTTTATTTCCTCTAGCAATACACCGCGGATGACGCTGTACATTTACAGGTAGATACCAATTAATGTAACGACTACTTCCAATGTCCATGTATTCCGACACTAACCATGCGATCGTGAGACTGGACAGGCACATGCTAGACATCCATATAATATAAATATTCTTTTCATTACATAACATAGTAGCCATGGATGTCTTTGTTAAATAACCTAACAGTTCGAAACCATGAGGCACCGCCGTGCAATTCTAATCCTTTCTATGCGTACAAGACTGGTAACATAGAAATATATAGTGTATAGTGTAGTAGTAGAAAGAAAGGCCATATAAAGTGATCAATAAAAACACATGTAACACACATGGATATCCATTTCACATCTTCTGCGTGAAACGCTATCTCAAGAGAATACTACTTTTATTGCTGTGTGCATTGTGATATTATTATGAACTTTTGCTTACAGTATTTTTATGCATCTACTCTCTCTAGCTCTATATCAAGCTCTAATGGTAGCATCACTCATGTCCCAAACTCACAGCCCACCTATAATTGCTCCTCCAGAGTTCACTCTGTGTGTGACATGCCGCCTTAGCTTCACCACAGCCCTTGTAAGGGTCTCGAAAGCATTTAACACTGAAGTGCTACTTTACCCCCCGCCCCAACTCCCATAGAGACACCTGGTGGTAGGAAGACACCTCGGGGTGGCAATATTTAACATGGCGATGTTCGTTTTTTCACCCTCCCTCCTTTCAGTGTCACCTGCTAACCCTCCCTGCCCGGTCCCAATTTACTGTCCAACCATCCAGAGTCTACACATTCTGTGTATGTCTTGTGGTGGTGTACACACTCACACTTGACATTTGAGCAAGTTTGAAGAAACAAAAGGAAGTAAAGAGTGTTTTCCTGGGAGAGACTGGGGATTGTTTTGGAGTATATTTTTTTATGTTTTCTCTGACAGCATGGAGTACTGCTTTTTGAAAGGATTCCTAGTGGTTTTGTTGTTACAACACTGCAGGTCTGAAGGTAGGATGGCATTATGCAAATAGGTTTGATCATCTATGTGATTATATCTTTGTATTTCCATGAAAAGAGCAACACCTGCACACTGACTCTAAACCACAAATTGACTTAATAATTTCAAATAACCTTGCACCTACCCGTGATGTGCATGTAACTATAACTACCGGTAATCCTGTCTTAGAATTTTGAATCAATGAATAATGACATAATCATCCAATGGTAAGGATACAGAATGTTGCTATATTTCTCATGAAGGGATTTGCAGTGATTATGGTGGCACATATTGCATTATAATCAAACACTCCTTGGACCTGTTCCTTGAGTGGTCAACACTTCTTCATTATCAGTATCAATATTATCAATCAACAAACAATCAATATAACACTGCTCAAATATTCCAAGATTATCTGTTATTTACAGCTGCTACAAAACATCAAGTGTTTTATACTATCTTCTTAGGTCTTTCTACTTCTATCCAATCCTCCACAGCGGTCACCCTGCAAGATGGCCAGGCCTTACCCCAGGAACCAGAGCTGCCCCCTGCAGAGGTGGTACCCGTGGTGGTCCCTCCTAGCCTGAAGGAGGTGCAGCAGGCTGTGCAGGAGGCCTCAGAGCAGGTGGAGGGTCGTGGGGCAGAGGAAGTGCTGAAGGAGCTGCTGGAGAGGGTGGTGGAGGCAGCTATGGGGCAGGTCGAAGGAGGAGGTGAAGCAAAAGCAGATGAGGCAGCCGTGCAGGAGGCGTTTGAGGAGGATGCACTCGGGGCTTATAAAGGAGAGACTGAAAGTGACACAGAGGCTGAGGTGTCGGAGCAGACAGTGGAGGAGGAGGTCGAAGGTGAAGATATGGGTGCCGAGGGGGGAGATACTGGGGTTGGAGAGGAGCAGGAGATAGCAAAGGTGGATGTATTTGAAGATGTAGTTGAGGAGGGCAAAGGAGCCACCGATGGGGAGGAGGAGACTGTAGCTGGATTTGTGCAGGAGACTACAGCAGGTGTAGAAACTGGAGGCAGAGAGGCAGAGGGAGTGGAGGTTATCGGTGAGTCTCTAGACACCAAAGTCAGTCAGGAGGTTGTAGAGGAAGGTGTAGCTGCTTTAGAAGAGACAGGAGGGTATTTAGCAGTGGAGGAGACAGGGGTGGAGGACAGCGAGGAGCAGGTTGTGTTGTGGGAAGAAAAAGGAGCAGCTGAATCAGAAACACAGGAGGTAGAGGAAGCCCCAGCTGTTGTGGATGTGGCAGTAGGTGGAGAGCCAGAGCAGGAGATCGTGGTAGAGTCTGACCCTAGCCTGGCGGTGGCTGATGTGGAGCAGTTAGGGGATGCATGGGGAAAGGAAGAAACTCAGGTAGATGATATGAAAGGTGAGGTGATAGTACCACATTTTGATAATTATGAGAAAGAGACAACACAAACTGTGGCAGGAGAGCCAGTAGAGGCGGAGGACGAGGAGAAGGTAAACATAGTGAAGGACGCTGAAGGACTGGAGGTAGAGGATGAACAAGGCCATTTAGTGGTGGAGGGAGGAGATGCTGAAGAGGTTGAAGCAGAAGGTACAGAAGTAGGGGAAGCAGAAGGAGGTGAAATAAATGGAGGGAGTGTAATCAAGAAGGAATCAGTGGCATTAGTGAATGAGGGCGGTGACCAACAAGCAGGAGAAGAGGAGCAGATTGCTTTGGAGACCTCACGTGGCAGTGAAAAAGAGGATCAAGGTGAGATATGTGAAGATTATTCTTTGTGCAATGGAATGGAAAGCTGGCACAAAGAAATTAGGCTTCATTGTGGTGGTCCGAGACTGGCACCATGAACCTGCAAACGTCTAAAACCTCAAAATTCCCAACAAATCCAAATCGTCTCATTGACTTTTATTCTCATTTTATTAATGAGCTCCATATTTAAGCTGCATCATTCACTTTACTTGCAGTACATTCTTTTCTAATAACTATCTGAAATGTTGAATATGTAAAATCTGTCCATAATTTGGGTCACAAAAACCTAAAACTGCAATGGTATTTGTCTTTAAACATTCAGTTGCATTAGACTCAGCAGCTTTGGTTTAGCTTGCATTGTTTCCATCTTAACCTACTTTAAGAGACAAAAGCTCTTAAATGAAGATTATAAGCCCCTTTAATGCACTTTATATGTCCTGAAAAACCTTCACGATTAGCTGCTCTGGTTAGGCAATGAGCAATGGTTTGAAATGTTTTAGCAAGCGTTTGGTAGAAAGCGCTTGAGAAAATGTTTATAGAATATCTGACATGGACATTAATCTATTATCAGTCAAAACTTCTAAAATTCTCTTAAAGACCAATGATTATTGTAACACATGCAAAGACTGACGTTAAATACACATTCTGCACTGTAAAGATACTGTGATAGTGTAAGTAAGCTTACGCATGCATACAAATCATGAACCAACTTCCAATCTCAGCTGCAGCACATCTATGCATTATTCTACATTCCTTAGGTACACTCGACAAACCCTAAACCTTGACCTCTTGGCTTCATTTTCATGTGTGTGTCACATACCAAACCCCTCTTCTAGAAGTGCTGGTGATCTCTGCCCCAGAGCCATTGGACGGCGATGAAGCCTCCATAGAGCAGAGCCCTGAGAACCAGGCTCCCACCCCCAGGCCATCTTTAGGTGGGGTGGAGACAGAAGAAAATACCCTTGGTGATGAGAAATCCAACAATGGCAATGAGATCATTACCCCTACTGATGACATTTTACCACATGAGCCTGTTGTGGCCCAACCTACACTGGATAATTTTGTTAAGGATTTTCCAGCTGAACCCCCTCAGGCAGAAGGGGAGGAACCAGGGGAGGCCAATGAGCTGGTGGAAGATACAGCCGGAAACACAGGTAAAATGGAACATAAAAATATATTAAAAAATATAAAAGGAAAATACAATGAAACACAGTTGCCTCTTTGGGCCCTTATGTATTCCACTGGTTTTGGGTTTAATGTCTCAATTGAGAAGTGGAATTGAAGTTTAAAATAAAAAAACAACAGAACTTCTGAATAAGGCTATAAATGAGTTTGGGTATATATTACAGCAGATTTTCTCCAGCTTAAAATTTGGGTAGAATAAAGGAGAGGAAAACAGATCATCATTGTGATACTGCCAGCAAAATATACAGATGGCCAAGTTGATGTTGTTCCATTTAAATAAACAGGGGAGTAGGCCAACTACACACTGACTGGTGGGGGAAGACCAGAAAGTTGGGACCATCTCGTCACACTATAATATGCTATTTTCTGCTTCACTGAAATGGATGAGAAGTATTATGCCCCTATGTATCACACACATGCCCCTTTGAGCTGACGTAATTTAAAACAGCTGGAAGTTAGATTGTGTAAAATGACATGGCAATAGAATAAAAGGTGTTTTTTTTCCTGGAAAACTGTAATGTGCTATTCAATTGTAATGAATAGATGGAATATCAGTGTACAGCTTCCTTTATGTGCAGTTGAGGGACAGTTGATTTAGTTGTACCAAAGCGTAGTGCATCAGATGTCATGTTCCCGCCTCTTCTGCCCTACCTCTCTGCCTTAATGTATCTGTTTAGAGACAAGTGAGCTGGGCCTGGAGGCATGGAAGATTGGCGCTATTTCTGCTGCAGCCTTCTTGGTTTTGGAGACCGTTATCATCATTATCTATATCCTCAAACATCCTCCTCGCAACAAAAACAGGTAGGCAAGCAACGGTTTCTGTGGACTTAATCTCCAGGAACACTCATTCAAACATTATCATATAGCCCATTATTTTCTGTTGGACGGAAAGTACAATTCAAGTTTGTTAAACAAAGACTATTTTGCTCTCTTTACTTTTTATGAATGATAATCAAAATAATACTTATTCTGCATTCGCACTAGCACCAAACGTATCCCAATGCTTCTTCTCTAATAGCAGAAATAAGCCATCTGATTGCTAGCTGTAGTACCAGCAGCGCTACAATCACAGATGGGACTTACAGCAGTGCTGGTACATGATTGCTTCTGATGTCGCCCAAGCTGCAGCTAACATTTCCACACTGATAGATGATGACATGAGGAGACTGTGCCCAGTATTGGTTCAGTATTTCTCTCACAAAAAGAGATTGGCCTTTTATCGGTAATACGCTGTACTAGTTTTTTTTTTTTTCACATGGCCCAATGCAGCATGTAGTTAATTTGTAGATGGGCAACAGTAATAACTGAGATTTTGTGTGTTTGTTTGCGTGTATGTGTGTATGCAGTGTCCCGGCTCTACAGCGAGCATGTGAGGAAGGGTGTGTTGAACCAGAGGCAGCTACAGGAGGTGACTGCAGTGACGACACACTTCCTGCAGGCAATGGGGACGCTCAACAGTATGTTCACATATAAACATCTATCTAACATCTTCCAGCATCATCTCTTATTCAGTGACACCTTGTGCTGTGTATGGAAGCACTTGCTATCTTTTTTTCTTTTTATATGCGCTGAATTCAAAAACTGAAACTTAAGGTACAAATCAGACCAAACATATGCATACTGATAGCTCCCAGTAAATAACCAAACTGACTTCTACAGTATCAGCTGTCAACTTGTCACTAACACTAGCCGGATGTCAGGCTTGCCCATTGTCAGCCGACAAAATCATGTGCACTGACCTGGAATCTTGTGGTTCATAGGAACCACCAGTTGTGTGCTTCTCAGCTGATTCCCTCTAGGCTGCTTTGTAAGCTATGCGCTCAGGAGGCTGCTCACTGGGTCACATGAGAGTGTGAGTCCCATGAACGCAAATCATTACTGGGTAATACCACCATTCTTTTTAATCAGACTAGCAGGCTTGAATCAATAATAAGCTAAAGGTTTGTGTACGTGAGGAGTGACCATGTGTAAGTATGAGGTAAGGATGTGTGTATAAAATGAGAAAAAAGAAGACCGAGATTTAGAGAGATTGAAAGAGTATGGAAACAAAACTCATGTGCACACATAACGCTGTTTGTATGTGGTCCAATGATTTCAATGAGGGTTGATGTGCTAGTGAAAAGTGTGCAAGACACAAAAAGAAATCTGACGATAGCACAGACGATAACAACGCACTGAATTATTAAACAGTCAACAGAGTCATGTTGAAATGTGTCCTTGTTAAGAGATTTTATAGCAACAGTGACAATCCACTCATCATTAGAAGAGGGAATCACTAAAAAACGCTGCCAAAAAACAGCAAAAGTCACTTTTCGAATAATATTTGGAAAACTATCTAAGAGTCAAAAAACAGTATCATCTCGACAATAAGGCACAAAGTGCTGCTCCTTGTGCACACAAGGACGCCAGAAGCCACTGTGCAAAGCAAGCACATTCAGTGAGTGTTGATGAACTGTGGGAGTCAGTCATGTACATTTCGGAACCTGGTATACCTAATATATATATATATGATAGATGTGCATTTAGAATAATGAGGCTGTGATTGGTGTAGCAAGTATATTAAATGGTTGTAATAGAACAAAATATATCATGCATACTGTATTTTAATATACAGTAGGCTACTAAGAATTATATTGAACTTTGTATACAGTATTTGCAAGGGAAAAATGGTGGGTTTGCACCTTGCATGTAGCCACTTGGAAAGCAGAAATGCAGAGTCTGGGTGGTGGGAGTGAAGGATTTTAAATGGAAAATATTGGCCATTTAACAGGACTCATAACTGAAAATAAAGAAATGTGAGATCCACAAGCTAATTGAATTAAAACGTCTGAATCTCCTATCATAAAATTTGATGCCCAACCCTGACCCAGGAACCAAAGCTACTGTATGTTTTTGCTTTATTTTTCCCGTTACTGACCATTAACTTAGAAGGCTAAATTAGCTACACTGGTCTCTTTCCCTCTTCCCTCTCTGTACTTGCAACACATTGGGGGCACATGCATTGACGCAGACAATTGTTACAGGAGACAAAAAAAGGGAACTTTTTCAATTAAATACATTTTAAAATAACAAAACTTGAACATGATCCAAGCCCAACGCTTTATGTAACAAACCACTCTCAACCAGACCCAGAAAACCCAGTATTTTGGAGGGATGCGTAAAGTAGGACGATTCTATTATGTACAATGCCAGATTACAGCAGAGGAAGAAATGAATGACCACAATGCATTCTTGGTAAACAGCCCTTTAGCGTACATAATTCATCTGGAATGACACTTAAGATGGTGGTTTGGATACCCTTGAGGGACAGGACACTGTCACCTGCATTTAGTCAATAATGTCAAGTGATCTTTTTTATATGTGGGTGTGTCATTACCTCCTAGCTTATCTCCTTCCACCACAGTTTGCAAGCTTCTCCATCTGGTGCGTCATTAAATAAACAGACCTTGCGGTGAAAATATCAGCATTTGCTCGCAGCACCATATTCAACAACAGCTTGATTATGAAAACACCAAATTAAGTTGTGTTTGTATTTTACTGGTACCCTAAGTGTACAATCAGAGGGTCTTTGTTTCCAAGTAAAGCAAAGCAGCATTTTATTCTCATTTGTATCAAATAGCTTCTATTGCATGCACTCTGTTTGTGATTGTTCCTGCTATCCAGCAGCCCTGGCTTTTCTCTCTCTGCAATTTATTCAACTGTTAAATGGCTGCCAACTGCCCTTCTGTCCTCTCTACCAGGATAGCAGCACATGACCCAGTTGATGTAGCTTCAACCCTGGCCCAAAACAAAGAGCAGCATGAAGAGGAGCATGAAATAGCCATGTCCGACCTCCCGCCCAGCTCTGCAGAGGAGTCGGCCAACATTGGACCAGGACCAGACTCCTCACAAGACCTCAGGACTTCCATTCTCTAGGGGGTCCAACTGTTTTGTCTGTTTTTACTGTATCTAAACAAAATACAAAAAGCCACTCTCCATCCCTGCACCTAATCTACCCAGACACCCAATGAATTACCCTAAATTCTCAAACCCTAATCAACCTGACACAGACTGCCTGGAATTCTGACTATAATAACTACTGTATATGTAATACATTTGTATTTGGTGTTTGTGACCGCATGTCTGTTTGTGTGAGTGTAAATTGAAAGAAAAAGATACTGTCACACATTTGGCATGTGTGAGCATGTGGAAATAGGAGTGTGCATTAACAGGTGAGCACACTGTTGGAATAAGTGAACAGGAAGAGCATGTATTAAAATACTCTGTGCATGTATGAGTGTGTGTGTAAATGGGATAAACATGTTATGAATCTAGTTTGATGTCTGTAAGCTGTTTAGGCTACAATGAAATTGTTAAGAAATGTTTTTCATACTGACCAAATTAGTCATGCTGTACAAAGCTGTTAGAAACGATGTGAAAAGGGCAGTGGGTATGACCAATTTTGCAACCAAGTTTTATCAACAATTCACAAAAGCCTATTTTTTCGGTATCATGGAGTACCACACTCGCCAACAAGAAAAAAAAGAAGATTTGAGATAACATTGACATTAAGTTTAAAACTATTTGATTTTTATTCTAAATAACTCCTGACCTGTGTATCATCATTTGTGATTTGAGCAGTACCAAATTAAAATGATAATGTTGAATTTGTGCTTTCGTTCTTGCCTCCCAGTATGGATGTTTCAGTACTCTGAAGGGCACAATTTGACATTTTTGATTATTTGAGGACACAAATCAAATAATGAGAAGAATCAAATGACTAAATTGTGCGCACAAATTATGAGGAATCTTCCCCAGACACCTGCCTCCACAGATAACAAACCATCGCCATGTTATTGAAAGTGACTAAAGTATGACTGCTATATCAGAGTCTTTTATTGTGTGAGTGACCACACAGACTGGCGTCATTTGGGTTATGATCACAAGGCATACAGTGTTAAAAAACTGCCCTCAAGTGTGTGTGTGTGTGTGTGTGTGTGTGTGTGTGTGTGTGTGTGTGTGTGTGTGTGTGTGTGTGTGTGTGGAGAGGTCTGGTCATGCGCTCAATAGCTATTTAAGCCAGACGAGGGAAATGGGCCGACTCTTGGGGGGCTACAGTTCTGCAGAAAGAGAGGAGCAGCATGCACAGTCAGAGGTAGGGGAAACACATTACACTGATGCTTTTTTACATAATGAACTGTAGAATGCAATAAGTTTTAAAACCGTGTGAATGATTGCTTTCGCACTGTTTACAAACTGAAAGTGATATGAGACTAATGAACAACTGGTACAAGTGGCTATTGGCAAAATCTAAGAATGAAAACCAAGTTTATTTCAGATCGGGATATACAACAGATTGCCACATAACAGCCCATGTTGGTTGCACTGGCTGAGTATTATGATTGCATTCAAAAATAAACGCATGTGAAAAACATTTTTCCATGTATTGTTTTTATAATTTTTTTATTAGGAACTTTTTTCAGTGGCTGTTATCACTGTTTTGTTGAAAAAGAATTGTTCCTGCCAAACTATTAGTCACTCCTTCATTCATTCCTAATCAACGAGCTTCAGAAGATAAGCAAATCTAACTACAAAAAAGGTTGAAGCAAATCGTGTCTTGCCGTCTATTGTTGAAAGTAGTTCTGAACTTGTAAAAGTTGAAAGCTAATGGCTTTGTGAATTATAAATAATGACTCGCACCGCCTGCAGGGGCGTGTAAGAAGTGAAGTTTCAGAATAATGTTAAAACAACTGGCTTTAACAAGAGAACACAAACCGAGTTGTTCTTGAGCTTAATTGAAGTGTATGGCTGCAGTGTATTAAATGTTTTGTCTTCAACTTACTAAATGTGTGCTGGAAAAGGCTTCAGTCCCTTACAACCCTGAACACGATAAGTGGTTTGGAAAAAGATGGATGGATGTAAAACAATTCTCAACATGTAAAATGTGTCTACTCTCTTTGTGTTTTTAAAACTCCTAACCTACTTTATTCTTACCTTATTTTCCCATCTAACTCACCTCATGTACCTAAAATTCACCTCCCTTCTCTCTGGATTTTGGTAGCATGTGGAGAGTGGGTCTCCTGGTGGTGACCCTGTGTGCCACCTTATCGCTGGCCCAGTTCCCCCGGGAGTGCGTCACCCCCGCGGGGCTGCAGAGCGGCCAGTGCTGCCCGTCCCCAACAGGGGCGGCAGGGGACGAGTGTGGCTCCAGCACAGGAAGAGGGCAGTGTGTGACCATCGCAGCAGACAACCGCCGCCACGGACCCCAGTACCCTTATGCTGGACGTGATGACAGAGAGAGGTGGCCTCTGAGATTTTTCAACCGCACTTGCCAGTGTAATGGGAATTTCAGTGGCTACAACTGTGGGCAATGTCGCCACGGGCTGACTGGACCAAACTGTGATCAGAGGATCTCTGTGGGTAAGAGAATGGACACTGTCTAAACTCAGCATTAGCAAACAAAAAAAGCCATGTCTATCTCTGACTGCACACCCTTTAAGATCTCAGTGGGCCTCAAAGACGTAGGAAAATACATCAGTCGAGGGAATGGGGGCAGCATTTATTGTTATGGAAAGGCAATGTCTATGTAAATTTTTAATAACTTTTTTTCTTTCCTCCTCTGTTCCTTTGTTCCAACCCCTTATCCTCTCTCTTCCTGCCCTTATGGGTTCCTCCACCCCATTAACCTGGCTCCAGTAAGGAGGAATATCATGCAGATGAGCACAGCTGAGAAGCAGGCATTTGTGAACGATTTGGACCGAGCAAAGAGGACTGTCCACCCTAACCTGGTCATCTGTACACGGCGGTACATACATAAGCATATATTGCATTATTGCAATCATTCTTTATGGGCTCGATTATGGGAAAAATAATGCTAAGTATATTTAAAAACTGATTTAATGAAGTCATTTGAAAGGGAGATTGAGTCTTTTGGTCTGGTATGAAGACTGTGGAACAGACAGCCCAGCTTTGCCCAAGGACCTGCAAGCTAAGTCTAGCTGAGTCTGGCAGTTGAACACTCAGTAATGAACCCATGCTGTGTTTTGAAAATTATCAGTAAAATCATAAAATTTCTCCTGGCAGCTTTCTGTTTAGGCTGCAGGTGGAAGAGAAACATATCAGTTTAGGCAGGAGTAAAGTTTTTTTTTCTTAATCTTTTTAAATAACAGTACATACATCTGTGAATAACCTTCCAAGTCAGTTGAGGATTATAGTAGATGCATTTTTGAAGCAATTCTCAGCTGCAGGTAGAAGAACCCTTTTAACCTCCTAATAAAAAAAGAAAAAAGGGCATGCCCTGGATCCCAGCTACAGGCCTCATATCTCACAAATCAAATCAACCAATATGAGTTTGGAGACTTGCATTAAAAAACGAGAAAATAATCTTAGAACAGTGTGTAGGAAAAAACACAATGTGACATTTATCCTGCTGCTCCTGTCACCTGTAGGTACCAGGAGGTGTTTGGGCCCGATGGCAACACCCCGCAGTTTGAAAATATCACCATTTACAACTACTTTGTTTGGAGCCACTACTACTCTGTCAGTAAAACCTACCTGGGGCCGGGCCAGACCAGCTTTGGAGGCGTAGACTTCTCCCATGAGGGCCCGGGTTTTGTCACCTGGCACCGTTTTCATCTGCTGCAACTGGAGAGAGACATGCAGGTGCGAAGAGGGAAGGGAGGGAGGGAGAAAGAGGGGGATAGTGGAGAAGAAAAGGGGAAGAAGAAAAGGCTTTTAGGCTGATGGTTTGATGAAGGATGTGAGGATGGGAGAAAGGAAGGATGATAAGAGTAGGAAGGAAAGAGCGTGGGCATTTGAAGAGATGGAGACAGAGCGAAAAGCTATCTTGGAAGAGAAAGGGGGAGCAGGGAGGGAATTATACAAAGGTGGAAAATAATAAGAAAATGAGGGTGGTGTAAAAGAAGAGGAATTGAAAGTGCAAAGACAGTTGAATCCAATATTAAACTGCATCAGTTCATGAAACACATGCATGAATCTATTGAGATATCCATGAACCCTTCCTTTATTATTCCATCTATGCAGGACATGCTGGGCGACCCAACCTTCGCCCTGCCCTACTGGAACTTTGCCATCGGAGGCAGTGAGTGCGACATCTGCACCGACGACCTGCTGGGAGCCAGGAGCTCCGTTGACATCAGTTCCATCAGCTCCAACTCCGTGTTCTCCCAGTGGAGGGTCATCTGTGAGAGTGTGGAAGACTATGACACTTTGGGCACCGTCTGCAACAGTGAGGACAGTCGCAGAGACACACACTATACACCGTACTGTTCAGGATAGCAGTGTTGATGTACAGCGTAGTTTCAGCTGCATCAGAAAAGAGGGCAAAGAGCTAATAAAGAGAGCATGTAGAACATAAGCTGCTATAAATAATATCTTACAGCTGTTGTGCCACATTCAATATTGCTCGCTTTTACTACAGTTGGTTTGAAACTACTCAACTTCTTCTGAGTTGCTTTGTGCATCCAAAGTATTGCATTCTAATACATTGGATTTAAAAAAAAAAATTATTCCCTGAGCCTAATTTCTGTATAGCAGACTTACAGTTTTACAAGTGTTAATTCCCAATGGGTAAAGCGGTTTATGTTAGAATAAGTCAACTCTGTGTAACACTCTAATAAGATAGACATTCTATGATCAGATTTGAAGGGATTGGGTCTCATTCCACCCTGGCACCAGATTACAACTCAAAATCACTCATTTTGATTTAGTTTTCAAATACACATACAGTAATTCATACAATATACAATATGTTTTTCCTCTGTTATCGTGGAATAATAGAAGAATGTCAATCCTCTTTTAGCGTAGTGCTCTAGAACAAACACATAGGGGTGGGGGGGTCCTTTTTGAGCAATTGCATGTCTATAAGAAAAAAAAGCTGCGGGAATTAGGTAACAGGTAGAACATGTGAGTGGCCAACGTGTGAGAGATCTGTCTCATTAATCCCCTTAGAGAGTCATGACAGGCCCGGTATTTCCTGCGTCAACAAGCAACATCTCCTTAAATGGGTTAGGGGGGGGGGGGTTGCCTCATTTGTGCATGTGCTTGTTGAAGACAGGAATCTAGCAGTCTACTGGTTCCTTTGATCTGAGGGAATAATCTTCAAACAGACAGACATCTCAGTTATGTTGCCTTCTGTTTATGTGCTTGTGTATGAGTGGGAGAGAAAGCACACAAAAAGAAAGAAAAAGATCATGCATGCGAGAAGAAGAAAAAAACTTCTGTTCAGTCACAGAGCTCCCACTTGTTACTGTTGACTTGTAGTGAATAATTAACAAAGAAAACTGCCATCCTGTCATGTTCAAGACTGATCAAACTAGTCTAGTCTTCCACATAGAATTAGAAAGTAGTTCACACAACATCATCTTTCTTACCATTTCTGTGGGAACCACTGGCCTGAATCTGATCTACAATGTCCCACTAACCACAAAAACCGTAACTGTCATTGCTCAATTGTGATCTTTTTGTCTGAGAGTAGAGTTAAGTATATTGTACTTGATAGATATTATTTCTGACCTTCTGTCCTTTATTACCCAGGCTCAGAGACCAGTCCCATCAGGAGGAACCCAGCGGGCAACGTGGCACGGCCCATGGTGCAGAGGCTGCCAGAGCCCCAGGATGTGTTGGACTGTCTGGAGCTCAACGCCTTCGACACTCCGCCTTACTACTCCACTTCCTCTGAGAGCTTCAGGAACACCATTGAAGGTGTGTCATGGGTCAGAATTAAAGCAGCACTAAAGATTTTAACATCCTCCCTTTAACCAATGGAGGATATTCAGGTTCAGTCAAGCTCAAACTGCAGAGCTGCTTAAGTACTGTGTAGCACGCACACACACACACACACACACACGCATGCACGCACGCACGCACACACGCACGTACGGACACACGGTTAACTCCAACACAGCATTTGTTGTTCCTTATTTTGGTAAATCAGAGCTTTCATGGATTGTCTGTGTTGTTTGGTATTTTCAAGGCTACAGCGCCCCCCAGGGGATGTACGATCCGGTGATCCGCAGCCTCCACAACTTAGCCCACCTCTTCCTCAACGGGACAGGCGGACAGACTCACCTCTCGCCCAATGATCCCATCTTTGTGCTGCTGCACACATTCACAGATGCAATCTTCGACGAGTGGCTCAGCAGGCACCAACCAGGTACAGACAGACTGAACTAGATGCAGATACAAAAAACTCACTCGAAGGAAGAAAAGATGGTTAAACCTAATTTTCTCATCGTGCAGGTGAAGTAGTTTACCCTGAGGAGAATGCTCCTATTGGGCACAACCGGAGATTCAACATGGTTCCTTTTTGGCCTCCTGTCACCAATGCTGAGATGTTTGTCCCTGCCCCAGAAAACCTGGGATACTCCTATGAGGTCCAGTGGCCAGGTATGTAGCAGAGTACACACACGCACACACACACACACACACACACACACACACACACACACACACACACACACACACACACACACACACACACACACACGCACACAGTCACACACACACACACACACACACACACACGCACACACATGACCTTTCTCTCCTTTTTCCGTAGCTCGTGCCTACACCCTGTCTGAGATCACACTCACACACACACACACACACACACACACACACACACACACACACACACACACACACACACACACACATGACCTTCCTCTCCTTTTTTCCGTAGCTCGTGCCTACACCCTGTCTGAGATCATCACCATAGCCATTGTTGCGGCGGTGCTGGTGGTGGCAGTGGTGGGTGGTGTTATCGCCTGTGTCGTGCGCGCCCGCTCCTACCACTCAGCTGAGTCCCTGGAGCCACTGCTGGGAGAGACTTTCCGACGCTACTCACAGGATGACCGGAGGTTGGACAAATCACAGTCTGTTGTCTAAGTCCCTGCCTTTCTAGAGAGGCCTTAACATTTTCCTGCATTTGTTTTCCTTTTTTTTTGTATTCCCCTACTTCTTACAAATAAAGTTGAACTGGTTTTGAACCCAGAGTCTGAATGTATTTGCTATAAATTGTAGGGCTGGCAGAGTCCTTTTGTTTGACACATACAGCAGAAGACATCAGACTGCCTGGAGCTGCTCAGTTTATAAAGAATGGGCAAATTGCTGTTAGTCGACAATTAGGGGACTATTTCTCGCCTGTAGTGTCCCTTTTTCAGCTCCCAGTTGCATGTTGCTAATATGTTCATACAGACAGAGTTCAACTGTAAAATTAATGACAACTGTCCTATCAGGTTTGATGTTCTTATTCCATTAATTCTGCACTTAATCTAGGCCTATTACCGTGAGAATAATATGCTGTACGGTATAAACAGACCACAGACAGGTCTTAATACTAAAGGCCTTTGCTGCAGGCCAAATTTGCTTGTCTGAAGCCTGAGGCTAACCAGCAAACCACTTACGATGTAATGTTGCTTCTCAGTGATTAATCAGAGCCACGCAAATGTCCATGTCTCTATAACAGCACACACACTGCCCTCATGTGGATATAACATATTACTGCCACAGTATGAGACTTCAATTTACAAGTCATGTACCCCCGCATGGGTCAGAGAACTTGCACATACCTGTTAGTGACGACGCAGTTCAGTGTAATTTTATACTTCTAGCATTTTTGTTTTCACATTTTTTCAATAAACTGTGTCTTGCCTTTACCAAAACCGATGTAATGGGTAGGTTCTGAACTGCACAATGCATAAAGAAATAATGCGTTAGTATGACATTTTTAGGCTAGGAAAAATGACCAATAATTTAACAGTTGTGACACAGAGAACAATCTTAGAAAGCAGCTTTTAGACCAACAGAATAAGAGAAGAATAATTTTTTCCATAATGAATTAAGAATTTTACACAAGAAATGAATGAATCAAACAGGGAGAAATGTCAAAATTAATAGGAACATTTTCAGCGGTTTTAGAACTAATGACCAGATGATGCGGCATATCATGCAGTGCTTCTCTGCTATAACGGTGTCAAATTATTTCTTGCTTCAGGCTATGCCTGTGAATGAAACGGCATGACATAAGCATGCATGCTTCTCTACGCCAAATTTCCCATTAGTCCAGCTCATTTCTTGTGACAACCAAGACGTGAAATGACGTGCAACTGTGGGCACCTACATTTATAAGTGTAATTTACTGTAAGCATTGTACAGTATGTAACCCACTCCTGGGTAAGTACACCTCGCTCTAGGTTCGGGGGAGCCAAGTTAGAGTGCAACAACCATAACACAACACAAAATGGGTGTAATTGATCTGTAACTTTAGTAGATGAATTGCAAGGAAATCTACATTACATTTACTATGTGGAAAACAATAAACAGGCCCTTTAGACAAAATAAAATGTCTTTGTGTGGAGTTCTCCAAAATGTTTATCCAGGTCAATGCCTTATGAGTGGTGGTTCCTGAGGTTAGGTCTGACGGAAGTTAAATCAGTCAAAAGTCATGAGTCAGAGTTCAAAGTGCAATATTAGGCTTGTTCGAGAGGAGACAGGTCTGTGCAGAATCGATCACCGGCGGTCGCCACCCAATGCATGCTGGTTAGATTTGTGTCCGATTTGATCCCGACTTGCTCTGACGTCATGGACACCTGGGCAACGCTAACCTCACAAGATCAAAGTGGCCGCAGGTTTGAACATAGACAGTTAAAGAAATGGACCAAAAGATCCCGTTGCTCTGGACGGAGACCAGTGAAGGCTATTAGAAGCACTTTTCCGGTGAGGGCTGAGCGTTACTGCGCAGCCTCAAAATGAGCTTGAAGACGTAGATGTGACGTGAGCAACCTGTCTGAAAGTTGTAAGTCTTCTGGTAGCTGTGCCAAGAGAAATCTCAATCATACGACTGCAAGACCCAGGCGGACCCAGGGTATGCTGGGAAACGCCTATGCTGGGAAACGCCTTGCTATTTGTCTGATTTAAAGGCTTAACCTGTACAAACCACATGTTGTGTGGCTGATATAGTTATGTTTAGAAGTCAGACAGACTAAATCTGTTCAGATTACGGATCATCTACAGTGTGTTGTTAATTAAAATCAGCAACAGATCGCATGTAGAGAATTTTGACATTTTGACATTACAGTAAATGTAATTTCGTATGTTGAAATAGCCTCGTTGCTAATGCTAACACACAATTAGCAAAATATGATCATATAGGCTATGACCCAAAACACGGAGTATCACCACACGGACACAGAGAAAAAGTTTGAAATGTCTTTTAATATACGTCGACAAACAAACAAAGCAGCCAAGGACAGTCAAGCTGCGCTGGGGATGATCAGGACAGCAGCGAGCGTGGGCAGAGTGTGGTGTGTCCAAAAACTCTCTCAGGAATCCGAGCTGGGAGGCGGCACGACAGAAAGGTGATGGGCTGGCGGACCAGCAGTCCATGGCAACAGGTCTAGTAGTGTAGATCTGAACAGGAGGAAGAAACAAACAGGTAAGTGGAGCACGAGGAAAAAGACCACCCCGGGCGACCTACTTTCAGCCGCTCCGGCAAAACAGACACACACACAGGGAAAAGGGGAGAGACACACACACCCACCCAGGATGGGGGAACACAGCTGCCCCCATAACACAAACAGCATTTGAGAACATAAATACAAAAACAAGAGAGGATTAGGAACGCAAACTGCCCAAACTTTGCAGCAATCTAAATAAATGCAAAAAAACACCAAAACTTTTGAGATACAAAAAATACTCCGGTAAATATAGAAGAAATGTAGTGTAGGTCATAGTGCTCTTCATTAGTTTCTTACAATCAGCTATGTGATCTTTGCTGGATACCATCATCTCTCTGGCCAACGCTCCACCAGTGCTCTGCTGTCTTTCATCACTCTGAAACCTACTTGAAGATGAGTTTCCTCCGTTAATACGGCTTGTAACTGTTGGTGTGACCATCACGCTGTGGCGACTTGCCATATCCACCAGATTCATCGTTGTAGTCACCATATCCATAATAGTTGTAACCAGGGTAATCATAATCACCGTATCCTCCATATCCTTGATTATTGTAACCATAATTGCCATAATTCCCATAGCCATGATTCCGGTAGTTGCCATAACCCTGGTTCCAATTCTGATTGGGACCACCGCCTCTTCCTTGAGACCTGGATGTATCCACCTCTGCCTCCCTAGTACTGCTGCTGCTGATACTGTTGCTTGGACATTGCCACTTTTATATCACACTTACTTAGTCCAATATTGTGGTACTTTTTCTCCATGATGCCCTTAACTGGTTCCTCCTTTTTGAATGTGATGAAGCAGAAGCCTCTCCTTTTGTTGGTTTTGTTTTCCATGGGAAGTTCAATTGACTCCAGCTCTCCGAAGGCACTAAAGTACTTTCTGACTTTGTCTTCAGGAGTGTCTGGAGAGAAACCACCAACAAAGATCTTCTTTATGGGCTCCTTGCTCTTCATGGCTTTGGCTTTTTTGGGGTCAATGACCTTTCCATTGAGTTTATGTTCCTTCTGTGTGGCAACCTTGTCAACACTGTCTGGTTCTTTGAAGAGCACAAAGCCAAAGCCCCGTGAACGGCCAGTCATGGGGTTCAGTTTTAAAGTGCAGTCTACAACCTCCCCGTACTTGAAAAAATAATCTTTCAGGTCCTTCTTAGTTGTGTCCCAGCTGAGCCCTCCTACAAACATCTTACCTTCATCCTCCTCGTTTTTACTGGCATCTGTTTGCCTCCCCATCCTCTTCCATTCGCATCATGGTCGTGTCATCGCTGAACTCATAGTCGTCAGACATTGTTTTTGGCTTTTAAACGTTGACGCTAAACTCAAGCAACGTCAGAATTATTTGCAGAAGCTAAAAGCTGACATTAGTTGGCTTGCTGACAGCTAATGCTAGTTAGCGGTTAGCTAATATTTTTGTTATCAAGTATCATTAGCTGTAACTCGTTGTTGTTAATTAGAGCAAGTTATTTCGTTTGTCTAAGTTAATGTAACTGTAACGCTGATTTTAGGTAAAATGTGTTTCATAAAGACAAAATTCAGTTTCAGTTTCTACAATTTAGGGGGTTTTGTGAGCGTCCCACTCAAGACAATAGCTTGGAGAGAAAACCTTTCCACCGGACTTTTTTTTCTGCTTCCTCAGAATGCACTGTAAACTTCAGGTTAAAACAACAGGTGCAGAAATGGTGAAAAAGTGATTTATCTCAAACTTATCACACCTAGTATTTAGTGACAAATTAAACATTAACTTTAATCTACATAAATAATTATGTAGTGTATTACTTTTATTTTGATTATTATTTTAACCCAATGTTCAACAGGGTTACAAGTAGCTAGAGTAAATCTCCCTGCCGGGATATTTTTATCTTGTTTAAAGGAAAGCAGGATTTTGAGACTCAGCATTTGACTGAATTGCTTAGGAATTGCCTTTTTGCAGTGCATGCTGGTATCTTGAAAAATAATCTCATGGGAATTGATGGAAAAGAAGATTTTTTGGGCTCCACCATTAGTTGGCTGTTCTTTCTGTACCAGCAGGTTACACTGACAGCAAAAAGACAATCCTGTGGATTTATTAATATGGGTAGATGTCACAGTCACACACAGAACAATCATTAGGCCACTGTTACCCTTCCAAAAGAGATGAACATTAATGCCTTTCATGTCAAGTGTACTCTCATGCAAGTCCTCTTATTCTCAGCTGCAGAAAAATGCATTACAGTTTTGCAACCAGTGGAAAGGCCCCACTGTCGGTTTTTGATGGAAAAGAGGGAAAGAAGGGCTACGCGGTGGAAAAGGTCCCACTGCCCATGGCCTTCTGAAATATTCCTCATAAATGTCTGAGGTAAAGGGAATTTGAGGCTAGTTGTGAAAACCAGCAGATCAGTCTTCTTGCTTAATGAAAGAGAAGGGAGATGTCGATGCATCTGCCCCCTGCCACTCCCACGAGAGTTGAATTGAAATCCATTGAAGCCCACATGATAAAATACAGTATTAAACAATATGTAGATTTGTTTTTAGCTGCTAAACAAGTAGCAGAAAAAAGTTTTATCTTTCAGAAAAGAAGAACCATTATAATGTTCTAACATTCTGGTTAAATGTGCAATTAAACCATTTAGCCACTTCTCCATTTTAAAACCCTCTTCACGCCAGCCTTTAGGCAAGGCAATTGTTCATCTGGAGAAGGATAAACCAGACCGTGATGGCTGGGTTTCAATAAAGCTTGCAATGTGAACAGATGGCTTTGATTAATGCAGAGGCTCCAGACAGTAGCTCCCTAGATGCCTCCTATTTCCTAAATGAGACATTTGTGTGCACATGTATTGTTTGTCAAGTTGTCACCAGTAACTCCAGTAATTAAAGTAAAAGTTCTGTGCATTTACAAAAATAAATGGCACAGGTTTAGTTTCCCTTGGCATTTCTCTAAATCAGGTTGAAAACGTCTTTGTCCTAGTTTTAAACTCATTCCTTCAGCTTCCTCTACAATGTTGTACTTCTCAAACTAACCTCTCCTCTCCTCAATGGTGGACAGTAACTATGTGGATTTAATCAACTAAGTACAATTTTGAGGTACTTTTATTTGAGTGTTTCTATTTTCTGCGACTTTTTAATTTTTATTTACTAATATTATACTTTTTACTCCACTTCATTAATTCAATACCTTTATTTACTATTTACTTGGCAAATTTAGATTGATAATCCAAAATATAATCAACAAATACATTATTATGAATTATTATAGGTTAAGATAATACCTTATTGATCCCTGGATGGAAATTCTACAGTAAGCTACCCAGCAGTATAAAAAGTAATATAAATTAGCCCCACCTTTACCAACTGCAATATTAAAGTGATGCACACACAATTATAACCCAATAAAAAAAAATAAAAAAAATAAATAAATAAATATATAAATATATATATATATATATATATATATATATATATATATATATATATATATATATATATATATATATATATATATACACACATAAACATTATTCTGAAATGGGCCATTCTTCATAATGTGTACTATTACTTTAAATATATTTTGTATTGCATTTCTACGCTGTGGCTTTGCTACTTTTACTTAAGTAAAAGATCTGAGTACTTCTTCAAGCACTGCCTCTTCTGCTGTCAGTCTACAATTGTACCTACTCTGTGATTTAGTGCTTCCCTGTCATTCCATGATATACTGACACACACTTCACTAAACCTGAGTGATGTTAAATGTGTATTCATGTTTAACAAAGACAGAGAGAAAGAGCGATAGAGAGAGACAAAGAGCATAACCACAACAATAAAACTCCCCCAAGGCTAAATTCTGATCACTGGTTTGGAAATAGATGCAAAAATATGCAAAAAATGCTTGAGCATTTATCCTTAAAAATGTAACTGCAGGCACAGACGTCCTTGTTTAACAATTCAGGAATCTTAGATTTTCTCAGATATGTCTTTTCTTTCTGGTCTGCATCTGTGGGATTTGAAAGTCAAACAATGATATCCCTTAGCTTATCCTACTCAGAGATATCACGAAGCATCAAGAAATATTTCTGTGTTGTTATCATCCCTCATCAAAATGTGACCATATTTAAGGGGACTGGTTGTTTCACTAAAACATTATACGCAGAGATACATGCAGGAAGTAAGTAAGCAGAACAATAGAAGTCCTGGACAATATACAAGTTTTGTATACAAAACTCTAACAAATGAACATTTAATAAGATCACTAACATTACATTCAGTTGTACAATGTTACACAATCCCAAACACTGTGGCTCTGAGGACTACTGACATGAATGAAATGAAATAAATTGTGAAGACTGTGACGAAAACATAAATATCACACTATAAATAAATTAATATAAAACAAGTATCAGGTTTCTAAATAAAGATTGCACATTGCACTATAACAATACTTCCTGAAAGACAACTGATCAAGTTACAGATAATGAAAACAGTAATAAATAACTTGGTAAATAAATAGCTGATATTTAAAGTATTAAAGATATTAAAAGTACATTGATTATTCAAGCAATCATGCCACACCTTTAATGATTAGAATATGAGAATAAAGAATAAAAGTAAAACTGTCTAACCTAAAACCTTATTGCCATACAAAAGATTGGCAGAAGCACTTGGCATGTTTGAATGAACAGAAGTTTATAGACAGCACTAAATACATGTGACATTGTGTCTTGAGAGATGCTTCTATTGCATTGATGTGTGGTCGGCAGATACAAAAGTTTGGGGATGGTAATTTATCCATGAGTGTGTTTACATGATGCATATCGATGCTAAAATATATTATTAATACCTTGATCGGGATAACTAAGACACATGATCATCAGTTAGGACACTGCTGTATTGGCTTATTTAATATATGCTTTTGGTGCTTTGATTTCTATGAGCATTGTTTCTATGGTAACTTTAAAAATATCCCATTTGTATGAACACAGAGATATTCATGATTGGGATATGAAGATTAATATAACATAACGTCACTGTCGGGCAGAAACCTTGTATCTCCATATTTATTTATTTTTTCATAAATCAGTGCTATTGGTCACTCTTTTCGTCTTTCTGGGGTTTTTACAAATACTTAAACTGTGACGAGGCGATTTCAGCTGACTTTGTCTGAGGTAAATAACTCAGTAAAGGCTAAAATGAAAACATCTCAACTCATTTTAGCCTTGGATATACAAGGTTTTTGCCCGACAGCAACGCAACACATATGTTCTAATAACACCTTAACAAGAATAGGAGTTTATATTGGTAAAACTGTGCATGTTAACACCCAGTTGCAGTTAGAGGTAGCTTTTCCCAAACTAAATTCAGATACATTTACACTTACAGTATCTACTCTACCTATGATTTTAAACAAAGCTATATCACTTTAACTGTCCACGTTTTCCTTCTTAGGCTTGTGTGAGGCAGTGCTACAGGAGGCAGCTACATTATTTCATGGGCTACTTTTAAAGACATAATGACGACCGGACACAACGGACCGTGTCTCAAGAGAGTACTGTTAGGACTACAGTTCCCTTGGTCTTCTTGAGGATATCCACAGCTTCAGCGTGAGTCATGCCCTCCAGACAATGTCCATTCACGGCAATGATCTGATCTCCACGTTTCAGCCTGCCGTCCTCTATGGCCGCCCCCTGCAGAGTATGCAAAGACTAGTCTGTCACCATGCACCATCAGAGATCCCGAGCTGGTTACACCATAACAGTACAAACACAAAAAACAAAACAATACTGCAATAACTGAAAGGAAATGTAACTGATCACACTGAAATGAAATGTCTTTCTGAATTAAATTCTGTTAAACATACTGTACGTGTTTAAATGATACATTTCTGGATGATGTAATAACAATAGCATTATTACTGTACAATTAAAGGATGTAACACTTTTAACCAATGATGTATTTAGAATTCTAAATAGTGAAACAATTTGTGATCTTTTTATAAGCAACAGCATGTTAATATTATCATTGCTCACTCATCTATGAAGGTAAATATGGTGCAAAAAGGGAGAGCTTGTAGAATACAATGTGAGAACTTGCAGAACAAAAAATCTGAACTTGTATGTTAAAATTTGCACTTGTAAAAATTAAATTTGCACTTGTAAAAAATATTCACACACATGTGATCTGAATTTGAAGTCATACAAAGAAAAAAAACATGAGAGCTTGTAAAAAAAATCTGAACTTGTAAGTTGAAATTTGTACTTGTAGAAAATGTTCACACACCTGTATTCTGAATGTTAAGTTACAGAAAAAATATTCACAAATGTGTAGATTGATATTTACATGAACACAATGACAGCTGCAAACTTATAATGCAACATTTACTCGTATACTTTTTTTTTTACTCTGGTTCATTTTCCATCACAACCACAACTCAGTTATTACAACCTCTCGAATCTGTCACTGCAACTTCACATATGTGCTCTCTCGCATCACAAAGTGGCCAATCTGCGCACCTCGACTTTCACAACACTCTTGACGATACATTTGGTGCAAAACTAATTTGTACCTGTGGACTTAGGCTGTGGAGCTCTGAGCTAACAGAACAGGAAAATCAGGGTTTCTATCGCCAGATGAGGGACAACTCTGTCCGACTTATTTATGTAGCATGGAAACTTGGTGGAATAGCATGCTAGCGTTAGCTAACTAGCAGCCAGCCCGCTTCTAAATAAATACCTTTTGTCTAAACATTTTTAACAGTCAAACTAAAACACTAGCGGTGAGCTCCACGGCCTGCAGCCGCAGACGGACCGTCATCAGTGGGTAACAGGTGTCAAGTTTCGCATCCCTGCCGAGAATTGCATCCACTAGGGAAAATAATGATTTTATAAGGCAAAGTCGATCCCCACTGATGACGGTCCGTCTGCGGCTGCAGGCCGTGGAGCTCACCGCCAGTGTTTTAGTTTGACTATTAAAAAGTGTTTAGATAATTAAAAGGTATTTATTTAGAAGCGGGCTGGCTGCTAGTTAGCTAGCTAACGCTAGCATGCTATTCCACCAAGTTTCCATGCTACATAAATAAGCCGGACAGAGTTGTCCCTCATCTGGCGATAGAAACCCTGATTTTCCCATAGACTGTATATAAGAAGGCTTTTCCCGTTCTGTTAGCTCAGAGCTCCACAGCCTAAGTCCACAGGTACAAATTAGTTTTGCACCAAATGTATCGTCAAGAGTGTTGTGAAAGTCGAGGTGTGCAGATTGGCCACTTTGTGATGCGAGAGAGCACATATGTGAAGTTGCAGTGACAGATTCGAGAGGTTGTAATAACTGAGTTGTGGTTGTGATGGAAAATGAACCAGAGTAAAAAAAAAAGTATACGAGTAAATGTTGCATTATAAGTTTGCAGCTGTCATTGTGTTCATGTAAATATCAATCTACACATTTGTGAATATTTTTTCTGTAACTTCACATTCAGAATACAGGTGTGTGAACATTTTCTACAAGTGCAAATTTCAATTTACAAGTTCAGATTTTTTTTACAAGCTCTCATGTTTTTTTTCTTTGTATGACTTCAAATTCAGATCACATGTGTGTGAATATTTTTTACAAGTGCAAATTTTATTTTTACAAGTGCAAATTAAATTTTTACAAGTGCAAATTTTAACATACAAGTTCAGATTTTTTGTTCTGCAAGTTCTCACATTGTATTCTACAAGCTCTCCCTTTTTGCACCATATTTACCTTCATACTCATCACCTGTTAAAAACCTTTTTCAGTTTATAATTGTGGCTTTGTATTCTTGTCTCTTACTGCGCAGTATGAACAGACACTTTGCCAGTATAACTGAATACCATGCTGTGCTGTAATTTGATGTCCACACCAGGATCCCCATGAAAGACTTCTCCCTGGAGGACGTTATCTCACCTTGTTGAAGACAGTTTTGATATAGATCGGCAGGTCTCCGTGAGGGCTGCTGAACCCTCCTACGATGCTGAAGCCCAGGCCCGAGGAGCCTCTCTCTAGAGTGATGGTCTTATACGTGCGAGCACTGCGGGAAAAGGATGCATAACAATGCGTGTGTGGTGCTGGCCATGCTGGTGCTGCACTTGCTCTGCACTATGTATGTATGTATGTATGTATGTGTGTGTGTGTGTGTGTGTGTGTGTGTGTGTGTGTGTGTGTGTGTGTGTGTGTGTGTGTGTGTGTGCGTGCGTGCGTGTGCGTGCGTGCGTGCGTGCGTCTCACCAGGACAGAATAAAGGTGAGAAAAAAGAGTTATATTTCAGATATAAATAATAAATGTGAATCCCAGAATTATTAGTTTTGTTTTCACAACTAAAGTGTAATATTCAAGAACACATTTTCTCAACCTTACTGAATATAATAATTATTAATTCATTAGTAAAAAAAAATATTATTATTGTTTTTACAAGTAATTAATGTTCTTCCTTTAATTACTATAATCAGTGACTTGATTTAAATGTCAGTTGCCAGAAGTTTTACAGTGTCTTCAAATGTATTATTTAGTTTAAGGAGCTGTTGAAAAACAAAAGTGTTATTTTCACAATGAAATAAAAAAACAAAGAAATTGGTCTTTGGTATTGTTAACTGAAAGTTGACTGAAATAAAATGGTCAGTTGGAAGCACAGCAAAATACAAATCACAAGAAACACTGCAGCTCCTTCTGTCCAAAAGCACATTCATCTCAGTGCTTCTCACACAGTGAGCATTGCTCATTATTGTCAAGGGAACCGGGGTCTGCCTTTGTCCTTATTTTGATCATAAAGTACAACAGCAGAAGACTGTCAGGAAACTGATTCTTACGAGAGGTTGTTGTGAAAGCGGGGCAGGCTGCTGGACTGGCGTGACGTCCGCGCATGCATATCATTGTGGTCCTTTGTGCTGCACCCATCAGAACCCACTGCCACCTACACACGCACACACATAAACACACACACACACACACACACACACACACACACATAACTTTTGATGTTTTTTTAACACACAATGTACTTGTCAAGAACAACTGAAGTCCGGCTCTATACCTCTTTTTCTCTCTTGCAAAAAAAATCTTTCCAGAGGCTTATTAACATGAAAACAAACAGAGTGTCAGACACAGTATTGTCTTAAAATTACAGTATAGTGTTCACATGCAAAACACTAATGAGGGGACGACTGAAACTATAAACTCTCATTTTTATTCCTTGATAAATACTGTTCTCACAGTAGTTATAGATTAACTACTGTATGTCTCCCTGTGACATTAGCGGATGGTTCCAGGGGCGTTCTTCAGCAGGACTCCAGCTTGGACATGAGTCATTCCCTCCATAGACACATCACTTGATACTGAGGATCCTGTCTCCTGTCTGATTGTAACACATACACATTTGCGAGTGCATTTTACTGACTTACAGAACTTTCATTCCCTGGAGACATACCCTAACCTTAACCAACACCGCTATATAACTAACCACAACCTAACTTTTTTTCATTTTTTATGATTTTATAAGGGCTTTCAGTAGGCTTCCTTTCCTAATCTACAATGTATTTCTTATTTTTATAATCTGTACTAATACATTTTGCGTTTTGTACAGTATGTTGAATATGTTTTTAAAATGCTGTATTTCAACCCCTATATACTGTATGACCTATGGTATGCAATTTTAAACCCTGACAAAGCAAGCATTGTTGAAACATTGGTCTTTATCCTAATAAATCTGGATCTGCAAATATGCTAATTAATATACCTTAACACAGTCTATTCAAATCGTAACCCTATAATCAAGTCATTTCCCTTAAATGAGTGGTTAACCCTTGTGAGGACTGACTTTTTGTCCTCAGACAGGAAGTGAGTCCTCACGATGTGATGGCAATAACCGATCTGTCCCCATGACATAATGAATACATAATACACAAAGACACTCTATGCACTTCCCACCTGTAATTGCTGCGTTTTGGCAGCAAGTCCATTGGTATCCATGGTAGCAATGAAAAGAGGTACGTTGTCATGGGGACTGCCCACTCCTCCTGCTACACTGATGCCCAGGGAGTCACATGGACCCTGTGGTGACACACACGCACGCACGCACGCACGCACGCACGCACGCACGCACGCACGCACGCACGCACGCACACACACACACACACACACACACACACACACACACACACACACACACACACACACACACACACAGTTGACCCTAGACAATTATACTGGTGAATCACATGGCAGATTCTGCACATGACACATAAACACCTGCCTTGGGTACAGCCAGGTAAGGTATATATATATATATATATATATATATATATATATATATATATATATGGTATATCATTTTAATCTGTCATTTGAAGTAAAAAAACAAAAGCTTTCAGGGGTCACAATTAAATGCCAACTTTCTGAAAATATACATACAATATTGAAAGTCAGTTTCTCCAAGACTGAATGGGGCATCAATAAAAACAGTTACTATTATTATTTTAAGATTTTGTCTTACCTTTTCTATTATTACTTTTCTGGAGTCAGGGTAGTCTTGAAATGCTGTTGCAGGGGAAATGGATATATGCTTGCATAATCAGCTTGAGTATGTTACCAATATTCTTTACACTAAAAGTAAATTGTGATTGTGTTTATATATAGGCTATGCTCTCAGAACATAAGGGCGACTCACAGTAGCTCCCTGTCTTGTTATCTGTCTCCCTCTGGTGGCTGTGGGGAGTATCACATCCACTTGAGGGGGTCAGGGTGGAACAGTCAGAGTCTTCGCTCTGGATAAAACACAACTTAAAGTACTCCTAGGTTCACAAAGTACTATTGTTAAAATTGTGCAAAAGAGTAATAGTTAAATAACAGACAACATTAAAATTACTGAGCTGATTTAGTCTGGACTCTCAATACAAATCATTGAATTAAACACCTGATAACATCATACATTTTTACATTTTCTTTAATAGCCAGTCATGGATTAGACACAGACAGCCACAGGAAACAGCTTACCTGGCTCTGCTGTGAGTACTGCAGGCCAGCTTTAAAACGAGCCACCTCCAGGTGGACTGCTCCACTGCAACTCTGAGAGCAAAGTGACACATCTCACATAAGATGATGAATTTGTAACAAAAATGCATAACCCCGCAACTAATTTGTTTATGGACTTGGTATGTGTGAGCGTGAATGTGTCCGACCTGTAGAAGCGTGTGTGCATGTTCCTGCGATGCTGCACGGACATCTTCCCCATTGATTGACAGAATCTGGTCACCTAGCAACAACCTGCCATCTGAATCCGCTACGCCTCCTCTGATGATATCTGACACAAAGACGCCTGTGTCATTACTGTTAAAAGAAAACAGAGGTCAAAAACTGTGTCTGTGTCACGCTTCTAGACTGAATTATGTGACCTGTAAGCTCGCTGTTTTGCATAACGTCACACTTGACTTGTGCAAATTATGTATCCAACACCTCTTTTTTACAATAATGATCTTGGTTGCTACAGAGTTTCTGACCTCTAACTGGGTAAAGGCCTTTAAAAGTCGAGAACACTCTCCTCTTCTGATACTTGTAAAAGGGAATGTACCTTGACAGCATTGACGTTACCTTTACCTATTATACACCTTTGACAAAACACTTGAAAAGACCCTTAAGTACGGTTAATAATTGTTTTTCTCGCTGAAGTGGGTCAATTAATAAAAGAGCAAAATTGGAAAAGTAAATAATACCATCCGATACTACATCAGTTGCCTGGAAAATTCTCTGTGACTTTTCAAATTTAATATCTCAAAGCAAAACTGGCCTTGCAAGATCTAGGCTGGCTTTAGGAGGCAACTACAATGCCCCATGTCATGTAACCTACATAAAGCACAGTAAGATTTGGTCCGACATGCAAACCTAAAGATACAAAAAAATAACTTTGATGTTACTCATTTGTTTAACAGCATCATGAACATACGTCTTCCCCACTGTGGTTAACCCCAGCCCCTCTCCAGGGCGAGGCCTCAGCTCCAGGCTGAAGACGTCCCACAGGTCCTCCTCCCTGTAGGCCTCCTGGTGCCTGAAGACACACAGGCGAACACGCTGGGTGGTGAGCCGCAGCACGCCAATGGCCTCATCGTGAGTGGCCTGCCGCAGGTCTATACCATTTACCTGGGAGGAAGTGAGAGAGATGCAAGCCATAGTTGTATGAAAGAGGTTAGGTGTAACTGTATTTGTATTTTACAAACAGCAGATGGATTTTACAATTAATGAAAAGGAGTGAGTCATCATGATTAATGGCTACATTGAGGGCATTGGCATCAATCTACAAGCATATTATTGCTTTGAACCATCAATGTGTTGCTCTGTATTATTTGTGCGATGTTTTGGGCATGCTAATTTTGTTGCTTTCGTCGTCATTTCAGCATCATATTGTCTTATGTCTGTATTTCTTAACCTGTCACTTCATTGGCTTTAAAACTTCTTGCCAAAGGACTGCAGTTTAAAATTTTGCCGACTGGCTAACACTGGCAAAAAAGCATTTACAATATTTCATGATCAGAAATTGGAGATACAAGGCATTCACTGGACAGTGATAAAATAAAAATATAAGCCTTGACTTCTGAATTTTGATCACCAAATTAAATAATAAATATTTACATTTGACCAGTTTTAATGCGTTTGTAGTATGTGTTAACTATAATGGAATGCCATCTAATCACAACAGATTTGGACTAACACTAAACACTGTCACTGATTCTGTCAAATGAATAGATAATGGAATGTTTGTGTGTACCCATTATACCTCTAATATCTGGTCTCCAGCCTGCAGCCTTCCATCTCTCTGTGCTGCTCCTGCATCATTTACTTCATGGATTATTACCGCCCCCTGGTGGAAAAAAACAGAAATAAAACATCATTGCATATAATCCAATCCAGCTAAATTTAATCAGCATTGAACTACTTAGTAATTCACAATACAGCACGTTCACCACTTTCACTGACAATGGCTGTGCAGATGTATTGTATTGTGAAGAAAACATAAACAAACCCATATTGCCTAATTTGATGCTGTAAATTTTGATTAATTAGGATTATCAAGGATTGATAAAATTATGATAGATATGTGTTAAATGAAATGATGTCAAATATCAATTGGCTGCTCTCACCAGCAGAGTGTCACATCCTCCGACAATGCTGAGGCCCAGGCCTACATTTCCTTTACAAAACTCTATCGTTGTTTCCCTGCCAGCCACAACTGGGCAGTACAGGGGGTCAGTGGTTGTGGGAGCTGATCCTAGCCAATCAGACTGCCCGGTGGGAGAGGTCTGCATGGCATTGAGTGATGAAGAGAAGGAGACAGGGAGTGAAGCAGGAGAGAGAGAGCAGGGATAGGAAAAGGATGTCGGAAAAGGTAAAGAAGAAGAGGAAGAGAGACTCTTGGAGGGGCTGATGGAGAGCTTGACAGTGACCCGATGTTTGAGAATCAAACTGGACACCTGAATACAGAGAAGACAGGTGAGTCATAAATCATTACATCAGTTTGACCTTGTGTATGTGTGTGTGTGTGTGTGTGTGTGTGTGTGTGTGTGTGTGTGTGTGTGTGTGTGTGTGAGTGTATGTATACCTTGTACACTGACAGTCCTGCCACAGGTACATCACCCACTGCTATGATTATGTCTCCAACCTTTATCCTGCCATCCTGCACCCAGACAGAAACATGAATAAAAAATGAAAGATAAGCAAAAATGTATGAAAGTATATGCAACAGACGGATGGAGAGGAAGTGAGATTAAAAATCAAACACACCCTCTGGACAAATATCTGAATAACCGTTGCCTGGGGCCCTACATGAAAGCTTATTAGTACATGACGACATCACTTTAAAACATGGCAACCATTATGTTAAAATATTACAAGAAATACCAAGAGACCAGACCCATCAAATCATAGTTTACAGCTGCATACTGTATATTGTACAGTAATGTGGTGCTCATTGGGGCCTTTTTTTCTGACAGATTATTGAACGCCATTGAGTGACGAAGGTAAAAATTCATCTAAGTTGAAAGATGAAAACAATACTTTAAGTATATATTTGAGTAGTATATTTGAGTGAAGAAAATGTTAGTTTGGAAAATTATTATGAACACTTTTGTGAGGTTATGATAACAGGCAGTGATAAAATGTAACAAAGTACATTTACTCAGTGAGTATTCCCATTTTATGTTACATTATACTAGATCTCAGAGGCAAATATTGTACTTTTTACTCAACTGCTTTTGTTAGACAGACAGACAGTTACTTTGAAGATCTGGAATTTAAATACAAAACCATCACATAAAATATGATACATTGTTATAGATATAACTACCCAACAATCAATAAAAGTTGTTTAAATTGGCTTAAATATTTAAAGCTGCTTACACCTTATGAATCTGTAATAATAATCAAATAATATGCCATAACACTCATAATACACATTATAGGTAAGAGAGGAACAAATTACACTGTTGAGATACAGTCATTGTATGTATGCTATATGAAGGAATAATGTTATTGATGAAGATGTTGAAGGTTATGATGATGCTACTGGTGATGTCACACCTTACTGGCAGTGCCGTGCTGGATCAGGGACCTGACCACCACTCCTTCCTTGGACTCCCCCTCTGCCAGGCAGAGGCCAAGACCTACGTGATCCTGAATGGAGATTGAAAAAAGCAGACAAAAAACTCTAACTTTGAACCAAGATTTAGTGAAGCAAATAGCTAATTTCATTCTTTACAACAATGTGGGAGGGTAATTCTATTTTCTCTAGTATAGAGACTGTTTTTGCTACAACTAGAGTCTGCTATCACGCGAGCTGTTAGATATGTGCAGCTGGAGGTTCGACAATGGTTAATGCCAAGATTTACTGAGGGTATTGCACCTGCGGTAGGATGATGTGCTGGATGTCTGTGGATAATCCTCCACGCTGTGCAGAGTCTGTCTGGGAGTCACCTGTGTCCTTGTACTCTGTTGTGGATCCATGTGCTGTTTGACCCAGAGCTACTTTATTCCTAGCAAAACAAAACCAAATCTGGTGTTATCCCTGAGCTGGTCATCAGACACCTGTATCCTGTTAAGTTTGGGAGAAATGCAAATGCCACCAGAAAATCACTTTACATGTTACCTGATGAGAATTATCTTGACTTTCGATGGAGTGTTATTGATGATGGCGGAGGCGTTTTGGTGACTCCGGCCGTACAAGATCTGACCGTTGATCTGGAAGAAAAATCGCATCATGTACTCTCCCCTTAGCAATTTTTATCAAATCTAATTCCACATAAATCTGCCTTTCTGCCATCTTCTTCTGACTCCCCTCCCCCTCTCAGCTGTCAGCCTCTCCTCTACCTCCATTTTCCTCATCTTCTCTATTACACGGTTGCTCATCACGAGAATCCAGCCCAGCACCAACCATACTTCAAATGGTAATTCATCTGATAAATCTACTTTGCAGGCACTCAACGCTCTCTACTCATCCATGCCTCCTACCCACTGCTCCCTTTCTGCTGCTCTCAATTTTGACTCTCATATTATGTCTCTCTCTTGGAGTCCAACCCCTCTTGCCTCTCTAAAAACTCACCCATTTGTTAATCTCAACCATCGTAACTCCCTTACTGTTCCCATTTCCTCCTTACCTCCAGTAGCTCGTCTCCAACCCGTATCCTCCCATCTAAACCAGCAGGTCCTTGAGGGTCTATATCCACCACGTGGACACTCATGCGGGCCCTGGAAGCATCCTTGTTCCCTGAGAGGCTGATTCCCAGGCCGTGAGCCTCAGGGTCCTTCTCCAGCTCAATCATATGGAGCTTCCCAGACAGGCTACCATAACGCTGAAGCATCTTTTCTAGGAGAGACAAGAGTTAACAAAGAGAATGAGGAGGGTATGCTGGGTAAGGCAGAAAAAGTGTGGGACGCTAAATGTTATGACTGACACTTCATGTACAATACCTGTAGCGAGGAAGCATTACATCCTTAAGGAGCTTGTGTGAGTGTGTGATGCCGCGATTTGTCTGTGTGTATGTCTATATCTGTGTATTGACTTGTGTGCGAAAGTAAGCATTGTCACATAGACTCCCTCAAAGGTACCCTATGGAGTTTTTTACCACTTGTAGCGCTATGGATCAATGTTTACCTGCAGTAAAGCACTGCAGGTTTCAAATATGTATTCAAAATGTTTTATGAGGAAATAAATATATTCAACACATTTGTTAGACCTCAGGGATACACACAATGCAGTTTGATTAGTAACACTGAATGCTAACATAAACTTTGTTTGTTTATAAGACAACACCAAAGGGCACTTTTAATACTGTAAGTGCTTAAAGCAAACCAAAGAAAGCACACAACTTGGATAACATTTTTTTTGCCAAAGAAGAGACTGAAAATCTCAGTTCTCATCTAAAAAACTAAAACCCACTCATACAAATGAAAGTTGCTCTCCCATAACATACTGTGGAGAAACAAAAGTTCTTTAGGCTTTTGCCTTCTTGGCTCATAATTCATTCTTATTAAAGTCTGAGCCTGGCCAACTGGCTCCACATGTGAATGCCATGAAAATAATTTGCTCATATGGCTTTTAAATAATGGACGTTAAAAATACATTTCTAAAATGTGATCACTCAAAGAGTAATTTCTAAATGACTGTGAGACTCCTGACATTTTTTTTTATTTGAGTATTACAGCGTTTCTTTTGTAATGGAAGTTAATAGCACAAAGTCTCTCTGGGCCAGAGGGCAGCGTGTGACCTGCACTGTGTAAAGGTGGCTACTACACTAAAATCGCCACACAGCTCCTTTTCCTGGGGGCTTTAAAGCATCCCTGTGTAAGTCTGTGTGACGTCTTTATGATGCAGACTTACTCCTGCCAGTATCACCCTCATCTTCAGCTGCCGTCGTGATTGGTGTTGCGACAGTTATGGGGCTTCTCCTATTCGTTCTATCAGATGTTGGCGAAGGTACCTTGGGAGAAGTTTTGCATTATTGAACAGGCAGAGTTGGAAATGCCTCAGGGGTCCTTCAGGCATGAGTTGGACTACCCCTGAGGCTTGCTCAGTGTGCTTGATGTAGTAGTGGGGAAAAACTGACGAACAGGATGAATTAATGAACACAGTTTTAATGTCAGCTAAAAATAACATGAAAGATGACCAGAATCATGCATTATTTTGTAACCAACTTACAAGTGCATGGAAACATAACTTCAAAAGGATGCACTGTCTATTTAGAGAGTTATACATCTCCACCAAAGATAAAAACAAAGGGTTTAAACAAACAAGGTAGCTGCGAGGGACTTTGAACTACAAGCGTTCTATCTATAAATATGCACGTTAATTAAGTTTTTGGAAGTTGGTTTTAGCGCAAATGCTAATGCAAGGCTGCTTTTAAGATGCTACATACCCATGATGACACACACAAACACATACACACACAACAATGTACCAACCTTAAAGGGAGTGGGAGTGAAGGGGTTTGTAGGGGAAAGACTAAGGAACAGACTGAGAGTCTCTGCTTCCTATGAGCATGAGGGGAAACACAGATATAGTTTTATACACATCACCACCAAAACAGCAATATGCCTCTCAAAAAACCCTTTAAAGCCCCTTCATTCTTTTTACCAATACCAATGTAGGTGTTAATGACTCATCACTCTATATATAATATAGTGTACACATAACATTTTCTATACACTACAACCATACACAGCCAAACATCAGTAACTGTGTGGAAACAGAAACTGAGAAAAATGTTTTTACAGCTTGTTATCTGTTCCAATGAAATCTAAAGTAGCGGTCACAACCTTCAAAACACAAACAAGTAGCTACTGCTTTTTGACTTGACTTCCGTGCGTATAATTTTCTATGCTATACAATAGATTTTACATCGCATTTATCTCTTTTAAAGAGAAAACACCAGTGTGAAGCTCAACATATCTAGTATACCAGTGTTACCTTGCTGCTGTGTGAGTTCGACTGCGGTGTTGGAGTTAGTCTCTCATAGTTGGTAAGCATAGGGGACTGTGGGCGAAACACAAGATGGAGAGAAGACAGATAAATATCTATCCGTACTGCAAATGCTTCAAATGATGCATCCAATATGTTATATTATATATATATAAGTTTCATATTGTAATGCTGCAAACTCCTACGCACAACATTGCTAAAACTTCTGATGGAGTAGACCAACAGAATATACACTGCACCTTCTCTTCGCATTTATTATGAGTATAATATAAGTATTTAGATTCAGTGTGAAAGAATCTAAGGCCTCAAGGGACTGACATGCTACACAATGTAATGTATATACTGAATATACATTGCACAGTGCAATGGCAGGCAGTAGAAATGTTTTTTGAGTGGTTTCCTATTTTGTTTGTTCGTGTGCACAAGGACACACATATGAACATTTCATCTATAGGATGCAGTTATGTTCCAACAAACATAACAATCTGGCACTTGTAATATTATAAGTGCATAAAGCAAACCATAGAAAACATATAACTTGAATAACACTTTCTTTGTGACAAAGAAGAGACAGAAAATCGAAGTTCTCATCTGAAAAACTAAAACCCATTCATACAAATGAAAGTTTGAACTTTAGAGCAGTGTGGTATCATTAAATGGCATATTAATAACAAGTAATTTTGTGTGTTATCACAACGCATTCTTAGCTTTTCGCATGTCATTGCACGTCATTTGGTAGTGTGTCATTGCACGGTAGAAATGTGTTGATTTTGCCTGTTTTCTGAGATGCAGTACCTGAGATCTGTGCTGTTCAGACTGCACCAGGAAGACCACAGAGTCTCCAGCCCTGCGGATGGCCTCCACTGCCTGCTCATGGCTGGCATCTCTTAGGTTCACACCACACACCTTGGCCAAGTCAACACACACACACACACACACACACACACACACACACACACACACACACACACACACACACACACACACACACACACACACACACACACACAGTAATGACTGAACATAAAGACATTAGGCTAATCTTGTGAAATTACCTAAAAAAAATCAAGGAGCCACACTAATGTGTTAATCCTGTAAATCCCATTTAACCTCAATACACACACATTATACATCATACAGTGTATGAACACATGCTCATGCAGCAAACACACACAATCCCTTTTTTTTGCCACTTTTCAGTCTCTCTACCACTCACGGACTCTTACAGGCATAAACACACACACACACACACACACACACACACACACACACACACACACACACACACACACACACACACACACCTCTAGTATCCTGTCTCCAGTCCGGAGGGTGCCATTATGTGCTGCCGGGCTGTCGGGGCTGATGTGCTTGATGAAGACTCCCCTCATCATCTCTCCACTGCTCAATCTCCGGCCCATGCCTCTGCCTCCCATTATGCTGATACCCAGGGACTGGTCTGGCGCTCGAGTCAGCTGCACACTGGAACACAAAGCAGGATACAAGGAACATCCACACATGTTTATGGATATGGTGATGATAAATGCATGTCCTCTGTATACCTGATGAGGACCTACTTTGTTTTAAACATTACTGCAAAAATGCACAAGAGTCAAAACAATAGAATATTATACATGCCAGGGAGAGACACAAAAGCTGGTCTTTGCATGCAGTGTGGCTTATGTGATTTACCCAAGCGGGATGCAGTCGTAAATGTGATAAATACAGGTTGTGAAAGTAGTCGGTTTCTCTGGGCCTAAGAAATATGAGCATGTTGAGTCTGCACTGTGCTGATCTACCCCTGTTGTGAACATAACCTGAGCACACTAGGATTTTGCTAAGCCTTCTCTGGCAGAGAGAGGATAAAGGGCATCATGGGCAGAGTTTTGAAAAAAAAGGCAGAAAATGGAAAATCTGAAGAAAAAAAAAACTAAAGGCAAAAAAGGACATTGTTACTTACTGTACTGTACATCACTGATTAACTAACCTTCTAGGTTGATCCCAAGAAACTGTGGTATGAGAATAAAGCTCCTCTTCTCCCTCCTCTTTACCGTCCACCTTTATCTCCACCTCCAGCTGTGGTACTTTCCCACCTGCACTACTTTTATGCTTTTTCTCCTCCACAATCTCTCCATCTTCTTTTCCTTCCTCCTTCTTATTGTGAGGTTGAGATTTTGGAATCTGCCAACTGATGGTGAAAAAAACACGCAAACAGAAATAATATTGAATCAATGTGTGATGTTGAATGGAAAACCTGATGATTATGTACATCATTGGCTTTGCTCAATTTTTTCTGTTTTATTTAGAACAAATTAAATTATTTAATTGATCAATAAGTTGATTTACAGAAAATGAGTTTGTAAACATTTCATTAATTGATTAAATGCTTACGTTAATTATCAAGAAAAATGCCAAATGTTCTGTTATTTCAGCCTGTCAGATGTGAGGATTTGCTGCTTTTCTCTGTTTTCTGTCATTGTCATTTCTGTAATCGAAATGCCTTCGGTTTGTTGGTGGGTAAAATAATACAAGACATCACTTTGAGGAAAATTGTGACAAGCATTTGCAATTAAAATGAATACATACTAGCAGAATTGCTGCAGATAACAAGGTATCTGTACTTTGTTATTTTTTCAAGTCCTGACACACAGTGACACATAGCCAATAGCGAGTTACATTGGCAGGCCTTGAGAAGATGCACTGCTTTAGATGAAAATAGACCTGAAAATACACATTTTCAGTTATGTCACAGTAAGGTAGTGTCTTTATGTGTGTGTTAACACATCACATTCATATATATATATATATATATATATATATAGTATAGTGTATATATAGTAGTATCTCTGTATGTATACTGTATACATACAAAGATCTGTGTGTGTGTGTGTGTGTATGTGTGTGTGTGTGTGTGTGTGTGTGTGTGTGTGTGTGTGAAAGAAAGAAAGAAAGAAAGAAAGAAAGAAAGAGGTAGAGAATTTTTCATGAATATATTTATCGGTGGAGGGCTGTAATAAGCCCATGGAGGTGAGTGATAGTGGTGCTATCTGCTCAGCAGGAGCCTATAGCCAGTTAAGTTACAGAAGAGGGCAGAACAAATGGTTCCACCAGGGCTGAAAGAGAGCGGCCGGGAAAGGGGGACCAAGGCAGGGGGGAGAGGGAAAATAAGGTAAAAAGAAGAAAACCAGAAAGAATGAGAGATGAGAGACAGATGTAGACACAGAGTCAAGAAAGAAGTCTAGCAGAGAAAGAAACAAAGACCAATGTATCGAAAGATAAGAGTGAAGAAAAGGCTGCAGAGAGAAATGGGAGTGAGGGAGGGAGGAGAAAGGCAGAGGCAAGAAGATGGAGCGAAAGCAGGGTTAGACAGAAGCGAAACAATTCATTTTCGCTGACAGTCAGCACTGAAATCCATAAGCGAACAGCTAAATATAACTCAGAGATTCAACATTCAAAGAAGCTTTTGCCTTTACCACAGATAAGAATGGAGAGGAGAAAATATGAACTAGAAGGGACTCAAACTGAGCTTGTTGCATACTGAAATACATTGTTTCCTTCATGGATATGGTTAATTAAAGTGCCAGATAATACCTCAGATCATTAGTATGACTGAAATGTGTCACAGTAATAAAACCCTAGCTGCAGAACCCACAGCAGGCAGAACGTATAGAATGTGTTTCATAGCTTGAATTCTCTGTAGAAAATGTATCAACATGTAATAAAGCTGGAGCCTTGAAGTCTAATAAACCCTGAGACAGGTTTATATTGCACTTTGGGGCCTGAGTACGGATTAGGTGACCATAAATAATAGTCTGAGACGTCTGGATCTTACATTACCTTGAGTCTGGGGCCGGGGTGATGGTATGGACTACGGCTGGGCCTTTGAATGGAGCTTTGGATGGAGCAGAGGCTCTGACTTCTGCTGGATCTGGAGCTGCGGCTCGAAATTTGACTGAAGCAGAGGGTTTGAGGGTTGATGAAACTGGAGTTGGAGCTGCAGCTCTGACTGGACCGGGTGATCTGGCCTGGGCCACGGCAGGTTCTGGAGAAGGGGTTGGTGGGGTGGGTGAGGAAGAGCTGCCTGCTGCAATGGATGCCAGAGGGGGTAAACACAGACGGGTACGGTACTCGTCCACCTGATGGGCCGGGACATAGGTTATGCTAAGGGTAGGGGAACATGGGAAAAGAAGTGTGGGGGAGAGGTGAAAACATTTTAAATATTAATATGACTTAAGTTTTGACATCAATCTGTTTTCACATCTGCTCATTTATTAAACTTTCAGCACCAAGCAATGACTAATATGATGCTGAGGAACGAGACAAATGGCATGGTACATGAATGGTTTCTATAGAGGAAAGATGGATTAAAGGAATAGTCTGACATTTTGGAAGATGATTTCATTCACCTTCTTATCAAAAGTTAGATGATACCACTCTCATGTCTGTACTGTAAATATGAAGCTACAACTAGTAGCCAATTAGCTTAGTTTAGCAAAAAGACTGTAAACAGGGTGAACAGCTAGCCTGGCTCTGTACAAAGGTACACAAATCTGCCTACTAGCACCAGCAAAGCTCACAAATTAACACATTGTATCTAGTTTGTTTAACCTGTACAAAAAAACAAAAGCTTAAAAATTGCAAGTTGTGACTTTATGTGTGGGACTATTTCTTGGCCGGGTGTGGTCAATTCCTGGAGTCTTGTTGTCACCATGAGGTTGAATGAAAGCGGTATCAATCTTCTCGACTAACTCTCGGCAAGAAAGCAAATGAGCATATTTTCAAAAATGTTGACGCTTTAATCTGTTTGGTAATAAAAATGAGTCAAGGTTAACTTCAGGTAGTCAGAAATATCAGGCAAATTACTTTTGGTGACAGTCTGGATTTTAATCATTAGACAGTTTCTAACCATAACAATTATGCATCACTAAATAAGAGAAGGGGAACTGAAAGTACCTGAAACAATGTTTAATAACGGAAAATAATTCTAATCATCATTAGTAATTGATTAGCAATTAATAATGGACTTGTTCTTTTCAAATCTCAGTCCTAAAAAGCAATCATTAAACAACCATTAACTTTAAGATGGCTGTCTTACATGTCAAATGTTTTTAAAGTGACTATATGTACCTTTTTAATGTTTCTGAAACTGTAATTTTCCATCTGATGATCATAAATGACCTGTAACAGCAAATGACACTAACAGTGAAAAGAACGCTATTTGTATATAGTTTTTAATAATGCCTTTGCCCGGGTTCGATTTTTCCCGCAAAGACACAAAATGGTTTTCCGCAGGTAGACCGGCTCTACAGTAACGCATTCTGACGGGTCACGGATTTTGGTGAAACACCGGAAAAGCCTGTGTTAGTGAGTATCTAGCAAGGTAAAAGACAGCAGGAGATTTCTTTATATAGGCCTAATTGTATTTTTATTTTATTTTAGAAGTTTTCTGTTGTAGTTACAACTGGGCAGGGTCATCACAAAAAAAATGGAAATTAAACGAAGAACTAAAAGCTAAAAGGGAAAGTGACAGACAACGGTCGGGCTTTCGACAGACAGAGACAATTACGGGATTGTAAATAATTCAAAACCGACCCCGAATTGGCCCTCAATTGTGTAATATATCTATTTCATTTATAAAATAACTTAAAATGTGAGATGTGGTTTTAAGTCAGTAGCATACATTAAATTACGTCCCCCGGACGTAGCACCTGGTTTTATTTCTTTTCAGTCCGTGTTTGTGTTCGCCTATTTTCTTTTCCCTTGTCCCTCTGTACTTGTGTACAGCGTCCTTGGGTTTCATCCTGGCCTTGGATTTCATGAAATGCACTATATTAATCTAAGTTATTATTACGTAATGCTCTGGCTCATGACACAGTGACCGTGATACCCGGTTTAGCTCACGATACATCCAGGATAAATTACCATATGCAACACTTGAAATGCAACGATGCATCTGTAACGTATTATCTTGTTGTAAATGATTGATTTTCTGTCTGAGCAAAACATTCATCGTAACTATATGACCTACCGGTAACGCTAACTCGGTAATACAGCACCATAAATAAAAGATCTTTATGACAGCAGGTGTGGTAAATCACTACCGTTTTTGTCCAAAGCGGTTGCTAAAATCAACACAAACTGAAAGTTACAAATAGCCACTTTAAATGCTCTAAAATTATAGATGTGCCCCACTCCATTAGCATTGCTTGTGCTGCAGCTGGTACATAAGATGAAAAGAAAAAATGGAAAAGAAATTGTGACTAAATGTATATTTCAATGTTACTAAATGATGCACTTCTGATTTAAGACAGTTCCAAGAGTTTCTGGAACACATTTATAATAAGAAAACGTGTCTTGCATGAGCCTGGATCTATCTAAGCTATCGCGTAAATGATGTAATTTAAGTAAAGTGTCAAGGACATCATTAAATCCTCCCCCCCTCCACACACACACACACACACACACACACACACACACACACACACACACACACACACACTTCCATTCTTGTGTGACGCTACCAGTAGACATGCTGTTTGAATCCCCTGAAAGACCTGCAGTTCCACTCGTGGTGGCAGATTGAATATGGAGGCCTTCCACACTAAGCTGTTGTGACTGAGCCATGTGGACAGCCTGTCGTGTCTCAACAGAGCTAGTTTGATAGTGGCAAGCCCTCACCCTACTATGTCTGACTATTCTGAGGCTGCCAAAGCAACTCATCTGCCTCCACTCTCTGTTAGTTTGTCTGCAGTGCTGTCAGGAGGAGGCAGTGTGAGCATGTGTGTGCGGGTGAGTGTTATGTGTGTGTGTATGTGTGTGTGTGTGTGTGTGTGTGTGTGTGTGTGTGTGTGTGTGTGTGTGTGTGTGTGTGCGTGCGTGTGCGTGCTGTGTGCATGTGTTAAAGGAAGACAGAATCCATGTGTGTGTTCATCTGTGTGTGTATTGTGGTATGCATCTATGAGAGGCTCTTTAAAATGCTTTTTTATTCAGAAGTGCACTGTTCAAGGTGAGATGAGCAATGAATTATTCAGAGATATTTCCCAGAGCAGGAAAAATGTGTTTTTGGAGGTTAGACCATTGAAAGGCTGTGTATGTGTGTGCGTGTAAAAGCAAGAGATAGAGGGAGAAAGAGACTGAGAGGTTGAGAGAGAGAGTGAGTGGGTGTTTTGCAGGGCAGCACGGTGGTGGAGGTGGGGCACATCTCCAATCAGCGAAACAAGCGTTGTCAATGTGGAGCCATAACTGCTGATGTTAGAACAAGTAATAATTTACCCAATTTAGCCTCAGGCAATCTTTACAATTTCATCATCTAATCTAATTTAACATGACTGCAGAGCCTCAGTCAACTATGACTGCAGTGTCAAAAACAAGGCGTTAATAGAGAACCAAAGTCAGATGAGATCGTTTATGTGTGATGATGCAGTGAAAGTCATGTTTGTGACTGCTGGGAGCACATATTTATATTTATGATGTGCATATACTCACTCATTCGAGACACATAGACTGTCAAGATCTGCATAGGTAGATCTAGAAAATGTGACCAATATTAAATTACTTTTTTTTTCTTCCAGTGTTTGATTGTTCTCTGCATTCCCAAAGGACCTTTCTACATTCTCTCTAAACTAAGAACTCCCGTTTTCTCATTTTTCAAGCAAAGACGTGTTTAAACTATGACATGAGGGAAAGTGCATATGAATGTCAATAAATAATGTGCTATATAAGTGACTGGAATCTGTTTTAAATGTGCCACATGTTGCCACCCAATGCAGGGCCTTGTTTTGTGTCAAACGTTGTGGCTACTGAGCCCATTGTCAGGTCCCAAAGTTCTTAAGACTACAGTCTTACAAATTTAGAAATAGCAAGGATACTATATAATGTACGTGTTACATTTTAGCCAAACACTATCGGCTACAAAATAACCTACACAATTCATTTTGTTTTGTGTAGGTTAGTAACCGTGGTGACAGGTTACATTTGAGTGATGAGTGATTAAGTCAAGACTGGCTTCTCCAAAGCAGAAACAGATTTTGTAAGGCACAAATAAATATGGGACCTTAAATATGAAACAACAGCAAATATTTAGAATAGGGCAGATTATGGCACCCGTTAAGATGAACTCATTATTCAAGAGATACTGAAGCCCCAGTCATTAGGTTTTCTGGGTGTAATGATGTAGAGTTAGAGTGATAGAATGTGTCCCATATAATAAAACTCCATTTTGTGAGTTTCCTGTATGTCACGCAGGTGTTTTCACTTATTGTGCCCGATTAGACCTCTTCTGAAGGACTGTGTGGGCTTGTACAAACTGTGCTTGTTGAAATTTCTCTCACCCTCCTATTGGTTTTATCACACCTTTTAGGGTTGTAGAGTTACACTTTTATCATTTGGCTTTGTGATCTAACGTCAATCCAACAAAGTTCTGCCCAACTTCAGTCTCAGCAGATGTCTAATTAGCCAGAATAAGTGAAAACACCTGTCTGGGTGTGCAGGGTCTTTTTCACAGAAGGCATTCTGACACGTCACGGTAGGAAAAGCACAGGTGTAAACAATGAAATTAATGATGTCTGACTTTTATTTGGCTGCTTTGTTTTTAGGGTCCTGATCACTGGCACACAGTTATGACGGGGGGAGGGGGGGGCTAGAATGAAGCTATCATTAATGTTAATAGTAACACCTGTGCTTTTACTACCATGTCAAGTCAAAAGGCCTCATGACAGCACTGCATCCAGTAAAAACGACCCATAATAATTCTGTTAACATTTGCTTGTAATTTTTTCAAACAGAACAACATAAATCCTGTCCTGCTACTGTGTTAATTAGCAAAACATGTACTGCTGTGTCTGTACTTGATAATGTAATGTGATGCGTCAGAGCCAAAGGTCTTTCTCTACACAACAATTAAGAAATGTGAAGCAGCACTTGAGCCACTTGTAAAGAGGGTGACACACACAGTGTTGCACATCCAGCCACCCAGTGTTTCTGGATACAGACTGAGGATTATTGAGAACAGGTGATTCAGAGGGAACTCAGTGATGTAAGTGAGAAATGCCCGTAGATGCTTTCAAAGAGTTGTGCGAGCTATACCATGACATTAACAATAAGCGTCACCTGTTCTTTTTTCAGCCCAGAACAAAACTCTCTACATATTGTAATGCTGTTGGACAATGACTGGCTCCTCACCTCATCTCTGGCCCTATGACAGATTGCCTGCGGAGCGTGGCTCTGGCCCTGGCGTTGGTCAGATTGGAGGTAGGTTCTCCGTTGATGGCCAAGATGGCGTCACCGACCCCCAGCCTGCCATCCTGGCTAACAGAGCCCCCCTGGACCACACTGCGCACCAGCATGCCTGAGCCGTCTTTGATAGCACTCACCGACATCCCTGCCAACACGCACACACAAACACACACACGAGCATAGGTGAGTGAAGGGTTGGCTAAGGCTGCTTTGAATGCATGCCAAACAGACAGACAGTCGCCCAAACAAACACCTGACTGTGGCATAATCAGCATAATCAAGACAGACACTAGGCAGATTAGCACACAAACATGGCTACACATGCTTGACATTTACAGGGCATCCTCCTTCACAGTCACACTTGCATAAGGTGCACAAACACAATCCCACACACCCACATAGGGCAGAGGGCACAGGTGGCTCAAGGGGTAACACATGCCAGTTGCAACACCTGACTTTGGCATTATCAAATCGGACACTAGGCGGATTACACAAACACTTCATTAATGCAAATAGGCAGAAGCAAGTAAATCGGGCATCACACACACATACGTGCACACCTCATGCACACACATACAGCAGACAGGGAAGGCGACAACTAATTAGGAAGTATACTCTATGGCGCCTGCATACTACATTGCTATCTAATGGAGGACTATGCACATCCACAACACTATGGTCGTACATAATTTGAAGTTGGTCAAAGAAATGACTTTGTGCTTTTTCAAATAAATAGTTTATTGATTTTTGTATTACATTCAAATTACAATACAATCATAGTGCCTGGAATACAGTCGACTGAAGACAGAGCTACTGACGCTGACAAGACAAACAGAAGTCACACATTTCAAAGACATGAGAGGAAGTCTGAAGTAATAATGATGAATGTCTCAAAATCTGAGGGTGTTAAGTTACTACAACACGGCATCAAAATACATTTTTCTATTACAAACTTGCAGCAACAACTTTTAATAATAATTCCCACATGACAATTTCCATATGAAAATCCATTTGTTTTGACCTCAACAAAACGTCTTTATGGTACCACAAACTTACAGTAAGTGCAAACGGTTCACACCATTCAAGAATAAACAAAGATGTCTAACTAGGCTGCATATATTCATGTTTTTAGACGAGCAAGGCAAGAAAAAAAGACCTCAGTTTAGTCCCTTCAACCTTCTTTAACAACCTGGTCTAAAAGCCATACAGTCCTTGCAGTACAAACCAACCATACGCTGTACGTACTGTACGTTAGCATGTCTCACCTCCAAAATTGGGCATGAAGTCGTTGTTGCACAATGGATAGAATTGTACATGGCACCTAATAATAGGAAGAGTGTAAAGTAGTGCAAATAGATATTGTACTACATGTTCAGTTGTGTTCAAAATAATAGCAGTGTGTTTAAAAAAGTGAATAATGCTCAAAATCCTTAGAATAGCTTTTAATTCCATAATATCAATGCATTGGGAACACTGCACATTCAATTCCAAATCAAAACATGACCAAAATTGATCAAGTTTGTGTTATACCTCTACAGAAAGTGAAGAAAAAGGAATATTAGGCTGTTCAAAAAAATAGCAGTATTTGCATTTTTCTTTACAAACTCAAACATTTACTGTATGAACTGAAAAATGTCTCAAGGGTTTGCTTTACTTTGAATCACCGCACTAATATTTAGTTGCATAACCATTATTTCTGAGAACTGCTTCACATCTGTGTTGCATGGAGTCGACCAACTTCTGGCACCTGTGAACAGGTATTCCAGCCCAGGACGATTGAACTACATTCCACAATTCCTCTGCATTACTGGGTTTTGCCTCAGAAACAGCATTTTTGATGTCACCCCATAAGTTTTCTATGGGATTGAGGTCTGGGGATTGGGCTGGCCACTCCGTAACATCAGTCTTGTTCATCTGGAACCAAGACTTTGCTCGCTTACTGGTGTGTTTTGGGTCATTGTCTTGTTGAAAGACCCATTTCAAAGGCATTTCCTCTTCAGCATAAGGCAACATGACCTCTTCAAGTATTTTGATGTATTGAAACTGATCCATGATCCCTGGTATGCGATAAATAGGCCCAACACCACAGTATTAGAAACATCCCCATAACATGATTTTTTCCACCACCATGCTTTACTGTCTTCACAGTGTACTGTGGCTTGAATTCAGTGCATGAGGGTCGTCAGACAAACTGTCTGCGGCCCCTAGACCCAAAAAGAACAATTTTGCTCTCATCAGTCCACAGAATGTTGCGCCATTTCTCCTTTGGCCAGTCAATGTGTCCTTTGGCAAATGTCAACCTATTCAGTACATGTCTTTTTTTCAGCAATGGGACTTTGTGGGGGCTTCTAGCTGATAGCTTTGCTTCACATAGCCTTCTTCTGATCCTAACAGTACTCACAGGTAACTTTAAGTCTTCTTTGATTTTCCTGGAGCTGATCATTGGTTGAGCCTTTGCCATTTTGGCTATTCTTCGATCCATTCGAATGGTAGTTGACCGTTTTTTCCCACGTCATTCAGGCTTTGGATGCTATTTCAAGGCATTTGAAATCATTTTGGCTGAGCAGCCTATAATTTTCTGCACTTATTTATATGTTTTCTCCTCTCCAATTAACTTTTTAATCAAAGTCCGCTGTTCCTCAGAGCAATGTCTGGAACAACCCATTTTTCTGAGTATTTCAATGTGAAATGCACTATAACCAGCATGCACAACATCTGCTTCCTTCCTTCCTTAAATATGGGCCATAATTGACGCCTGTTTCTTCACAGAATCAATCACCTCACTAATTGAACACAACACTGCTATTATTTTGAACATGCCCCTTTCAATTACAGATTCAATTACACAGAATGAGCAGCAAGCATGTTATGACTGTTGGGTCTGTTGGTTTTCTATGACTCTACAACACTTACTAGTAAATTATTTGCCATGTAGAAATATCACTTCTACCAAAAAATTTGATTTATAAGGTTAGTGATGTTGGACTGCCATTATTTTGAACACAACTGTATATTGCTCATAAAAAATCCCCAGTATTCGGGCCTTACAGATACAGACCATAACTCTGCACAAGCTGAAGCTTTTGCTTCAATTTCAAATACATTTAAATTAACAAAAAACACAAATCTGTAAACCCTCCACATTTGGATATCCAGAAAACCATGCTACATTAAATATCTCAGCATGACGACCTACAGTATTTTAAACAGATAAAAACCAAAGAATGCAGTAACACAGACTGTAGGTTACATAATTTTAAACTTTCACACACACAAGTAGTGTGGAGGCTTATTAGAACATGTTTCCAGAATACAAATGAGTTGGTTTCCTTATGCTTTGCACAGTGCCCTTAGGAGAAAGTGCAGGAGCGCCTTACACCCTGCTGTTTCCTCCCTGTCATGTTTGAATAACCAATGTACTCTCAACACTGGAGTATAAAAACAAATATATTTAGATCAGCATTCAAATGAATATTTACTCATTGGTTTTAATATTACTTCCTAATATTATCTTACATTAATATGACCATACACGCACCCCCATACTAGCCTCTCAGACAAAAACGCACACACACACGCACAGTAATCATCTCTCTCAGGGATTAGGAGTACAGTACATCATATCACCACTCCTCTTCAGGGCAGTCGTCATCACCACCGCCAATTAGCGTCATTATCGCCATGCCAGCGACGTACACACACCAAGACACCATCACCATGAGAAAGACGGAGAACATACCAAGGCCACGGTTGCCCCGGACAACAGTGATTGTCCTCTCAAAGCTGGTGCGGGGCGGCAGAGGCGGCGCTTGCTGCCTATCTTCGTCTTCCATAATGCTGAAACGATGACGCAGCCGGTTTTCCTACGAGATAGTCGACAGAGGGCATGAGTGAGTAAGAGAATAAGGGGGGGGGGTTACAAATACACAACTATTGGATGGATTGTCATGACATTTTCTACAGATATTCATGGTCCCCACATGATATTTATATTATCTAATGACTGGTGATCCTCTGACCTTACTTCTAGCTCTACAGCCTCAGCTTTACGTTGTGTTTCCTGCTAATTAGCACATGTAAGATGGCGAACATGGTAAACATTATACCTGCCAAGCATCAGCTTGTTAGCATTGTCATTGTAAGCGAGTTAGCATGCTGATGTTAGCATGTATCTCAAAGCGCTGCTGTGCGTAAGTAGCCTCACAGAGCCACTAGAATGGCTGTAGACTCTTACTCTTGTTTTATCAAGATATTTCACTCTAAACCACAAATATCAACCTAATGGGGGCACTAGATATAATACATTAATCCAATATGTTGAGATACTTCGGTCTGGAACAAAGTGGTGGATCAACCAACCGCCTGACAAACAGACATTGCCATCCCAAGAGCCATGATGTCATTGCAAATCAGCACACTTTATTGTACATGGAGCAAATCTTAAAACTTCTAGAAAAGTAACCCACATTTCAAACATAACCTGGCACTAAAGTCCTGAGCCACTATCATCACAACAATCAGATTTCTGATGTGACATAAATGATTTTAAACAACTATTAACTCTCCGAGGTGAAGGCCTTCGGAGTACTCCTGAGATGTAAAACATGCAGAAAGGCAGACTTCTTTGGTCCCCCCGGGCACTTCACAAAGAGAAAGGGCAACGAGGAAATCGTCTTTGAACCTTCACAGAAAATACAATCAGCACTGAAGTTCTGAAGCTACCTTTGCAACAAGCATGTCTTTGATGAGAACACACTGACACTTGCTGCTCTGGTTATCTCTTCTATCTATCTGTGTGTGTGTGTGTGTGTGTGTGTGTGTGTGTGTGTGTGTGTGTGTGTGTGTGTGTGTGTGGGATACGTTGTGGCAGTACTGTATGCCCTTGTGCTAGATCAGGTGCCAATGTCGTGCAAGCAGTAAGCACTTTTCATTGAGAGGCAATTGTTGGTAACTAAGCAAAAGCAAGTACAAAAGGCTGCCTCAATAGGATTGAGTTAAGGCCACAATGGAGGAACAAGTCTTTGACACTGAGCACTTTCTCTATACCTGACCCAGTGATACTGATACAGCTGGCTCTAAGCTCCCCACTATAGAACGTGAACAGAGAAAACAAACACTGTCATGGTTATCTCCTTTAGAGAAGCTAAAATGGCTACCCACAGAATCTCAGGTTTGCATGGAAATGAGCAATGCTTCCTGTGCGATGGACTACAAGATTCAGACTGCTGCAGTGTTACTGTTACTGTCACTGCAAAGATGTTTCCTGCTAAGCAAATGCTCATTTACAAGAATCCTGTTAGATGATTGTGCATGATTATACAACATAGAAGTGAGTTTATATTTAGAAACTTGAATTTCAAGCACTGTGACAATTCTACTTATTTCAGATCTATGTTATGCGCACAGAATACACAGAACTGGTGCTGTAAAAAAAATAAAAAATAAAAAATAAACAGAATTAAACAATTCTGCAGTATAGCACCTAACCTAACTTTTAGGCAAGCCAAATGTAAGAGACAAACTCTGCCCTTTACTCTGTTTATCAAACCACAAAAGCTAGAAAGTGAGCAGAAAGTGTGTCCAGCAATATCAACAAATTTTAACTTATGTTCATTTTGTGTTGTATGACATACCGTTGTAGTGTAGCACGGCTGGGTGATGCGGTTGTCCTCAGAGTTGCAAGTGTTGGTGTTAGCCTCTGCTAGCAGGCTGATCTGAGAGTGGCTTTCAGGGTCATCACAGGAAACCCGAAGGCTCCTCTCTGAGATGGGTGTTAATCCACCACACAGTTCCAGCTAAGAATACAAAATTCCAAAATTGAAATTAAGGAGTTTGAAAAAAAAAAAAACCTGTCTATGTGCTTACAAGTGAGTCACACAGAAGCAAACAGGCTAAAGAAGGTGACTGTAAATTAGACACCCTCTTCTCCTCTCCCCTTCTCTCTCCATCTGTAGTGTGGTTGAGCATTGTGTGCATCTCTCAGCTGCATTAAAAATTCAGACGGCCTGTAACTGGATTCTCTGTTGCTTGTTACTAAGCCACAGTCCACAACAAAAAGGAGAAGAAATACTGTACTCTCAAGCAAAACACGTATTTAAGTAAGTGTCCTGCATATCTGTAGAAATGAATGTCTTTTTTTCCATCATCTTTACAAATCATTTTGGTAAAGAATCCTGAAAGAAAAATCCACTTTTGAATGTATGCGTACATATCCGGCAGCCCATGATATGATGATATACTGTATGACAAAATAAATGTGTCTACTGTCAGAGACTTTGCCATACAGTGCCATTTATACCATATCTCTTTAATAACTCTCGGCCAGGCAACGAACAGGAATTCCTTAGGAATTCAGTAGTGAATTTGTATTTTTTGTGTTTTTATGTTTGTATGCATTATTGTAATAAAGTACCTTGATTTTGAAGGTTTTTAGTTTGCTGAACGAGCCAAAAACAGATCTTTCTGTCAAGTTATTTGATCCATAAACAGTTTCTCATTTGATTTTCAAGAAAATGTACTTTGCAACATAAAATAACATATATCGAGATGAGGATATTATCCATATCACCCACTTCAAGTTGTGCAGTTTATACTAGTTTGGGTAAAGATTGTATGTCACAAAAACTAAACTAAATTTACTTAAGTGCCCCACACAAAAATCAAAAATGTACTCCTCCTTAATAATTAAATTAGGTATTTAAATGTACTTCTCTTTACATACAGGCAGTGGTTTGGCAACTCCAATGCGGACAGGGCCATAGCCGGTGGACTTCAGGATGTGCACGGCATAATCCAGGCTGGAGCCTTCCAAGTCACTTTCATTAACGAACATGAGTCGGTCACCAGGCAGCAGGCGACCATCTTGATCTGCTACACCTCCAGGCACCAAGGACCGGATTACCAGAACTGTTTTAGTGGCATCTTCTGGATCCTAGAGTTAGACACAAGGATGGAGAGGATTGTTTACTGAAGATGTACATGAAAAATATGAGATTAATTAACTATTGTACATTGTGAATTGTGGTGGTGTCACAGAGGGGCAACCAGCTGCAGGAAATCTACTAGTTATTTACATAGTTTAAAAGCCTAAACACAGATATTTGCTATGGATAAAATGTGTTTTTAATCTTAAATTTAAAACAGAAACTGACAGAGCACTTTTCAGTCTTAAAAAGTAAGGCACACAAATATACAGAATACAAAAAATCCACATGCTTCTCAATTTTCTTCACCCAATCCAACCCAACACTGATATTCTCAGACTGCAGCCTATTCCAGTCTGTTCTATTTGTAGAAAGGCTCAGGGGTATGTCTCTGACCTGGTAGTCCAGGATACTGAAGCCCAGTCCCGACTCGCCTTTCTCCAGCTCGACCACCTGAGCCTCTCTCTCCCACATGGCCAGAGGAGGTGACATGGGGGGCACGCCACGCTTGGTGATGTCCTCAGCTGTAGGACAGGGAACAGCACAACCCTGGTCCAACTGGGACAAGCAGAGAGGACAGGGAGGACACAGGGAAGGAGATTGATTTTACAAGAGATGAGCATGGCAGTGGCATTTTTTAGTGTCATTTCAAATGCAGAGGACGTGTAACAATTCTAATGTGGTTTATAGTGTTTCAGGGGAATAGATTTAAACACAAATGCTTAATCCCTCCATACATCCGTTCGTCAATGTGTGCCTTCACCTTGTCATTGAACTCAGCCAGCAGCTCTTTCAGGGTGAGATGAACATCATTGTCATCTTCATCATCACTGTCCGGAATTGCAGGGGGTACAATGTGAGAGCACACCAGGCAAACACGCATCGGCAGCTCCTTTAGAATATTGACCACCTCCTTATGTGTCTCTCCAATGAGAGGAATCCCATTCACCTGTCCGGAAGATACACAATAGATATACAGTAGTTCAAAAATAGATATTCCTAAGGTCAGTGATTGGCCGACTCATGCTTTTGGCTTTTGAAATAATACCTGAATAACATAGTTGTGCTGATTATCAGAGGTTAAAGATGCAATATGTTAAGATTTTCTCACATGAAAATAACAATGTTGAGTATTGGACGTTATTGTATATGTATGTCTGTCTAACTCTTTTCCTATGATTGTGTGTATGAGTGTTCATGACTAAATCAGAGTGCTTATTACGATGAGCGATTCATGTCGGCGTATGAACTTGCCCAGTGGAGGGGGAAGAGGGCAAGCTCTCAATTTACAGTAACAGCTCAAATGCACAGAGGTACACATACTCACACCCACCTTCTTATGTTTCATACTGTACTTGAAAAAAATGTGTGGTGTTTACTGGTGGTGTTTCAGATATATGTGTGAGTCTTTAAAAATGCAATATGCCTCCCATTCAAGGTTCATGTGGGTTCTCAGAGAACAGGCTATTATCACTAACTGCTGGAATGAAAGGCAGAAACATGAAGGTAACTATGGTATGAACTGTGAGCTTTTTCATTAGTCATCACGTATATCCCACATATGTGTCAGAATAATCAGTCCCACACAGAGATTAACATGAGGTGAGTTGCAGAGCAATTGGCTGAATGGATCCATATCAGTCGGTTACCTCCAATATCTGGTCTCCATTGAAGATCTTGCCGCTTTGGCCAACTGGCCCCTCAGGTAAGACGGAGCACAGATAGTGATGTCCCGCCCGAGCCTCCAGACTGATGCCGAGGCCACTTGTCTCATTGAAACGCTCCACCTGACACACCTAAAAGAATAATGTGAAGTTGAGCAGTGGGAAACAAATAAAGAGAAGCAAAGTTTAGTGGGTAAGAGGAAGAAAGGTGTGGAGGGTAAGTATAGGCATCACACTATGAAGTAGGTGAGTTTTTCTTCTTTAAATGGGTAATAACATGTAAATAAAATGATAAAGCATTTAGGTATGTACAAAGTTAATATTTTTAGACAGTGTTTTTCTATACATGTTATATTTACTACTTATTTTATTTACAGAGAGACATACAATAACTTCAAATCGCTGTCCAACTGCATGTTGCCACCTCTTCCTCAGGTCTTCTTCCTCAGTTGGTGTCAGTTTCACACCTGTAAAATGTGCGCACATACAAAGACAATCACCCTCATCTCACATACACACACATTCCTCTTCACGTTTTTCCTAGCCCTAGGTGATCCAATTAATAAGAATGGGATCCTATATGAAAATATCCCTTTGGCTGTTTTATAGAGAGAAAAGAACGTAATTCTCCTTGTGGCACAGCAGGATGTTAACCACAACCACTCAGACAGGCGCACACACGCATGCACGCACACACACACGCACACGCACACACGCCACACGCACACACACGCCCACACCACAGGCACAAATGCTACATATTCACACCCACCATCTTATGATTTCTTGGCAACCTAATGTTTTCTTGTTCATCTATTAAAGCCTCACAGCAATCAGGGCTTATTTGGCTGTGCTCTCTAATCAAGCCCAAAACTCCTTGTCTAAATAAAGCCATACATGCAGGCGGGGCGAGAGACAAATTATCTGGAATGAGCTGAATGAGTTGGATAAACACATGACTGAACAACACTATAAATAGACTCCAATCAAAGAGCATCCTTCCTTGTCACATTGCCATTCCCTGAGCCCAATCAGCGTATCAGACTAAGTCCCATGATCCAGTTCCAGACTGCAGCATGGGAAGGGGAGCTTACCATTTCTGGAACTGTGTCGGGGTCGTCCATTGGCGTATGCTGCTCGACGGGAGATTTCACGCAGCGAGCAGATTCCTAGGAATTGGGGAAACACGTTTTGAGCACACATGCAGGGGTCCAAACACGTGGGAATTTACACACTTGAGTAAAAAAAAGATCATGTGTGCAAGCAAGCATAGTTCTAGTTTGAACAGACATCAGAAAGCTAATATGGTCATGATTTAACCAGACATGTCAGGTAGCACCTGTAGATGATTACTTGCATACTAAGTTTAAGTTAGTGCATACTGTCAAATCTCATGTCATCCATTTGCTCAGTTACTTCAAAACCAATCCCCTTATGATACCACTGAGCCAATATTTTGCCCTCTCTCAGCACAAAGCACCTGTCTCTTGAATCTTGTTGAGGCCCAGTCTGTAGGGATTGCCCTCGTGGAAGCTGTGGGAGTGTCGGAGGGGGTGCAGGGGAGGAACTGGGGGCAGGATGTGACTCAGACGTACAGCCTTCCTCAGCAACCTCAGTCTGACCAGGGGACTTGTCCTCCTCAGCACCTCCATGGCACGCTGCTCACTGCAGCCCTGCAGACTCACCCCGTCCACCTGAGAGAGGGGACGAGAGATGCATCAGTAGGGAACAGAGCCAGGATGAAAGCACAGGTATGATGGAGACAGAAGCAACATTTTTGTGGATGGAGTAGACGGTATGGAGGAAAGTGCAGGTAAATTAAATGGGAAAGTAAAAAAATAAATCAATAGTAATAAAAAATAAAAATACAGCAAGATGGAAAGCATAGCTAAAAACAACAGATGATGAAAATATGGATGGGAGTAAAAGTAAAACTAGAAAATTCCCCTTCATCAGCTTAAAAAAGACCCTAATTGGTTTGTATAGAACTTCTAAAAGTTGCAAACTGCGCAGATTTTGAAATGCTGAAATCGTTGAGAAACAACAAGGTATTTGTCTTCAGAGGGCACAATAAAAAAACCATCTGTTGTGTTTTTAGTGGAACTCACAGATAGGATGACGTCTCCAATGTTGATGCGTCCATCTTGATCGACAGTGCTGCCTTTCACTATGCTCTTCACTATCACACCAGCGCTGTAGACTGAGGAAAGCAAGATAAATTGAAGGAAAACTTGATTGTGTAAATGTAGCTCTAAACTCACACATCAGCAGTAATGCCTTATTACAATACGGAAGTATTATTAATAATTTTGTTATTCCAGTTTGTTTCCATCAACTTAGCTTGGAAAAAGTTAAAACTTGATACAACGTATCATTACCTGAGTTTAGGTCACCTATGTAGCTAGAAATGGTGAATCCCAGGCCCCGACTGTTCTTAGTGAACTGCACACTGAACTCATAGTCATCATTCAAGTCATTGAGCTGGAAAGAAGCACAGACAGTAAAAACCTATAAACCTTTTTTGGGGTTTAGGGAATAACTGTATTATACATTTAATGCCACTGATAAGCCAGTTACTTTACATAGAAAGTTTGCCATTCTTGACACGCGCGCACACACACACACACACACACACACACACACACACACACACACACACACACACACACACACACACACTCACACAAACCTTGCCATCTAAGCTGTTCTGGCTTAGGACAGGAGAGGAAAGGTACTTGTCCTTGGGTATGTCCCTGGCGATGAGCAGTTTCACTTTGGTACCAGCATTTCGCAGTACCTAGGCCATGTGGTCATAGATGGAAGTGAAAGTGTGCGATAGTTAATAAATTAGCAACACAAAAAGAGAGACAGCTGCCCTGGAAAGACAGTATGGCATAGAGCAGGATAGCCCCGTTTAAGACACTGCATGGGAAACAGTCCAGGATGATTCCATAGAAAAACTCAGGGATGCATCTGTGCGATGCTCTGATAAAGCATAAATCTCACCTTTGTGTTGCTTCTCCAAGTAAGTTTTCTAGTGCAACAGCTTCTTTGCCTCATTTTGGTGCGCCAGGCTGTAATGGGCTCATTACTGCCCCCTGAGGCTGGAGGGGACAAACACCCACTGGTACTTCAGTGTTGGTGAGAACCGCAGTTGCAGCCACAAAGGGCAACAATGAGCCCATTCCACACTCAAAACCTTCAACAAGTGAGACAAAGGTGAGATTTATGCTTTATCAGAAGGGTTTTCAAACTAAATGTGTTGGTTTTACAAGAAAAAAAAAACTCCAAAAGAGGAGCACACATCACTTCCCTAAACTTTTCTATGGAACTATGCGCTAACAGTGGAAACACCAGTGATGGGAATAATGGCGTTATAAATAACAGCGTTACTTTTTTCTCTGAGTCTGAGCCGTGAGGCAAATACTTTTTTTACTGTTCTTCCTTGGTTAGTGGGCAGTGCACGAGACAAGCGCATAAATCCTGACGATTGGCTGAGGTGGAGTAAAATGTCATGGTAAGCCAATCAGAGGTAGAGTTGAGCGGGTGTTCGAAAGCACGCATAGTCGGACACACAACGAACAACACAAGCGAGTCAGTCAACGAGAGAGAGAGAGACAGGTATGGCGTTATGAAATCAAGGAGAGGGTTAAGTTTTCCTGCTACAGATTTTCCACCTTGGTCAGATAGAACAGGGGAGACACACACACGCCGGCTCGACGCACACACCAGCACACAAGTATAAACATCAGGCTACTTACGTTATTTGCACTACAAAGAGTGTATATATTTGTTATTTATTTTTGGTATAGTGCTTAATAAGCATAATTTAATTTTGCCCAGTTGTGGCCTGTTGAGGTGTTGTGTTATTTGTATCGATCCACTATATAAACATAATATCTCCATACATGGCATTTGATTGGAGGCTAGTCTCACTTTGTCCCACAGCAACATTAAAATAGTTTAGATTTGTGTACATTGTTTCTGTTAATAATGTATTGTATTAAGTGTCCATTTCATTATAATATTCAGATTTATCATAAATAATTGAACATGCACATGTATTTTAAGTTCCATTAAAGAGGGATGGAGGTGGAAGTGGGGTCACATTTGAGCATTTAAAAATTTACTTGAAAGTAATGCAATAGTTACTTTCTGAAGTAACTAGTTACTTTCATGATTTGTAACTGAATAACTAATTTAATTACTTTTTGGAAGAAGTAACTAGTAACTGTAACTAATTACTTTTTAAAAGTAACTTGCCCAACACTGGGAAACACACAGTGACTAGGTCGTACTCAGCTGTTTTAAACAGCAATTACATAAAGCATTATCATTACAGACAAAAACCTAGGGTGAAGAAAGCACTTCATCTACTTTTGTAATTTCTTTCAAATGTTGGCTCACCTGTGCCACCTGTTCGCTGTTCATGCCCGCCAGATCTGTATCTCCGATGCGCAGGATTTGATCTCCGCTACGCAGGCGCTTATCCTAGGGAACCCCATTACAATAAAAACATTTTAGTGTGAACTTTGTTAATATTTCTTAATACATTCTGCAGATTCTACTAAACACACTGCATAAGATAAGATAAGATAAAACTTGAAATATCCCGAGGGAAATTGCTGTGGAGTAGTTGCAAAACAGAGTTGGAAGAGTCCAGATACAAAGAATGCAAATGCTCAAAAGATTAAGATAACATAACAGTAGGTGCAAAATGTAAAACAAAACTAGATAACAATAAGGTGGAGTACTACATTTCGGTATGTGTATTTGTTTTAAGATTTAATTAGTTAATAAGAAATGCGCTTATTGGCTTTATTGTTAAGAGTTCCACTCATATGTCTGTAAAAAAGCATATTCCCAAAAATGTTGAACTAGTCCTTTAACTAGCTTCTTAAGGCTTGGCTTTGCAATTGATTCGCAGGTGGATTTACCCGTCCAGCAGCTCCACCAGGAAGGATGGTCTTGACCATGACTCCTGTGCTTCGCCCTCCTATGATGCCAAAACCAAGCCCTTTCCCATCATTGGCCAGCTCTATCATCTCCACATGGCGCTTCTACCATGGCAGAGGTCAGAAGAAAAGGGAGGTAGAAATGGTAGAGAGATAGAGAGAGAGAAAGAGAGAGAGAGAGAGAGAGAGAGAGAGAGGGAGGGGAGAATCTATTTTAATTAAACCGGTATAAAAATCTAAGTGAAACACCATTAACAAGTTGAAGCGCTCAACCCGTTTGATTCCCTCGTTTATCTACATACACAGACACAAGTTTACCAGCTCTACAGTAACAGCTCACATGTAAACCAACTGTACCTCATGAGCAATAGCAGACAGGTTTCTCCCCATCGACATGGTGCGGGACATTCGAGGGGGAGTGCAGTACTAAAAAATAAATGTCATATGTAAAATAAAAGCAAATCTGAAATGACATCAAGTTAGCTGCGCTGCCTCTTACGATCAGCTGGAACCCTTTAGACAATGTAATATCCAACTGTGCTTGAGTTTTATAATGTATTGTAACATTATCAAATGTAAAATGTGACATTTGGAATGGTGATGTGTTACATTATATACACACATACGCGGTTGGTTGATAGACTTTAAGGATATTTTGCTTCCTATTACTCCTAAATTACCTCTCATTTACGATGGGTATTTTACGTACTTGGGATTCAGTTTGAATGCAGTTGTCTGTGTAGATATCTACGAAGGACAGTTCCTGTGAGCCAAGAGAAGAGATGCTGCCATGCCCGTGGATGGATCTGGCATTGCTGGGCCTTCGGCCCTCCATGGCCCATGTGTAAGAGTCACTGTGGCTCAGCGTCTTCAGGTCCAGCCCCATGCCCTGGCAGGGGCCACAGTTCATGGACACTGATTTGGAAATCTTCCCCTGGTAGGATTGAGAGAGCAATACCAGATGGATAGATAGGACACATGGTGAGATGGGAGGAAGAGGATAAAAGTGTAAAAATGGAGATGGTGCAAGTAAAAGAGAAGGATTGGTCGGGATAGAGAGAGAGTAGATGAATGAGAAAAGGATTAGGGGATGCAAGGGAAGGGAGAAAGAACGAATGGGAGGGAAATGAATGAGGGAGATAAAGAGATGGGGAAGGGGATTGATAGAGAGGTGGAGACGTTAATTGAAAAAAGGAGATATGGAGACAGAGAGGAATAGAAAACAGAAAAAAAGTGCAGAAAGATAGAGCAGAGAGGGAAAAGATAGGAGAGCAGGAACACAATATTGCATAGCCACAAAGCTGTTCCCTTTTGTCTTTTAGGTTTTCTGTTTCAAAGTTAGGAGTTTTGGTAGATGCTCATTTCTGATTGGTACACTATGCCATTCTAACAACTTTGCCACCTGTTAAAATAGCAGTAATAAAAGAAAGAACACTATCAAAACACTTAAGCAACTTCACACTCACACTGATTGCACTTCTTAAGTATTAATGCTCTAGTTACAAAACTGTGAATTTGAAAAGAAACAAGAATGTGAACTAACAAAAACTATGTCAGTGTCTGTCCTAAAAATCCAGAAACCATTGACATGATCCAGTGCCATGTTTTCTGGAATGCAGAGATGCTAAATGGCTACAGGATCACACCACACAAAGCAAATGTAATAATGCTTGTATGTGTAGACTGTGGTTCTTATAGGGTTAGCCTATTACAGTACACCACAACAGACAATTACGAAGCAATGATGATTACAGCCGACAACTGTGGTGGAAGGAGTACTCAGAGCCTTTACTTAAGTAAAAGTAGCAATACAACAATGTATTACAAGTAAAAGTATAAAGAAGTTAGTTTCAAAATATACTTAAGTACCAAAAGTAAACATGCTCATAATGCAGAACAGCCTATTTCAGAATAATGCTATTGGATATCATTATTGATGCAGTCATGTGTGTATCACTTTAATGTTGCAGCTGGTAAAGGTGGGGGTAATTTGAATTACTTTATATACTGCTCAATAAAGTTGTATCTTATAATAATACATCTCATAATACATCATCATTTATTTGTTGATTATATTTTGTATTTTTAATCTCAATCTGCAAAGTAACTAGCAATTTAAGTCATCAAATAAATATAGTGAAGTAAAAAGTACAATATTTGTCTTTGAATAATAGTGAAGTAGAAGTATACAGTAGCAGAAAATAAAAATAAAAGTACCTCAAATTTTTACTAGTACAGTACTTGAGAAAATGTACAATAAAGTGAAATACCTTGAACCCCCCCCCACACACACACAAACACACACACACACACACACACACACACACACAGACACACACACACACACACACACACACACACACTCTAAAGTTATGACAATCTTACAGATGACTTCTGCAAACTCCTAAACATATTTCTTCCTTCCTCCCTCTCTCTCTTGCTCTCTCCCTCTCTCTCTTACTCTGGGATTTAGTGGTAATCTTAAGTAAGCTGATTACTCATCTAGTTTGGTTCCTGCATTCAGTATTTTGGGAATGGTTCAGACTAGGGCTGTGTATTGGCAAGAATCTGGCGATACGATACGTATCACGATACATGGGTAATGATTCAATATATTGCAATATATTTCGATACTGTCCGTAAGGCGATATATTGGGATGTTTTTAAAGTATAATTTTAGAAAAACTAATATTTAAAAAAAGACATGATGTGCATAAAAGTCAAAGAAGTTTACTTTAGGTAAACAATTCAGTACACAGAAAATCAAACTGCCAGTTTGGGATTGTGGTTCACAGGTTCTTAGTGAGCAAATATTTATATGCTAAAGTAGGCCAAAGTTCAGCCATAGCTACATTGTTAGCTTCTAGCAAAAAGTCAGGCACTGCTAGGCACTATTAGGCAAGGACACTAGTGGTGCGTCTCAGCATAGCCGTCTAGCGGTAGGAGGTTTAAACACAACATAAACGTGAACCACTGTCTTACATGAATATTTTTGCACATAAACTAAAAAAAAACAAAAAAAACAATACAATATTGCAAAATAAAATATTGCGATACTCAAATGTATCGATTTTTTCTTACACCCCTAGTTCAGACTCCTTTGCCACTCATGCTCACACTGTACCTTTGCTGGGGGCTTCCGCTGAGCTTGCTGTAAGCTGAGTATATGATGGAACAGGGGGCTCTGCAGGACAGTCTTTAGCAGGGAGAGTTTCTCCTGTGTGGGGGCCTCTCCTCTCTCCTTCAGTTTGGCTTGCAATCTCACCACAGCTTCCAAGGCACGCTGAGTATCTGCAGAGAAATTGTATATCATTTGTTTCATTGAGAAACAGGATTTCTCCCATTTGGCTTTGTGTAAGTTTCCACATGTTGTACTGTAGCAGCTGCTGTATGACCCTGACACAAACCCAGACATTTGACAATAAGCTATGAAATGTCAATAATCAATAGGAAGCGGTGGGAAAATAAAGGAGATTTCTCAAGTTTTTCGAAATAACTTTGTTAAAATACAACATCTGTCTTTCGAATCCAGAATGACTTCCTCTGTCAGCACTGATCAGTGTGATTAATACTAAAAACTATTTTGTGTTTTTTTGAAGGTTTAAGTGTACAGGAACTGTGCTTGTCTAAAAAAAATCCCTGACCCGTGGCTGCTAGATTGTGAGAATTTTTCAATGCTGACATTTTTCAAATGGCACATTCATCTCTTCTGCTTATTTCCTTATTATGTTTCAAACTGCAGAATATGTGGGGTTCAACTGGGGCCAAAAGTTCAGCAAAATGTTCCTTTGCAATAGGGCTACACAAAAACTGTATCAAGAAACCTAAAGATAGAAGATATAGTACTAAAGGAGGATCTGCTATCCATTCTGCAACACTTAAAAGCAAAGGCCAAAGCTGAAATGTTGTGTCAGGTCATATCGCCCTTGTTTATTTAGTGAGCAGGAGCTAATGAGCACAAGCCACAATTGCAGTAATTGTACGTGGCAGAAGGTTAAGACCCTGTAAACTCTTCACCAAAGAGTTTTGACTACCGACCAGACTGTGAGTCCTGTGCCACCTGCACATGTGACTATTCCCTCCTGTCTGGCTGCAGATACCATGCCCGACACCTTAATTGTAAGCCTGTGATAATGGCGGTCGTGGGGGGTATTACTGAGGTTACTGAAAAGGGGTTTGTCTTTAAACAGTGCGCTACATCTGCAGGTTGCTGAACACACTTACCCATGATTTCCATCGTTGCCTGACAGATTGTTTGGATAAATTGTGTATTTGTGACTTTCTGTCTCAGTTACACGTCATTCATCTCTGTTTGGCACCTGCAACATCAATGAAAACAACAACAAAACAAAAGTTTTCTGCTTTAAACATGACCTTTTACAGACCCTGTCTATTTCCATTTTTATGACAGTGTTTTTGTGAAAGTTGACAGTGCATTTGTAGAATAAAAGTGCCAAAGTGAGGTTTCTCCTTGAAGATATATCCACTGTTGATACACTTTCATTAAAATTATGGCAGAACATGTTTCTCCCTGCTCATGTCCAAAGGTATAATTAGTGTAGCAATTTATATTTTACATCTGTTCTGTAGCATGTATCATTTCACCTCTACATCCTCTCTTCCAAGGCCTGTGCCACGCCTGTTTGCAAGAACCTTGCTTGTCAACTAATGCTCTTTAGCAGGATTTAAATCTCCTCCAAAAGGCTTTAACAGCCAGTGATGGTAATTAACAGCGACACATGGCCTCCCAACCATTCTGACTGGAAGGGAAGTCTGTATAGCATCAAAGCATTATACCAATGACATGATTTGATTTGCAAAACGATGGGCTGTAAATGACAACGTCTCATCTGAAATCTAATTAGGAGGCATTGATAGGCAGTAGGGGTATCGCAGTATATATGCCCTTCACAGCAGCCTAATGAAATCTCTATCTTCAACCTGTTGATATTAAAGCGATACTGACTGCTTCAGAAGAAAAGGAAGTAATTACAGATGAATGATTTACAGTAATTGCGCAGGCCCATTAGCTACTAATTTGATGTGTAATCAACAAGGCAGTCTGTTAATTTCTTTAAAAATGACCCGGGCACATTAGAGCTATCACTGTGACGAACAGACGGACATCGCTGGCAGTTCAGAATCGCTTGTTGCAGAAAGCCTCATCTCACCTCCATTGCAGCGCCGGTGGGCTATCAACAGGTCCCCACTGAGCTCCAAGCACAGCACATCCACCTCCTCCACCAGTCCGCAGGGTCAATTTACCAGTAGCGAATACCAAGAATGACACTTTCCTGATGGGACAAGTCATAACAGCTTATTGAGGGACTGCAAGATATCAAGAAGCAAGCTGCGCGCTTTATTTTCCAGCATTGTGTCCGCGGATCGTGAGCGCTCCGTGCAATGCGCATGTCACCCTCTGATCTTCAGGCACAGAGGGCTCATCCCTAATGAAAAAACAACTAGCCTCCAGTAATCCTGTAATACGTGTCAGTGGCACACCATGCAAATAATGCTTCTGGATAATACTATGGCGACTCCAAACTCATAGCTATCCTACACAGTTCCTGTCCCACACCTTATGAAAACATTATTGCAAAACCATTACGAATTAAAGAAAAAACTTGTGTCAAAAGATGTGAGTCGGCTATATGTTATTAAATATGCTACAGGCCTAGATATTAAAATATCAAGATACCACCAAGACTGAACTTAAAATCTCCTAATATGTAGGCCTATGTCTACATGGAGCTAAACAGTGGGATAGGCTACACACTTTATTATATAAGCCTTTATTATAATTCACGCATATGGCCTGGGATGAAATAAGCCACAGAATGGTTCAATTAAGAGGTTAATTTTCATGTTTGATAGGCTTTTTTTTTTAAATAATATTTTCGATACTGCTATGAATTTGTCATTTCTCCGATTTCAGATCTACATTGCAGACCCGGGCAAACCGTTTAAAGCATAATTATTACAGTCCACATTTCATTTCTGTTTAGATTAGCCCCAAACTGGAGTCCAGGGACCATAAGGGAGGTTGCGAGTAGCCTAAAAGACGACTGTGGTTTTCACGTTTATTCTTCTTTAATTAGATGATAATGTCACAATGGGTGGCACTATTGCAGTTGTCACCAGTTGGCACAATTATGCAATCATACACCAAGTCACGCCTAAAAACAAAAACACCTCTCAGTTGGGGATTCTTGATGTCATGCCCAGTGGTGGCTCTAATCCTTTCCGTGACAAGTTTTGGAACTCCTGTGTGTTTTTCACACGGCAGGTGGAGCCCTCGCTCCAGAGTTTTAGGAGCTAGATCCAGTTCCATGTTTTCCACCAGACACCCCACTTCATCTCTCCCTCTTTCTCTGTCTCTCTCTCTGCATCCCCCAGGCAGAAATCATCACCCCCCTCCCCAACCCTCCTCCACCCACCCTAAACTCCCCGCCCGCCTGCAACGCTCCTTTCGCCGGGCTGCGCTCTATCAACCGAGCATCCACCGCGCCTCCAAATTGGTTTGTCATTTCTGACCCCTCTCTCTCTCTGTTGACCACGGTCCTCTGCTCCGCTGCGCTCTGCGCCTGTGGACTTCAGCAGCAGTCAGTAAGAACATAACGGCAGCCGAGAAAGATAAAGAGAGAGAGAGAGAGAAAGGGAGGGAGAGCGAAAGGGAGGGAGAGAGAAAGGGATACAGACATACGAATAGAGAGATACGCCTCTGTCCTCCTCCAGCACTCCACTGGACTCAGTGCATTTAGACGGACGCGATACCTCCTGTGTGAGCGCTGATCGGGATACCAAGCACGCAGCTATTGGTTTTATAACACCCTCAGCTTTATCTCCATCCCCTCTTTCGGTAAGATTTACCACGTCGTTTTTTGCGGCAGCAAGAATTAACCCGGATTCGAGGCGCCGATCAGTGAAATCATTTATCGACTGGGAAGATATATAAGATCTACGTTCTGGGGACTGTAGGAAAGAGCGCAGGAAAGGTTATTCCTGACTCCTCTGTGCGCTGGATGTGTAGGCTACATATGCGCCTATATCGCTGCGACTGGTGATACGGTAAGGATCCACTCTTTATTCCTGCATAAATGATGTAGTTTTTTTTTTTTTTGCAGACATCGCTGGTGAACGTCGCTAAACCTCTTGGCTATATGTCAACCCGCGTCTGACACTGACCTGCACTGAAAGCTATATGGCAGCGCTGACTTTGGTTCTCACGGATGCCAATGGGAATGTGGCCTGCGATTATTGTAGGCTACTTAAGCGGCGCGGAAACTGGCCCTAATGTAATATAGTTTGCGTGTACAGATGATGGTCCAGCGACTTGTAGCTGGATGGGCGTCGCTCGAATGTGAGCTGGCCCTTAGGCAAAGTAATAACCAAAATGATACCCATTACATCTCCGGAAATCAATGCAATCATATTATCCCATCACGGCTCCTCGGCCAGGGTGTACACATAATTATTATTCTGTGGCCGCGTGTATTTGCCTCACTGCAGGGCGCAATGACAAATCACACGCTTTGGCATGATGGATGGCAGATAGACCAAGTCTTCACCTCCCCGGTTTTTTTTCTCCTATTTTATATGGCTGTCATTTGTGTGTATTGGAATGCAGTTAGCTTATTGTGTACTGTGCTGGGTTGTCAGCGGCAGTCTAAGATCCAGAGTTAATCCAGCTCTACTCTGGAAGAAAAGGAGAATCCGGCCGGCCAGTGCACCCCCAGGGTACGTCAATCATGCGGATTCATGAGTGAAAGCTATGGCTCTTATTTACAGTAGAGGCGCCCGGGGTTGCAGATGACCTTGATGTGCTACTGAAAACTACAAGGTTGCACAGAATTTTTCGATCTTGACCTAAACTGAAAAGAGCACCTTGCTTCAGATCTGTGTGGCCATAGATGTACAGTGTAGGCTACTCTTTGTAACCAGGATTCCCTTTAAAACATAATAATAATAATAATCTTCCTCCATGCTTATGATAAATTATATGATTTATCATAAGTTGCCTGCCTCACAAATAAATGCACATATCTGGCAATCAAAGCACCCATAAACAGTAATTTGCTGTGTGTGTGTCTGCTTGGGTGGCTGGCCCTTTTGAATCAATACTCTTAACATCCAAATAGCAAACTGCAAATACTGTATATTGTGTGCAAACTGTGTAGAGCTCAATGTTCAGTGTGACATAAAGGGTGGATGTTGCCAATTTAGGTTGGAGTGGTTGACTCATCCTTCAGTGCTGCAGGTAAGAAAAGTAACTCCCCTGAGCAGGTGGGAAAATGGTCAGTTTAGGCAATTATCTGTTTCTGTGTTGGATAAATTTGACGTAGATTTGCTTCGCTGCCATTTTGGCAGCATCTGTTAAAGCACAGGCCTGTTTCCAAGGAGATTATTATGTTTGTGGATGAGATGAATATCACTAGGTCATCTGTCATCAGTGCATCTGTTGTGTCTAAGTGATCATACACGTTATTGCGTTTGTTTGCCAAGTTGATTATTTGTTCTAAATGTTTGAGAAAGATGTAACGTTCCGAAAACAATCTTCTATTTTGCTGTCCAAATCCTGCAGTTAGTGGTTGTACGTGCCTGACAAGTTGTTTATTTGTTTTTAACAGTGGAGAAAAAAATGTAATCTCAACAGTATTTGTGTTTTGCTGTCCAAACGTACATCTGCTACAGTGGATGTTTTTGGTTTACTTTTCTGACAAACCTCTGGAGGGCCACAGGATGTTTGTCAGACATCAAACCAAGGTGTGTCAAAGAGCATCTTGGGTCACGTTGAGCAATGGCACCCACACAGCACTAATGTTGTCAAAGCACCTGAAGCTGTATAATCTGCAACAGCAGCAATCAAGCATTCTGCTGACAGTAGGTCTATCTGTCCTCCTTTAATTTGGTCACTAATTCATTTCACTTGTTATGATGCACAAGAAAAACAAAGCTCTTTGTTTGGAAAGCTGGGTGCAAATAACGACAGTATTTGGATTGTTCGTTGACCGAGGGCCAACTTTCTTTGTTTAGAGCTGTTAATGTAACACAATATTTGGTTTGGATTTGAATGGCTCAAAAAAACAAATAGCTGACCCTGTAATGGAAGCAGCCTGTGATTTAAATAAAAGACCATATATTAAACATCTTGTGAGCATTTCATCCTCGAGATTATGAAAATATACTTTGGCAGACAACATGATCCATTGCAGACAGACAATAACAGACACATATACACATTGGTATATTAAGACTAGCAGACATATAATCAGTCTTCCAACAAGTGGAACTGCTTGTTGCTGAAGTCTCTATTTCCACCGTCTAGGGTTATTAGAGAGTCCAACTTCAACACTTGTGCAATTAATTCTGTTTAGTGGGCACATAGAACCTAAGGGCTGATTTCCCTAGAACCATTTTAACAAGCATTGTCCTAAAGAATTTTCAGTTCCTGGGATCCAGTCCTCTATTTAGTTAATTTATGCATAGCATTGTAAAGGTTTGTGTGTCAGAGCCTTGTAGATAAACAGAATGTGGTGTTTATTGTGCTCACAGACAACCAACCTTCCTGCATAAATAAATTGGCAGTCTTGTGACTTAAGCTGTGAGGAAAACCAAAACAAATCTTAATGCGGCAATGATAATATTAAGTTTCAGTGAAGGCAGAGCTGTTGAATTTGACTGCTCTGTTTCCTAATGCGATGATGATTCACATTTCTAGTCCCAACCCCAATTTGTGCGCCGAGTTTAACCTAATTCAAAAGCCCTTTTTCTGCGCTAGGGCTAGACGACATCTCTCTCCCGTATTGAAATAATGAGGCCAGATCCTTGCCCGTCTTCCTCATCCACCTAAAGCACTCAGTCATGTGTTAACACATACTTCCTCCAACCTTCCCTTCCCTTAAAGAACAACCCTGGGTCTCTGCATTTTCCACCATCCACCACTGGAGCTCAGTTCACCTCTCTTAATGTGTGAAGCTTGCCTCCAATATCATTCAACCCCATTAGGTTCAGACCATGCGAGAGGACTGCGCACAGTGCACAGTTACTTTGCTCCCTGATTAGATATATGCTTAGGAAAGGGGAAAATCAGTAGCAGACGACTGGCTGTCAGATCACAGGGCATTCACTGACTCATTGCTCCTATGGCCTCGACTAGAATAGCCCTCCAGAGATAGATGTCTTACTCTGCCTAAATATGGATCTGTTGGAAGACTTTCTGCTTGAACCACCACGGCCTATTATCTGTCTGTATTTTTGGGACGATTGGAGGAAATGTACACTGTTGGCCTGACTGCTCGTGCCTTCTGTTAACTGGGTTTGTGCGTATCACTGAAAGGGATATTATAATTCCGTTCAATGAGTATTGCCTTGTTTAGCAGTAAGTTGTAATCATACAATTAAACAACGTAAGTAGAGCCGTGATGCTAAATCAGCAATGGTTTTGAATCACTGCTAGATACAAATAGTTTAGATTAGGGGATTGACAGAAAATTTATCAGCATTCATTTTATAAGCAATTAATTAAGTAATTCTTCAAGCAAAAATGCCAAACCTTCTAAATTCTGAAAATATGCTAATATTTTGGGTTATTTGACAATAAATTGAATATATTTAGGTTTTGGAGTGTTGTTCAGACCAAACAAAATGTCACCTTGGGCTTTAGGAAAATGTGACGTAGTTTTTCACAAATTACTGATAATAATAATTCTAATAATAATATTTTTTTTCTTATGACATACTCCTGAAAAACAGCTACAAGTTGTTGAACAAGGTGAAAAGTCCTTAAAGGTTTGATTGCATCTTGTCTTTAATCAGCGTTTTGTAACAGCCAAATTAAAGAACCCTGAGGACCTCAGGTTGTGATCCATCTCAGACAGAATAAAACAGTATTGAGAAATCAATCAGTGTAAATTAGTTCTGAAACTGCCAGCCATTTATTAGGACATCAAAATCGTGCCAATGTGTTGATGTCTTTGGCTCTTCCCTACTTTGTATTTCTTGCTACTTTCCTGCCATAAAAATCCTAAAGAGAACAAATATTGAATTTAATGAATTGGCCACCGTAACACTAAACACACGCTGATGGCTTCCACTTCACCATCTTGTTGCTTTTCCTTTGCAGTGATAAATCTTAGAGACTTAGGCGGCTAAAATCAATGTCATATCTCACAAAAATATTTTTTTCTTAAATACAGACTTTTATTTGTTTTGCCTTGACCAGTTGACCAGTCTCAGTCTTTAATTTGTTTCTTAGGCAGCCCTGAATATTTCATGTCCAACTTTATGTCATCATTGACTTTTATTTATTGTGGTTTTAGGTTGCAAAACACCTTGCAATACAGTTTTGAAGTGGGCTATATGAAGCAAAGATGAAAGTTATTGTACCATTCTGAATTGCCAGTACACTCCAGGAGGCTGGGTACATTTTTCTCATTTTGGATACAATTAATCTTGGTAACAAATCAAAGAAAGATGGCTATATAATACCATTGATTTATAAATTGTTCATCTTAGCCTGTCTATCTAATTTTGACCTAAACCATGCTGTGCACAGTTTTTACAATAATATTGTAACTGTTGCAACTCAAGCTGTGAAACACAATAAAAACTCTCAACGTTTGTGTGTACTGTATGTCTACAGGCTTCTTCTTTTATTCTGCAAATGGCCTTTACTAGCTTCATGTTTAAGCAGCTGCTTTCTATGTTAGCTACTGTATTGTCCTTTAAAACCTCTCACTCACTTGTTCTTTCATTCAACACATCTCCTGTCCACACTTCTTCTCTGTGCCCTTCACCTCCCAGTGCCCCACTCAAAGCTGTCACCACTCAATAGAAAACACACACACATGCATGCATTTCTTTCTACAGATACTCTTAACACACATCAAGGCGGTACACATCAATTACCACCAGTCTTTTAGACACACACACACACACACACACACACACACACACACACACACACACACACACACACACACACACACACACACACACACACACACACACTTGTATGCTAACACACGTTAAGCTCACACACCCACCGTGAGCCACACATAGACATTGCCTGCAGCTGTATATTTAGTGACACACACAGTGCCATTAGGGAGATGAATGGAGAATCAGTGTACAAGGCTAGAGTGATTGTAAGAAGCTCACTCCAAGGTCTGCCGATTATTTTGGTCTCCGCAGGAAATCATTTACAATAGCCCTTACCCCCTCCTCTCCTCTTCCCAGTTCAGTCCATTTAAACATGTGTTGCTATGTGTGTGTGTGTGTGTGTGTGTGTGTGTGTGTGTGTGTGTGTGTGTGCGTGCGTGTGTGCACTGTGCATATGCAAGTTTTATGTCAGTCACCACAGTATTCATTCTTTGCTGTGTTGTTTGTGCGGTTGACTTTAGCGTGCTGAGGAGGCCTTGCTTGTTTAGAGAATGGGTTGCTTGGAAATGAGTCATACACAATGTGATGCAACACAGCGGAGCAGATTTGAATTATGGGGCAATGAACAATGAGGTCATCACAGGGCTGGGGGCATAAATCTCCCAGTGCCGTGGTACAACACAGCATTTCTTATCAATGGAGGAAACTGCAGCAGGATTTGAAAATGCAGTATTGTTTAAGAGACCAATTCAACGTTGCAAATAAAGGCCTGGGTTGGTTGACTTCAGTGACTGAGACAATGGAAGGGGAATTCTGGTTTAATTGCAATGCCATTGTATTTCGAGTACCGCTTACTTCAACTAACAACAGTTGCATATATCACTCCAGATTATTTGCATATTGTTCATCTGTTGCACTATTTCCTTTCCCCCCAGCTTTTCAAATGCTTGCTTGCCTCTTAAATCCACCATACTGCATCCAATGATATTTTTTCCATATCTTTTCCTTCTTCAGCAGATTGTCCACAATCAGCGTCTGCTGTAATACCATCATCCCCAAGCCCCTCTTAAATTTCCTGCTTACTGGGCTTTTACTTTAACTGCATTACATACATCTTCCACTCCCTGCTCATCTGCTTCCTTTCAGCATAAACCAGGCTGAAAGATCTAACTCATAGTGCTTTGATGCAGCTGGCTGTTTTATGGTGAATTAAAAAATAATAATATTGTCATTTATTGTGCCTGTTCAGTGGCACAGCTGTGATCTTGATTAATATCGAATGGCGTTTTCATTCCAAGTCTTTGATAGTGAGAATATGTGCCAGGGAGTATTGATCTGGAGCTTAGTTGATGGTGCAGTGTGATAGGCTGAAGAAGGGGTGAGGATGACTAGATGGTTATGCTTGATGGAACAAAGATATCAACAAATGTAGTAGTGATCAATGGCTTGATAATGTATGTTTACATTATTTGTGCTGTTTTGTGTTTTTCCCTCATGTTATTGAGCTGTCTAGCCTTGTGTCAAGTGTAAATATAGCACCTAACTGCCTAAGGTAAAATCCCCTTTGACTGGCTGGTGAATAATTCTGTGTGAGCATGGTGCTCAAATCTGCTGGGTTACTTTTAGCACATTCACAACGGGGGTGACTCTAAAATAAACTGAGTGGTTCAGTTTCTGCAGAGGACGTTACAACTCATTTGAGATAAAAGCACCATGCCCCTTTGGCATGTATCAGCACCAGTCAATTTGTCCCCGACGTATCTTTCACATTTTGCAATAAAACCATTTTACCACCGCTGTGTTTTTGCAAGGGAGCCTGATAGTGTCACACCAAGATAGATGAGTACCACTCTGGCCTATGGGCCTGCAATAACTTACATGGACCACGTTTCTGTTTTCTAACCATGTAAGAAATTGTATGCCTGCTCTCCTGCAGTGTGCTTACGTATGTTTTGAACCCCCTTGATTGGCTCTCGCTTAGACGGTATGATAGATGAGACGGTATCCATCACATGCTTCAAGATAAGAGGGAAAACCTTTATTGTCAAGTAAGGGTGTGCTGAAGCAAGTCTTTGATAAATGATATTTGGTATTTTAAAAAACAATCTTTGTGTAAAACCCATATCAAGCAATTACTATAAGCTAGTTTTATGGGTATGATATATATATGTGTGTGTGTGTGTGTGTGTGTGTGTGTGTGTGTGTGTGTGTGTGTGTGTGTGTGTGTGCGCGCACACACACATATATTGAAACATCTCATTGTCCAGGGTTGAGTACAGTTGATTACAGTTCAACGGTTCACAATCACCGGACAAATCAAAACCAGTTTTTTGTTTTATTATGTACACCTCCTTTCCTAACCCCCTCCTTCCATCTCGCTCTCTCTCTCTCTCTCTCTCTCTCTCTCTCTCTCTCTCTCTCTCTCTCTTTCAAAGATTTATGTAGGGCACACAGACAAGAGTCTTTAATTTTACGCCTGGGTAGACCATCTACACTGTTGCTCCATATTCTTCATGCTTATATCGAATCTGTCGAAGCCCAGGGGGAGAATTGTGGTTTTAACATGAACATATAGGGGACTCCACCTTTAAAGGAAGTGCCATGAATCTGAAATCATAAAAACCATGAGGCATCAAGGCATTTCTGGTGTCTTATGGCGCAATCTGTTGTTTTGAAGCATAATTACAAAGAGTTATACATAAAAAAAAAAATCATAAAAGCATACTGTGGAGTCATACTAATTACATACAGCCGGCTCATGAGTAATGGGGGTGACATGGGACATCAATACAACCACTGCCTCTCATAATAGAAAACAACATTGTTTTACTGTGAGAAAATGGTCAGCATCTTTCATGTGAAATACATATATATATATATATATATATATATATATATATATATATATATATATATATTTATTTATTTATTTATTTTTTCCAGGAAGACATTGTGCAGTTTAAAAAAAGTCTTTCTTCTCCTCATCACGTCCATCCATTGTTCAGGCTAAGCCACTTTCCGTCCAGAACCCTGTCGCTCAGCGCCACTCAATAGCTCTTACAGTAAGCATTCACCATTTTCCAATCTAAATCTCTTGTCCTCTTCTTTGCTCCACTGCTGGATGCTCTCAGAGGAGCCCTCTCGCCTTTATTTGATCAAAATCTTGCTTCTCTTCTGAACTCACATGGTGTTAAAAGTATGAATGAAGGATGTATGTAGGAAGTATGCAGGTGGCCCTTGCAGATGTAGCTAAATTATTGAAAAATTGAGCTGTGTTGATATCAATATAGCCATTATTCAAATGTTGACATGGTTAGCAACTTTGTTGCAGCAGCAAAAAAATTTAAATTTAAAATAATTAGAGGAAGTTGTGTCCTACAGTACTAGTCTGTTTGTCTACATTAGTTTCACCTCTTTCAATTCAATCATCAGAAAACAAGAGCCTTGATATGGGATGATTGTGCAAAAACCTGGATTACATTTAGTGCCACTGTTTTCAGGGTACAAGTGGCCGAAATGTGTTTCCTCTGGAGGGTGGCTGGCTTCTCCCTTAGAGATAGGGTGGGAAGCACAGTCATCTGTGAGGAGCTCGGAGTAGAGCCGCTGCTCCTTCGCGAAAGGAGCCAGTTGAGGTGGTTCGGGAATCTGGTAAGGATGCCCCCTGGGCGCCTCCCTAGGGAGGTGTTCCAGGCACGTCCAGCTGGGAGGAGGCCTCGGGGAAGACCCAGGACTAGGTGGAGGGATTATATCTCCAAACCTGGCCTGGGAACACCTCGGGATCCCCCAGTCGGAGCTGGTTAATGTGGCTCGGGGAAGGGAAGTTTGGGGTCCCCTGCTGGAGCTGCTCCCCCCGCGACCCGATACCGGATAAGCGGACGAAGATGGATGGATGGATAATATTTTAAAAAAGACATGATGTGCATAAAAGTCAAAAGAAGTTTACTTTAGGTAAACAATTTAATACACAGAAAATCAAACTGCCAATTTGGGATTGTGGTTCACAGGTTCTTAGTGAGCAAATTTTTATATGCTAAAGTAGGCCAAAGTTCAGCCGTAGCTACATTGTTAGCTTCTAGCAAAAAATCAGGCACTGCTAGGCACTATTAGGCAAGGACACTAGTGGTGCGTCTCAGCATAGCCATCTAGCGGTAGGGCATTTAAACACAATATAAACGTGAACCATGAATTAATATCTTACATGAATATTTTTTAACGTAAAAAAAAATCAATATTGCTTTTTTGAAAATCGATACAGTATTGCAAAATATTGCGATACTCAAGTGTATCGATTTTTTCTTACACCCCTAGTTTCGTCTAGTTGTAGCTTTCCAGACTGTTCCTGGAAAGCTGTTGACCTGCGCCTTCTGACAGCAGAAAAGAGAACAAATTATGATTTAACAAAGAATTCCTCTTGAGTGATGAAACAACTGCTTGATACACCGCTGATGTATGCATGGACTTTTGAAGTGCTGCATCAATTAATCTTCTCTTTCCCCTTTTCCACTCTTGTTTACGTAAATGAGTCTAATGAAAAAGCCCATTCCCCGCCTAGTTCCCTCGCCTGTGCATCCAAACCTGTTTCTTTTCCACCTTTCTTCCTCCATTCCTCATTCATTGATCCCTCCATTGTTGACCAGGGCTGTGTGAATAATGTATACCGTGTTCTGAGAGAAGCGAGCAAGACATGAATGAAGGTGCTGTATACTGTAGGTGGGGGAGCTTAGGGCCTAACTTATTTCTCGCCAATACTCCATTGCCTCTGGCAATTCTCCTGAATTGTAATGCATGCATAGACATATAACATTGGGGGTTAACACTCATTCACATGCAGACACATGAATACACGCAAACACATGCACGTACATAAAGCAGTACAGTGAATCCATCTTTTGTTGATTTGCCCACCCAACCATATAGATATTGCTCATGGCCTCCTGTACTGACTAATAGAACCAATTACTGCACAACACTCTTTATGGATGTGTGTGTGTGTGTGTGTGTGTGTGTGTGTGTGTGTGTGTGTGTGTGTGTGCGTGTGCGCGTGCGCGTGTGCGTATTACAATATGTTTATGCACTGGTTTTTGTGTGCCTGTGAAAATCTTGCAAGGCACGCAGAAAAAGACTCTGGAAGAGAAAATTCAAGGCCAAACATATATATGTGCCCCCCCAGTAAACAGCAAAACACACACATGAAAATAGTTTGCATGCCAAGAGGAGCACACAAAGCCATGTCCAATGTCAGTCACAATACACACACTCATATTGAGATTGTCCCTGGTGAGATGAGGCTGCAAAATTTACCCTCAAGTGAAGTAGGTTGGGGAGGACGGTGCAGGCGGAGAGAGAGCTGGAGAGAGAGAAAAAAGAGTGAAACAAGTGTTTCCAAAACAGAAGGGGAATATTGTGAAAAAGTACACAGTGATGAGAAACAGGGAAATATGCACAGGGGAAATAGGGAAAGGAAATAAGGCACAAATAGAAAAATATATAAGAGGCATTCTAACTGTGAATAAGTGCCACTCTGCACTGTACGAACAGAGCTAACAATTTCCCTTTCTGAAAAGTGTCTCTGGCATTTGGCAGTGAAATGTCACCCATATAAACCAGTTATCATGGCATGTGAGAGCTTTTTAGCTGTAAACTGCCAGCGAGCACAGATAGACCATTATAGACTTTGATACCCTGACACTTAAGAGGTCATTACGAGGCAGAGCGTGCGTGTGTATGTGCAGCACACAGACACACAAACACTAAACAAGCAATCACGAGCGGAAGTGGCTGGTGAACTGCCTTGTTCATGTGATGAGTGGTGGGTTATGGCTATTCACACAATGTTGAGGGGGTCGTTATTCACATTGCATCTGTCTCTATTGTGAAAAATGACAGGGACTTCAGTTCCCTGAGCTTGAATAACCCTCACCGTTCTCTCCCTCTGTGTCTCTGTCTCTGTCTCTCTCTTTCTTTCCCTTTCTGTCTCTCCCTTTTGCTCTATCTCCTCTTTATCTCTGCCTCTACAGGACTAGGATGTCCAGCTGCCATTGAGATGTGATTCTCTGGGGTTTCATTTCCCTTTGACAAAGCAAAGTACACTATAACAGGTGAGTCTGAATACACAGCATTTCACCCTGTGATAATTTTAGACATATTTAACAAGGGGTGTTGACTCAGAATGCATTCTTATTTACAGCAGGCTTATTTAGGCCTAGGGGATAGTCACGTAAATGTATACACACACCTGGTGTGCTGTTTTTGCCTACTCTACAGTATGCATTATGCTTTTTTAGAACACAAATATGACCCAGCGTTCTCCCCAGAGATCTCAGGGTTCCATCTGTGCCAGGGAGTGCTCTAATTGGCCCGACAAATGTGTCCTCTCAAACTGCTAATCCAATCAGATGTGACCCACCGAGCTTAAAAAAGAATACAAAACAGCATGCAATATGCAGCAAATGCAACAACAGAATAGAATGGAGTTGAATAGAATAAGTAGTGCAAAGCTACGTGCCGTTAGCCCCAGAGAGTATAAAACAGAGCACAAAATTTAAACAAACATCAAATTAATTGCAATCAGCCTGCTGTTCTTTGAACACATCGACAGGAGTTAAACCACAAAGCCAGACCTTCATCTGCCCATGAAGCCACTCGCTACAACTTATTTACAGTGTATTTACAAGCTGAGCTGGGCCTGTAAAATGTTGAATTTACGAGCTCCTTTTTAATTAGAAATACTGTCTCCTAGAGTTAGGCTGATGAATTGCACATTCAATTTATTGACAATAGAGGAGGGTGCAGTTCTTGGGTATTGACAGCTAGTCAGAGTATTCCGGTTTACATCAGTTTTTCAATGAGAGGAGAAATATGTGGCATCTTTGCTGCATAAAAACCCTGAGGCCATGTTTTAATGTGGGATCCTCTTCTTAATTAATTTAACTGGCTGAGAGTAATGTGAATGAGGGCGCTCTCTCTCTCTCTCCTTCAATGTGGTTTAGCAGTTCACTATATAGTTAGTTAAGCTTGATCTATTTCTTGGCAAGGTCATTTCACTCAAGTGTCCTACCACTTAAATAAAATATTAAAATAAATACACAAGGACATGCAAGGGACAATTTCAAAATGTCAATTGTGGGTATCTAAAGGTCAACTGGTTTGCAGATAGGCATAGTACTTTTTCCTGAATTTTATACAACAGAGTTTGTGTCATTGTGGTTAATTCTAAAAAAACATTTTTGGTATGAGTTCTTTTTAGCTTGAAGCTAAAACATTTGTTCATCCTTACTATGTTTTCTTAGTTTGAATGTACTTGATATAACCTTGTGAATTTGGTGAGTTTGTGTGTCCATTTGAAATGCACTTCCTGTCCAGTGTGTGTCACCCTGCATGCCTTCCTTCCTTCACTCTCATATGACTCTGAATGTTTGCTTTGAAATCTAATTCTGTGATGTCAGGGCTGCATTTTGTCTTTATTTCACTGTAACAATGAGTGAAAAGAAAGAACAACAGGAAAGGGGATATATCATTCTTCATATGGGGGATGTGTGGAACAGGTGTTTCCCGCTCCGCCTTCACAAACACACAACCTTCATTTACCACATTACTAATGAGAGCGCAGATTGAAATACAATTCGTATCAGTTGCATTGGTTAGACAAAGATTACATGTAAAGTGAGTCACTCGGCAGTACAGAACAGATACTGTATACTGCAGATAAATGCTCATCTGGACAAAATGTAACACATACTGCAACTGAAAACAAAACAAAAACGTACTTGTTAAACTGACATTGTGTAAAAGTGGTGATGAATTGTTACATGTTCTGACTCTTTGATTAAAAAATAGATACCATTCTTGTTGGCATAAAACAAATACAATTATGGCTGTAGCAACCCTTACACAAATTGCACCTGATGACACACACACACACACACACACACACACACACACACACACACACACACACACACACACATGCTCCTTTGCCCCCTGTTGCCACCCCCCATGAATACAGGCTTATTGTCTTATAATGTGACCTTTGCCTTGAGTGGAGAGGCCTTTGTCCTAAGACAATAGAGTCCATATTGTAAACCATGCCAGTCAATGCCGTCCACACAGCTGCCAGAGAATGGGCGCAGATTGTTCAGGGTCCAAGTTGAAGGCTTTGAGGCAGGCACTTGTGGCGTGTGTGTGTGTTTGTCTGTGCCTGTGTTTTTTTGTCTGTAACGTTTGTGTCTGTAAGAAGCCTGTTTTCCAGAATCAGCAGATGGGCCTGTGCAATTAGACTCAGTCTTCTTCCCTTGTGTGCACACATGCACATGTGCACATACGCACGCATGCACGCACGTAACAAGCGTACACACACAAACACACCCAGGTCTGGGCATGAGGCAAATGTCTCTGAAACACTGGACCTGGAAGATACTGTAATGGAGACAGACATTAAGAAATGACAATAGAGTTGCCAGGGTAACCACTAAACACTCAAAAAGTTGATCTACCTAGCTACCTACCTATCTATCTTTCTATCTATCTATCTATCTATCTATCTATCTATCTATCTATCTATCTATCTATCTATCTATCTATCTATCTATCTAGCTAGCTATCAGGGCTGGGTGATAAATCAATATTGTCATATATTGACTTTCAACAGAATCATATAGCGATGATATGAACATATTGTGTTGTTGTTCAAGATAATAATTATGAGCTGTAATTAAAAACTAACAAAATTAAATATTTATTTAATTGTTTGTTTTGCACAAATAAAGCCGACCTTCAATGGTATAAATGGAGTGGACATAATAATAGAAACACTTGTCAGTATAATGCAATATAATTTAACAGCACCACAAACTACATATGCCAAAATGACCATGCAGTTCAAACAAAAATTTAACATTAGAGGTTAGGTGCACCTCAATAAACTGGTAACTGAGTGTATAAGTGTGATTATTCTTGTGTTGTTTTTCAGTTAATTTCTATAGTAAAGGTTAATGATTCCAAACAAGCTACAATTAAAACATTAATTTGAGTAAAGGTTTTTGTGTTACACATGCAAAGTTGCCATGCAATGTGTAACAGTGAAGCACTGCTTTGAACATTAGTTTGATCAATTAACGTGAATTTGAATACATTTGTCATATTTATGATATATACATGTTTTGAAAGATTTATAATATTGCAATAAAAAATTCAACTAGAGCTAAAATAGTTAATCAAATCAATTAGCTCTTCATCAGCAAATTAAAACGCAACTGTTTTATTGATTTGATAATCAGCATTTTCTCGAGCAAAAATGCCAAACAGATTTTCAAAATGTAAAGACTTGATTTGAGCACTTTTTTTTCACATGATAGTAAACTGATAGCTCTTGGTTTCAAACTGTTGGTCCACCTCTCTATCCATCTGTCTCTCTATCTTAAAGGGGTACACATCTCTGCCCATAAACAATAGTAGAATACGACCTGACTATCTCAATACACCATCTCCACATTTAGCCTTACCAGCCATGTATTGACCTGCAGTAACAGATATAGGCTCAGAGGAAATGAGCTTGTGACTGAAAGGTCACAGTTTAAAATCTGAGTAGTATAGTAGCTGTGAAAATCCTGGCAGTTTAAATCCCTCAACAACTACCATCAGGGCTGCGACCTCTGGGCGCTTAACCTTTAGCTGTTCCAGTGGAGCAGCTCGGTGTCCAATAGTGCGAGACTGTGTGACTGCGCCGCGCAGCTCCCAGGTGTGACTGTGTTAATGTGTGAATATGGTCCGACCTTCCTTCCTCTCAGCTACTCCCCCTCAGCCATTCATGCAAACAATATTATGTTCTTTCTTAGTCAATGAGCCACGCTAAATGAGGCTTATGACTTGATAACTTATGAATGTGTGCCATTTTCGGTTATTATTCCAGCTTTGAGTGTTAACGATGTAATTCCTAATTTGATGCACCGCATTGTTGACAGTTGGGATAAATTCCGTTGATCTTAGATTTGCTTTTTATTGTCGATACATGCAATTTTACCATGCTGCTACCATGATGTATCTGCTGCCTGGTGGCCGAGTATCCTGTTGACTGTGCTAAAGATACCAGTCAGTCCCTTGTGCACTCTTATTTTTTTCCCTCCTTGGATCGAGACAGGGCACCACAGGAGCAAACACACACACACACGCCCACACATACACTGACGTAAATGCATAAACAAAGACTCAAACGTACACCACTTGCAAACACAAATGCATTGCCACCTGAGTGCAGTGGTCACACACACACACACACACACACACACACACACACACACACACACACACACACACACACACACACACATACACATCAGGGAATAGCCCACAGGGATGCTCTTTGTCAACAACTTGGAAGAAAGCAGCTATTTAGGGCCACTGTATTCCTGGAAGGATAAGCCATCTTATTTGTGTGAGGAGCCTGTGTGAAACAAAACAAGTTACAACAGTTACAACCACTCTCTCTTCCCCACTGTGTTTTCTCATATTTGTGCTGTTCTGCTTATGAACCAGTGCTAATTGTGTAAAGTAGAAAACGGTATATTGTGAATGTAGATTTCCAACAGGCTTGGCGTGATGATGAGCAGATGCACTCACAGATGTTTTCCCTCCATGTGTCTGTTTACCAGTTCAATTATCCCTATTGCATACTGTAGAGATTTGTTATTTTATTCAAGCGCTTCAGCATACATTCCAGGAAAAACACTAGTTTATAAAGTATTACAAGCCTGTGTTAGCTCCATTCTTGCTGGCACAGAGTACTGTTTGTTTGATGCATTTAGGAGAATGAAAAAGTTAAAAACACTATAAATGTAAAAACTTTAATACACTATTTCACTCTGTTGCATTATGCAAAATGCAGTTCGAGAAAAGATGGTCTGACTTGGTCAAACATAATGCAATTGTGCTGGTAAATACTGTGAAGGCATATGTGTTGCTATGGCAACTTTTATGGGAGGCTGTTGGACTCAGAATTTAACTTTTTAGTAAAGAAACATATCCTAGTCTATCCTACTCATTATCAAAGAGGATTAAATCCTGTCTCCTCCTTTCAGTTATTGTAAGGAACGATTCAGACCCTGCTGGCATCCATATGTGACCCTCACATTCAAGTCTTGTTTTCGGAACTTGAATATTTCCAGAATTTATTATGATTTTGAAAGGGAATCAATGTTCAAGACTTCTAGCTACAACCTGCATACAAGATCTCTGCAGCATAAGAGGAATTTCTGATCAAATATTTCTCACTAGCTCAATTAAGTATTGATGGAACAAGGGTGCACATAGTCTTACACACCCTAGTTTTCTTTTCTTTGGACTTTGTAACTTTTTAAAAATGAACTATTCTCTCACAATTCTCTACATTGTAACATGAATATAAATACACTGTAATATAAAACATTCTATATGTCATTTTAAAATACAAAACTTATTTGAAGCACATCAAATTGTGCAAAATGCCACAGAAATGTAAAATAGATATATGAATAGAACAGTTATGTAAGTTAAGTAACGCCCTTTTAGGTATTATTGTAAAAGCATTATATAAAGCAACAACAACATGTACTGTATATGGAGTGTGGCATATTATATGTACATAACCAGCATCATATACTTTCAAAAATCTATTACAGAATAGAGATACACAGAAACATTTGTGGTCCACCCACTGCTTCTTTGAATTACTGTATTTTCAATACATATGGCTGCTCTGGTTTGTTGATTGGAATACATCAGCACACCAGGGATATGAAACTGCAATAAGATCCAGACCTCTACAGTGCGTGATTTGAATATGAAATGATTAGATTATTGATTTTGGCCATTTGGGTCTCTCACCCAGCAGAGATGATATTGTGGCAGCGCAATCACCATAGCTGACATTTAGCACTGTGTTTACCTTTGCTGTCTCCATTGATTGCTTCAAAATCACCACCCATACATCCTGTCGCAGCTCATTGTATCATCGTTTCATGCTATTTCAGAAAAGTGATGGATACAGCTTATCAAAAATGCAACAGTTGCGGTCTGTGCCGGTGCAGAAAATAACCACATTGCCACGCAATCACGGAACAGGCTTGCTTTTCAAACACCACTGAATATCATTATACAGATAGTGGATGCATATGGGGGGTGAATGACTCTAAAATCGGTCTTTAACATGTGTTTGATAACACAGGAATACTATTTATAGCTTTCTCCATTAGACTGATGAGGGTTTGCCAATTTCTTTTCACCTGCACACTGAAAAGTAAAGCTCATCCTCAACTCAGCAGGGAACAGTGATAAGTCTTATTTTTTTTACATTTTAATGTTCCAGGTACATTCCTCGCACTGAATCACCACCGCTGCACCTCTTCAATCCCAGTAAGCACCTCTTCAATCCCAGTAAGCTTGAATTAAATATGAACAAATTTATTGTATCGACAAACATGAAATGTGAATTATATAATCTCTGGAGATTGAACTCCATCGAAACCATAGGCTATGTTATAAAGGGTACATGAACCCAAACATATCCCCCGATGGAGTCCAGACACTGGTGGTGGTGATGTAGCGTACAGGAACCAATCAAGAGCCAAGCGCTGACGATACCCGAAGAAGTGGGCGAGACTTCCGGTGGTTGAAGAACCGCCAAGGAGAGAGCAGATTTAAAAACAGGATGTCATGCTGTGATAGGCTTGTGACAAATGCCCAACTCTGATTGGTTTAACTAACGACACAGCTGAATCTGATTGACTACTGACAAGTGACACGTCAAGAAACAGCTGATCAACTAGGTGTGATGAAAAAGGAATATGAAGTCTTCCTGTAAGAACTTACGCTGAGCTACATATCTCTCTCTATTTCCAATGCCATTTTCTCAGTAGTTGGACAATCCAGTGTTAAGTGCCTCCTTTTATATTTATAAACCAGTGTTGGTGCCTATGCATTATTAAATTAAGAACAGGGCCCAGTAAGCACCCCGGAAAGGCCTTTTTGAATAAATATTTCAGGACTCTGATATACACAGTTCATATCTGCTCTGTAATGCAAGAGGCAAAGGTTTGGGTCTAATGTCTTATGCAGAAATCACTTCTTTTCTTTGTTTACTGAATCAGTGGAATCTACATTCAGACCTTCATTCAAACTTTAATTTGCTGATTCGGAGATATGCTGATATTTCTAGGAAACTATTGGGATCTTACGGAGCCCCGGAATGGTCACGCCAATATTTTTAAGTTTTGCGTTCTCTCCCAATATTTTGCGTTCCCTCGCAGTATGTTTTGCGTTACCTCACAAAACATTTCTTTTTTCATTCCCGAGTAATGGGTCTATTTCCTACTGATCGAACTATCAGAGAATCTGCAGCTCCCCTCGGAGCTTTATAGAGGCTCCGCTCATGTTTTGCTAACTCAGCTTGTGTCCATTTTATTTCTATGATAAATGTTCTTTATCAGACAGTACACAAACACGTACAGATATAACCTATTTAGACACCACCTAAATTAGAAACCACATAATATGCTGCAATAGACCCAAAATGTAGGCTATTTTAGACACTATAAATTTAAAACCAAATATCCTAATACTTGTAAATTATTATAAGACACCATTTTATCTAATTTGAAAACAAATACAATGCTATTAGATCCCAAATGTATTACAGTAGATGCCATGCTACCAAATTGTAGACACTTTTACCAACCTAAACATCTTAATTAGACAGTAGGCTGTTATTATAAGAATGTAATGCCATATCGGGCATAGCCTTTAGTCAGACAAAACCCTGAGAGCTCAGAAGACAATACCTTTATTTTGCCTTAGTTAAGTTTCACTTTCTTATGTGTCATTTGTGGCTGATTAGAAGAAAACTGCCGTAAACTAAGTCAAATCACATCAGCTCACATCTGATCGCTACTTCACACGTCACTTACAGCCCATATGCAGACACCAGACTGTGATGTTATCGTTGATGTAAATCGGATGTAATTAAACAGATTTGTCCCGCACAGTATAATCTACAGGAAGATAGACTATTGCAGGTAGAAAATGAACATATAGGACGACTGGAAGGGTTGTAGCCATAGTTGATTGTAACCACAGTGCAGGCTGTATTTTCACGTTTTTGTCCCTGAACTAACGTTCTCTCTTTGTAACACTACTAGGGAGCTGCAGATTCTATGATAATTCACTGTTGGTTCATCACCACATCATGTGAACCTCTGATATTCTTTTTTATACATTTAAGAAATTGGCTATTGATTATACCCTATATGAGATACGAATGTGCCCATTGAGCAGTATATCAGCATAATTCCTAGCTCAAAGTAAAATGCAACGAGTTGATTCATTGCGCTGGGCAGCTGAGTGGAAATAGACACATGGCTCAGAAGGAATGGAAGAAGAAAAGTTTTGCGAGGTAACGCAAAACATATTGCGAGGGAATGCAAAATACTGCGTGGGAATGCAAAACATATTGGGAGGGAACGCAAAAGTAGTCCCCTGAAAAAATCTCGCCGTGACCCTTCCGGGTCTCTGTAGGATCTATCTGGCGTATGGGAAAGAAAAGAAAAAAACATATCACCTTAGTAGAAATCTCTAATTTTCTAGGTCCTGACAATCTTCATGAGTTTTTAATGTGAGGTGGTTTTGAAATGGAGAAACATTTTAAATCTTCTTTAACAGAGCACCAGAGGCAGATGGTTTGACAGGGCGGATGATAGAAGGGACAGAGGAGGCAGCATGAGAGAAGAAAAAAAAGCCAGCGAGAGGGAAGTTAAAGGCAGATAAGTAAACAAGAATAGATGAGCTAACAAAACAAGTGTAGGCATGTAAACATTTCAGTGTATTCTACTGCTAACCAAGCCTGGCCCTTTCATGAGGGATAAATCTAGGCCACGAGTGTCGTGTCCTGCCTGTTTGTCTGCCTCCTCTTGGATGCAGCATCATTCACTGCTGAGCTGGCTGTTCTATGTACTGTACAGGACAACTTTCTCCCTCTCCCTCTCTCGCAAAACACAATCACGCACACACAAACTTTGCCTCTCTCTGCTGCTAGCTTTAAGGCATGGCTTTGACAGAGCCATTGTGACAGTACTGGGTTCAGAGCACAGTGACAGAGAGGAAGAGAGGGAGATGGTGATGGGGGAGAGAAAGGGTGGCTCGAAGAAGAAGACAGATGAATCAAAGGGAGGAAAACAACAGTAGTGGCAGTGGAATCAACATCACTGCATCGCCAGCTGACATAATTGATTGTATCAGAGGCAGTTTTGTAAAACATTAACCCCCTTATGGGTTAGTCGGCTGCACTGCCATACAGAATTGAAAGGCTGCACATGCGTGCGTGGGCATATGTATGACTGGGTACTTGTGTGTGTATTTTCATGTGGTAGTCTACAGTTGTTTGTTTTGCGCGCTTATTTGTTTGTTTTTGCTTCTTTTTTCTTGCTTTGTCATCAGCCGATGATTCTCACATGGGTCAACCTACTCTAACATGACAAATGAGAATTAGTAATTAATGAGTAATTTGCTACAATGAAATGTGCTTAAAGTGCCCATATTATGAAAAAAACACTTTTTCTGGGATTTGGGGTGTTATTTTGTGTCTCTGGTGCTTTCACATGCATACAAACTTGGAAAAAGTGAGTGAGATACAGGTTTCTGAATGTGTCCTGCCTTCACATCTCTGGGTGAGCTGTTCAAAATCTGCAGGGTTTTCTATGTCACTAGCCGAAACGAGGGGGCTAAACCATGCTAGCGGTTAGCCCCCTCGTTTTCAATGGCAAAACACTGCTTCAACACACACAAGTTCACCATAATCTACAAAAGAACTACTTACATGTCCCTATTCTGCAGGTATTCCACACAAAGTTGGAAGTGCGCTCTCATTTAGAAGAAGTCTCCCGGCTAATCCTGCCTTGTACTGACTGCAGTTAGAGAAACAGCTAGCTAGCAATTGTGAGCCTTACCTAGCTACTGTGCATATATAAATAAAAATATGGTGTTTTTGGATAATTAAATCATGTAAACCTATTCTGATACAACCTCAAAATACAATTATGAACCTGAAAATTAGCATAATATGGCCACTTTAAAATAACAATAATGCAATATAATAGTGCCTTACAAAGGCAGACAGTAGTTATACAGAAACAGTAAAGTTGAAAAAAAAGTTCCTGAAGTGTAAACACTAAAAAGTAGTTAAAATCAGATATTACTCTCTGTTTGGACAATTTAAAGGGCATCGAAGCTAGGCTAGTTAGCATTAAGCAGGACTAGTTTAGTTCTAATTCATTCTGGCGTAACTTTTTTTTTCCATTATAACAATAATTTAAGTATTAGCTGCTGCCTCATGTATGTGGTATAACAAACCCAATTACTAAAATGATGGAGCATCAAAATTGATATTACAACGACAGGAATCAGATTGTCTGTAAAAAAGTCTGTAAATTAGCTTTAGCTAAGGCTAGCTGTTACAGTGCTGCGGCTAGCTTTAACTAGCTGCAGTGCTGTCACTGCAGTTTAGTTTCACCTGTATTTTTACATGTTTTTTTTAATTTTACATTTCTATTGCATGATAATTTTTATATAGTGAAACAGATGTCAAAAAGTCAGATTCCGGTTTTGTCTTAGGGTTGTGCACATATGTAGCTAGTTTCTGCTTTGTAGAGAAGTACAATTTTCAGGTGCACCATTTTAATTGAATATACATATTTATCCCATTACATTTTATAGCACTATATGATATCTGTAGGTTTTTTTTGTTTCATGAATCTTTGTCCAAGTATTTGACAGTACTGAGGGTACAGAGAGGACAAGGATAAATGCCTTAGGTTATCAACTTGCTTTAAGATTCTCCTTGACTTGACCGCTTTTGGCACTCCCTCTCTCTCCCGCTGCCTCCCTCCATCCTCTCTGTCTCCATCCCTCTATAACTCCTCCTTTATCCCATCTTTCCATCTCTATCATCCTCAGTCTTTTTCCTTCCTGACCTCATATATGTATCTCCTCCTTTATCTTCCTCCCCATCTCATATCCTCTTCATCTCCTCACCTCCCCTCTCCTCCTCTCTCCTCGTTCCATTATCCCTTGCACAACTCCGCCTGTCTTGTCTCATGAGGGAGGGAGGGCGCGTAGAGTTGATTAGACTGGAGCATTAGAAAGTTCAGTGCAAAACAGAGCGTGGTGTCTAGCCGCCAGGCGGTGAGGAATCAAAACAGCAGAGCCTTATAGACGAGGTTGTTGGTGGTGGATTTTCAGGGTGGTTTCAGTGCATCGGATTTCTAGGAGCGTCCTCAGATCAGCCAGAGGCAGCCATGTGGAAACAGCAGTCCGGTCAAAGCCAAAGCCTCCCCAGACACAATTTTCTGATTGGCATAGAATGTCTAACATAGAGGGAGAGGTGTGCAGCCAAGAGATGAAATGATTTTAAAGGGATAGATCTCTTTAAAATAAAAATGTTTCCTATGCTAAATGCAAAGGAGTACAAATACAGCCTTGCTCTGCTCTGTCACAGTCCATTATCCCCGACATGTTAAAACAGAATAAATGCTTTGATTAAATGATTTTAAAAAGCTTTATAAAGGTGTAATGAGAAATTTAAAACCAACAAATAGGGGATTACAAAAATCAATCATTATACTACATATGACTAGATGGTGCTAAACTGCTTTCACTCTCTCCATTCATTTTTCACTGAGGATTTTGAATTGAGACCACAATGACCAAAACATGTCACACTGATGTAGGGGTGACCTATACCTTTAAGGCTACACTCTGCAGTTCTTTGCTGTTAAGCCACACAAAGGATTTATAACCAGCTCTGTATGAAATAAATTGCCAGCCAGGCAACTTGTCTTCAGGGCACGGTGACAATTGTGCACATTCCTACAGTAAGTGGACCAGCCCCTCAACCACATGCACGCACGCATGCACGCACGCAAGCAAGCAAATACACACACACACACACACACACACACACACACACACACACACACACACACACACACACACACACACACACACACACACACAGAAAATAGCCAGTGGGAGCGGCAGCTATACTGCATCTGGCTGTACCAGTTAAATGTATAGATTCAAAATGAGAGACACAAGCTGAATTAAGATTTGGTCAGCACAAACATGTGACATTGATTCATTCATTATTGTGATTATGATGTGGTCCGAGGGGGCTTGGACAATATGCAAACTCCCCCCTTCCCAAAACACCACAGCACATGCAACAGTACAGATACATGTTGTGGCCGACATGTCAAGACATGTTGGGAGTTGGCAGTATGTTTTTCCTGAGCCTCTGGTCACACCGAGGGGCCACTTGCTGCTAATTAGTATCAGTGTCTGCAGGGCAATTATGAGGGCGGGTCCTCTATTCAAAATCACGTTTCAGTGTGTATATGCTTGTTGTATGTGTGTGTCTTTGTTTGCATTGTGCATACGCGCTATGAGTGTGTGCACATGCGCTTATGTGCACGTGCATGCATGTGCTTGTGTCTTATGTCTCTCATTATAGGCCACAGGCCATACTCCCACCAGGTCCTATCCTGATTAGTCATCTCTTCAGCTCCTCACTGCCAAATTAGCTACCTGAATTTGTGTGAGTGTGTTTGTGTGTATGTGTGTGTTTATGTGTGTGCATGGTCACTCCAATCAAAATTCTCCCAGCATCCTACCTGGGCTGATGATAATTTGCCACACTACCTATACTCACACTCTGTCACCCACACAGCCTCATTCCAACCCTCTCCATCACTCACACACACACACACACACACACGCAAACACTCACGCACACACAGAGTCCATGGTGGTTAAACCTACCCTAGCAAGCCAACTGGAGGTAATTTACCGTAGCTTGGCGGACACATGCCATTTTACTGAACATGTTGCATGGCCCCCTGAGCTTTGTTCCGCTCCGAGTTCTCTCCAACAGAGCAAAGAATGAACAACTGAAGAGACTAAAGAGGGGGAAGAAAAGAACAGGTGAAGAAAAAACTTAATGAAGAAAAATGGCAAGGGAAAAAAGACTGCATAAGTGGCTGAGCTTCTTCCTGTGCAGTTATAGCTTACTGCAAGAAAAAAATTGGTATGACTAAATTTATATATATATATATATATATATATTGAAAATATATGCATCAGTGTATTTACATTTTTTTTGGACAAACACATTAAATGCCTCATCTGACTTTACTGTGTCAACAAATATTTTAACAAATAATTTCTTCAAATTGAGGGGTTTTAAAATTGAAAACTGTCACAACTGAGGAATCCTACCTTGTTTGTTTACATTATTAATATATATATGTATAACATAATTAGGCAGAACATGTCAATACAGTTACAGATGGAGTACAAAATACTAGAATTTTTTTTTTTTTTATTGTTTTGTGACTTACTCAAACACACATCCACATGGTATTCTAATAATCATACACATAGGGTAGACTACTAATGCAGCATGGACACATTTCAGACTCTCTGTCTGGAGGCTGAGTGAGCAGGGCATCTGGTCTCCTACTGATAAGCATGTGTGTGTGTGTGTGTGTGTGTGTGTGTGTGTGTGTGTGTGTGTGTGTGTGTGTGTGTGTGTGTGTGTAAACGTGTGGGTGTGTAATGGCACATGCATGTGTATGTGTGTGTGAAGTACGTTGACAAGGTAGCCCAGTACGGTCAGCACTTATTAGTGGAAGAGAGAATCCCCGATTGAGGACTGCTGTGACACGCAGGACTCTCTTGTTAAGGGACTACACACACACACACACACACACACACGCACGCACGCACGCACGCACGCACGCACGCACGCACACACACACACACACACACACACACACACACACACAGGGTCAGGCTGCCACGGTGCACAGATTCAGCCCAACATCAATTAGTTCATGGATGCATGCAATATAGTCTCTGAGAGTATAGTGGCCTCGGCAACAGCTCTGTTAATGCCGACCCTGTAGGAAATGAAAATTCTGGGCAGGAAAATATAGAACATAGAAACACTAAATAATTGGTTCTTTTTGAGAAATAATGAACTTTTCTATTCACACTAATGCAATCTAAATTAAAAATCTTTTTTGTCACAGATGTGAGTTTTATATACTATGAACTTTGGTGGCGAAATAGTCTGAAAGGAACAAAAATGCATGTTTATATTTCTGGAAGAATTTGACATCTAGCGAGCAGATATAATAACTGGCAGAGATGGATAGAAACAGCAGATAGAAGACTTTGATCCAGGAATGGCTATTTGTTTTGGTCTGATCCTGCTTATTAGTTGATGTTTTGCTCAGTTTTATGCAGATGCTGCTTATCTGCCAGGGAAGGTCTCCGATGGGATATAACTAGCTCAGGATAGGAAATATTGAGTTGATATATGAAAAATATGAAAATATATGGCTCGATTATTTCATCATTTCAACAGTGAGTGGGTTCAGACGGGGCATATGATGTTTGCCAAACCTTATGTGCATGATCATCTGATGAATACGGGGTGCAAACACAACGCATATGTTCTGATAATTAGCACCATTACTGGCAGTTTATTCATAATATATTAACCAATCAACACATTAAGATAATGGACTAAAACAGGTTAGAGAAACAGGCAATGCTTTGGGCGACCATTGTCTATGCATTGTGGACTCTGTAGATGGAATATATTTTTACGTTATTATCTGAGCATATGGGAGTATGCCGCCCTGCTGAATTATGGTCCTAGACTGCTCGAGGCTGTCACGCAACTATTGTCTGGTAAAGGCACCATGAGCATGGTGGAAATGAGAGGGTTAATTAACTGATGGGAGATGGTGGTGCAGCATACGGGTTGATGGAATAGCTTTTGAATTATGGAACAGTGGAATGATGTGGCGTCCAGCCATATGTCAGTGTATGCCTCCCGTGTCTAGCTGTGGACAGCTGGTCAGATTGCTCATGTTCAACCGAGTTAGGGACCAATCAATCAAAATGGGGCAGCTTTTGAGTTGTTTAAGCGGGGAGAAGAATAAAGTCTATTGTGATTCTATCACTTTGGTACCATTATGGATTTGTCAGGAACTGTTAGCATGTGTAAAGTCACTCTCCATTGAATCAGTTGCACCAGATTATTGAGAAAGTTGAATATATTTGTAAGTGCAGCATTCAAGATTCTTTTGAAGAGGATTTGATAGAACGCCTGAGGTGATCCAAACCACCTTTCTCTTACTGGTCTTCCTTCTGTTCGATCTGTTTTTGGTTGGTATAACAAAACTAAAGTGTGCTGCCATTTTGACCAGCACTTTATTGGAAAATAGATGTTGATATCAAGAGACCAGGCTGGTTAAATAGGTCACATTAAAAAAAACTTCGGATTTTAAAGTCCCCATGATATTTCTTACAATTAGGTCAGTGTTGAATATTGTACATGAAACAAAATAATTACTTTCCAGGTGATACAAATATATTTACACTATTCAGAGCTACAAATTAAAAGTCTAGAAAATTATCATTATTCGACAATTTTATGCTGGAATGCAAAAATAATTTTCTCCAACAACCGGTCTGACTTAGCTAAGATTGTTTTTGTTTTTTTTATCACAATCATTTTAAATGGATTTTCAATTTCAAGGATTTATTTTGAGATCCTAAACAGAGTCAATAAAACCCCAGATTACTACACATCTCTTATCATCATGATTGTCTCTGGTATGAGTCTGTTCCCACAGAATTCAGATTTTGCAGTGTACATATCCTTCTGGGTATGTCTGTCCATCTGTCCTGTCTGCAGCATGAGGCTTTTTGTCATTGTAGATATTCAGAAGATGCATTATGCATATTTGTACATCTCTGGTGGTTGTGGAAAGGTCTATGTCATTCTGACAGGTTTTATAAATAAAATTGGGTATTCCTATAGCAGTAGTTGTAGCTTTCCAAAAATATCTAAGGGAGAGACTGTGCCAAAGCAGCTATTTGCCTCCACAGCATGGCATGATGGAGTAGGGTGACCAGACGTCCCGAAAAATTCGGGACAGTCCCGAAATCCAAGCAGTTGTCCCGAATCCTGCCCTAATTGTCCCGAAAATTAGAGCAAAGTCTCAAGAGCAGACTCTCGAGTTGTCTGATAGAACATTAAAAACTGTTCATAGTGACTGAGTCGTCCTGCAGCCAGCTCCCGTCGTCTGCTCATTGGCTGCAACAGTACGTAGGCTGATGTTAAAGCGCAGTCATTGTTTTGTTTGTTTCATAATGACACTTGAGTTCATGATTTTAATGATTTTTTATTTGTATTTTCGGGTTAACATGACAGACAGTTGAGTTCCTGAATAAAACAAATTTAAAAATTAATAATAATATATAATAATAAGTTAATTTTACCCATTCTCATCTGGTCACCTTATGATGGAGATAGCTAGCTATTGTCTTAGTGCTGGGCCAAAATGATATGGTCACACTGATCAATAGTCTCTGTTACACAAGATGTATTTCCCATGGCTCTGGATGTCAGCTTTACTCCATCTGTCCCTGGCTGTTGCAAATTTCTATAGTCTCGCACGCACATGCACACACACACACACACACACACACACACACACACACACACACACACACACACACACACACACACACACAGCTGTTTATTTGGAGCTGGGTATAGGTTCCCTTGAGAACAGTGAACATTTAGGCACAAAATATGACTGCTGTTACCTTTGAACTAATCTCATGAAAAATTATGTTTATACAACATCAACTAGGACGATTGCATAATGACTAAATGTGATGCAACAGACTTATACAACATGATACAAACACACAACTCAGAGTCAAAATTGGTAAATATCCTTTTTTTCATAGTTAGAAAGTGAATTTGTGGGTGCAGAAAGAAAGTGATTTGAGTTAATTGTCGGTTGAGGCGAGCAATTGATTGAACGATGCTGGTCAGCTTACTGTAATCAGTATAGAAAAAAAGAAGGAGAAATTATGCTTACCAGTCTGTCACTGCTATAACTAATCTCAGAGACCATCCTCTTATTAATTGTTTATCGCTGATAGACCATGAAATGAACAATTAGATTGGAACATCAATACATTTCACACTTTGATGCTGATGTGGAATTCCAAGTGAAGTGAAACCCAATACAGACAGCAGCATGATTATGCAAACATTAAGCACCATTTTTATTGTGTTTTTCTATTTTTCTTTCTACAAGGTCAACATTTAGCATCTAGCTTAGCATTTCAGCATATGGTCTGTTGTCTTGTGAAATATGCATGTATACACATTTTCATATTTAGTATCATCTCAGCATGTGATGGAGCTGTAAATGCTCTAAAAATCAGAACAGCTCTTGATTCCTTTAGAAACAGTTACAGAATAATGTGAGATAATTTTAGTCTCTAAAGATAATAAAAAGACAATTTGAGAACAACTTAATGATGGCTGAAGTTCTTGGTTGTATTTAAAACAAATGCCTGTGGAATTAGAAACAGTTCTTTAGCTATTGTCAGTTACGTAATGTACAATCTTTGCCATCTAACAGTGTGCATACATGCATAATTAAGGGTTCAGTTTAATGATTATCAACCTTATCTCATACTTTTTATTGACGTGTCTATTTATAGTATACTTTAATCTAATTTTCCTTTTCCTTTTATATTATTATTCTAGAAAGTTACATTATATTGTGATAGGCTATAGGGTTTTGATAACAACCATTTGAATTATGCTTCTTAATCATTCCATGCTCTCTGTATTTCTCTTAGCATCGTTAAAGATAAATATTGACTACTGTCTAGTCTACTGTGACATGTATACAGGAAGCTGCATTGACCTTAGTACAGTGCTGTTTGTTAAAGCATCAATCTACTATAACTAAATAGAGCAACAGGATGTCAGAGAAAAAAAAAGTTTATCAGTAATGACCAGGAAGCTGCTTTGTTGTTTGAAATATAATTTTTACAGATGCAATTTCAGAGAATGTTGCTGTTGGTTCTCTGTTGTAAGCGCTTGGTAAACTGTCAGTTAGAAATTGTAAAAATTCAAAGTTTACAAGCAATACATTATTAGAAGTCTAATGGTTGCTAATATACTTGCATCAGCAGCTGAGATTTTTAGGAGGACAAACACAGTCTGTGTTATACAGAGAGCATAGGCACCTGTAAATACACAGATATAAGGCATCTTAACTTGTTTAGGTATGGCATCCAAGTGAACACATCCTCTCTGTGTGTCAATTTTGCAGGCCTGTATGGTGTCCGAAACACTGAGCTGTGAGAAAAACAGCTCGCCACAAGACCGTCTGGGCTCAGCAGGAAGTACCTCCATATTTACTTCCAGGTCAACCTCAGACGTCATGTGGACCAGATGCCTGCTCTTCGTCTCAACCTTGTTTGCTCCCATCGCCATTGGTAAGATACAAGACCACACAGTACAGAAGTAAACACATTTACATCCAGGCTGCATTTTGTAGGCTGCTGTTAGTAGTGCTGTTTTGTTGGTCTATACTATATTGTGCAGTGTTTCTAATATTTGTGCACCTTAATGCATAGAATAGGTGTGGGCAAATTACTTGAAAATTGCAATCAATTATTCATTACAATATGTGGAAAGATAAAATGAGATGTTGTGGTTTAACTTGTAGCCAGCCTACATATCTACTGACCATCAACAACTAGCTTAACATTATCCCCAGACATTGCATGCGACACTCCCGTCCTCACTGTGAAGCTGCACGGGATCATCTCATTTTTCATGGAAGGGTTTCTGACATGTCACAGTAGGAAAAGCACGGATGTAAATAACAAAATTAGCAATGGCTGATATCCATTTGTCTGCTTCAGTTTCAGGGTCCCGGTGTTGTGCATGCTGGCTCACTGTCACACTGTCACGGCTTACTGGGATGCTTGAAAAGAACAGATCCATCGTTAATGTCATTAGTAACACCTGTGCTTTTCCTGCTACGACAAGTTAAAATGTATGCTAAGATAAAGGATTTTTTTTTTTTTTTCAGCAAAACGATAGTATTTGTTGCAGCGCTGCAGTAACAAGTTGCATTTTTTTCTGGTCACTCAGAATGAATCTGCACACACTAGCAGGAATGTATCCACTTAGAAACACATTTGTACTTGCAGTGATTTACTAGAAAGTTTAGTTCAGATTTACTTTATATGCCCACAACCACAAATTGAAGTAATGACTGTACAGCTTGACTCCTCATCCACCCCCACACACCCAAGCACTTGTTAGAAACACTGCAGCTGCAAAACCAAGGAAACACTTAACTCACTAACTCATTTACATATCCTCTATCTTATGGCAGTGTACATCTATAACACTCTTTAGCTCGGCTATGTTCCCTCTCACACACACTTTTACACTAAACATGCACAGTGCAGATGCAGCCCCAGTAGGCTGTCTGTATGTTTCCTCCTCTCCCCTGTGACAGTGGGCTTTGAAGACTCCTACAGGGCGCTCTGCCCCACTTGGACTTAATCCTATTAATGGCTGCTGTCAATCACACTGTTGTGAAGAAAAATTACAAGCATTTACACACACACACACACACACACACACACACACACACACACACACACACACACACACACACACACACACACACACACACACACACACACACCTCTCTCTTAGAACTTAAGATACATTAAAGATGGAAAGATTCTGACACACAGTCGGTCCTGAAACACATATACAGAAACTTTTCTTCAGATATGTGACAGCAATGACACAGTTGTTCCATTGTCATCACATAATATTATTGTCCCTTACACATCTGCATTCGCCATCCACCCACTCATGCACCAATATACATTCACCCTGACTGACAAACCTCTGTATTTCCACATGTCAAAGTCTCCACTGTCTGACCCTTTTCTCCTGTCGCCAAAGCTAACCTTAATTATCATGCTTCACCAAGCAACTAAGCTATATGGTTGCCTGAGAATGGTCTAGTCTAGACCTCTCTCTCTCTCCCTCACACACACACACACACTCTCACACACACATATACAGCCCCTTACCCCAACCTTAACCATCACAACTAAATGCCTAACCTTAACCCTTACCCTCACCCTCACCCTAACCATAACCTAATTCTAACCCTAATCCTAAAACCAAGTCTTAACCCTCAAACAGCCCTTTAACCTTGCAGCATTAACCAGCATTTTGGCACCACAAAGCTGTCCGGACCCCACAAGTATACTGTATTCCCAGTTTTTGGACCCCATGAATATAGTTAAACAAGAACACACACACACACACACACACACACACACACACACACACAAGCATGTACAGTACTTGTTCACATGCCTGCTGACATGCATATGCACAGATGATATACTTTAAATGCCGAAATACTGTACACCCACAGGGACATAGATCTTCCTTAAAAACACACACGCATAAACACACTTGCACACACAGGAAGTGCTCACAGGCAGCCACTCAAACACACAAACACCAAGGGCTTTGCTTTAACACCAAGAGATGAGTTTCAGTCAAAGGTATTTGCATCAGTGTCTAAAGAATAAGCCGACGTGTGCAAATCATGCTGTTTATACTTAGCAAGGATTATTTGAAACAAAGACAATTTAGCTTGAGGACACACAGCAGCAAGCACTCCATCTTCTTCACTGAGCCGTGTCTTGTCATTATGTCAGGGTTATGCGAAGACAAATAAAAGAGAATAGGAAAGCATGGATTTTTGTACAAAAATCACAAAAACATGTTTTTTTGGCATGGACACGGTTTAACCTGATGAAGTGGACTTGTTGATCATGTAAAAATGCTAGGATTGTGCTAAACATCACTGCAGAGGACCTTAAACAAACTGTGGACATTTCACAAGTGTTAAAGGTAAGGCTGTTGTTATATATTTTTCTTGTCAAGAAATACTATGAAAAAACAATAACCAACAATATATCAGTCCATTTCTCAAAACTCTCCATCCCTGTCTGTGACACTCAGTCCCATGGCTTTTTATTCCTACTAAAAACAATGTTTTTTTTTTAATAAAAGTGATTTCTTAAAGCAGCTAGGCATTGTAGTTTTTAGCCAATTTTACTCAAAGAGGAGTAAATAGTGCATTTGCCAGGGCCTATTCAGAGCTGTGGAATAATACATTTCAAAATACAGTACACAGTACAATGTTTATAGTTTTTTTCTGGACGATGATAGGAAAAACATCTGTGCAATATTCATTATTGAGGCTACTTTTAAGTCAGGATCTTTTTTTCAATAGTCCCAAGGAAAGAGGGTCCCTGGCCTAAAGTTCACCTCAATAAAATTGCACAGAATGTGTGAATGGTTTACCTATCATACATTAAGTCCAACAAGCCTTCATTTGGTGAGCAGTTATCTTTACATACTGGACATAAATAGTTTTTGGACAACAATGGAGCTCTGTTGTGTAGAGGAAAAAGCTATATCAGGTTTACATGCAGTTTTTTAGTAGGATCACCTTGTTGTTGGTTTTGTTTTTAATCATGAGATTTATTGACAGAAAGAAAAACATAGAGTATTGCCAGCCTTATCCTTTAAAATATATTTTGTGCTTCAAAAATGTGGTGGTGTTTTTTTTTTAACTCAGAAGACCCACATTACAGACACCAGCACTGGCCAAATGCTTTGGCAGTTCAAATGAAAGATCACCTTTTAAATCTCTCTTCTCTTCCATCTCACCCTCTCTCTCCGTCTTTCCATCTATCAACCTCTTTCGCCACTCTCTTGTTCTTGGCCCAAATGTAAAAATCGATATCCTTTTGTTTCAGCCCCCTGAGGCACTGAGTGTCTGAATAAGATTGTCTGTACTGTCTGTGGCTGCCAACTTTCTGTCACCACTTACACAACTAATGACAGACACATTAACATGCACTTGCTCCAGCTCACACGTTATTGCATGTGTGCAAAGACAGAGGCCTAAATATTGCCACGGACCGTATGTGCGAGAGATTATGTGCATACTATGTGTCTGTAACAAGAGGTGCTGTGTGACTACACATGCTTGTTTGTAAAAAAAAAAAAAGTGACAGAAATATGTGCGGAGTGAGTTCTTTGGAGGCAGGTTAACACAGTGCATGTTTTATAGGTGAGGCAGCTGATATAAATAGATGAATTAAACGGTGACAAACGGGGCAGTGTGAGCAAGTCACAGCATTTACTGCTGCTTATGAAGGCAGAGTGGCTTTTAATTGGAATACAGATAGACCCCTTATCGGAATTGTGTGTGTGTGTGTGAGTGTGTGTGAGTGTGTGTGTGTGTGTGTGTGTGTGTGTGTGTGTGTGTGTTTGTGTGTGTGTGTGTGTGTGTTTGTGTCATAATGCTCTCTTTATGCCCAGCGGGGACCCTGTAAGGCAACACTGTAAGACATCTGATCCAAAGCCAGTCTAGACAGCTGCCTTACAATACGGTGTATTGATTCCCTCACGCTTCAATTAACCCTCTCTTCAAAATTTACATTCATGCTCACGAAGGCGGACATAATGCCATTGAGAAACTAATAAACTAATACTCATATTGACACAATAATGACCCACTGCCCTCGGCACTCCCCTACGCACATACAAAACAAAGCCTTCAAATTCTTAGCCACTACTAAGACAAACATCCTATCTGAATGTGTGCTTAAAGGGATGTTTCACCGCTGGAAAGATGGATATGTATTAAATTGGGTCATTTATTTAGTAGAAATGTGAATTTTTTTAGAAGTTGGTGCCTTCTAGACTGAGAAAAGCCAGAAAATGTATTTTTGGCTCATGTGGATGAAAAACAACAACTCCCAGAATGCACTTGCTTTGCTTCCCTACCAGAGCCATAGAGAGAGAAGAGTTGAGACACTCTTTGATCTCGCTAGCGGGGTGGTCACGTGGTTCATGTAAGCCTGTATAGTTCCAAACACAGGCCGTGCTGTCATGTTCTTCTATGGGACTGACAGCAGCAATTGCGACATTGAATGGTAAATGCAGTATAAATGAAAACACATACCCAAGTACTTGTTTGACTGTTATTGCATTATTGCATATTTGTAAATGTCAGTTTTACATTTGTAGTGGTAGGGTGACAACTGAAAGCTATGTATAAGTATTACTTAGATACGTTTTTAAGTTTGAGGGAAAGCTTCACGTTTGTGTTAGCATGGGAAGCACTAGGCTACTGGCTTTAGTGGCTAAACCTTAACTTTTACCTTACTACATCTCTGTTAAAGACGATTCAAGATGTTCTTTTTTGCACATCTGGACTATTGGATTTCCTTGATTTTGCTTGTAATTCCGATTCACTTACCCGTGGTCAGAGAGCAATTGAGAAAGCAGAGTAGCAACAGTCCATTCAGCATTTAGTGTCCAGCCCACTTCTTCTGAGTGAGGCATGAGTTGACCACACAACCATGATAATTTTAAGACTAAGCCATACACAAAGTAAGATATATTAAAGAATAACAACTCATGACGCTTGGATGAATGAATGAAATAGTATTTTTTTATTAAACAATGAGACCAAGAACAAGTGTGTGTGTGTGTGTGTGTGTGTGTGTGTGTGTGTATCTAACTGGAAAAACAAGAACAAAGTGAAGGAGCAGGGATCTAATATTGTGTATATATAAGTGTTAAGAAGAGAGAAATACGGTGGGGAAAGGAGACAAAAAAGAATGAATTTGCCGCTAAGAAAGAGGAACAATTTAGTTAACCAGAAGTTCACACAAATGTTTAACAGAGACCAAATTAGTGTTTAAATTAAATTGGGGAAGACATTAGTCACACTACTGTCTGTGTAATAAACATTTTAAAGCTCATCATGGCTTATGATATTTTTTTTTGTGTGGAATAATTTGTATTCATACATGTAATCCAACAGCCCTTTAAAGATGACCTTGAACTAAACAATAATAGTTAGCATTAAATGACTCCTGTATTGCTCCTCACTTTCCCGGAGGCCTGCAGTACACCACGGGACCCCGGTCTATCCCACCAGAGCTGTCCGCTGTTAGGTGCGCAGCAGTCGGATAACATCTTAGCCTGTTCCGTTCTGTGCAGCCAATAATCCCCCAATGATCCAACATACAAGCAGAACACAAGGATACAATCATGGCAGATGATCGATCAAGGTGATTGATCATCAGTCTAGCAACCAGAGTCTTTCCGCAGCCCGAGACATTTTCCTGTCAGGGTACAATTAAACAAATGCAACCTTATTTCTACTAGCTAACCCTACTAGCATCATACACATCTGTCTAGCTAACACCGTCAGGTTCAGCAGATAAAACCTAAATAAAACCTGTCCTTAATCAACTTTAATGATCCTAGTAATCCAACATCAATAACTAACTAAATAAAAGTTGTCAGAGATTCAATACTGAACTTCGTAATTGTTGGTGTAGCGATACCTTCACAGCTGGCAAAGTCAAGCTAACAAACTAGCAGGCAATAGGTCGTCTATGTTAAAAATATATATAATTACGCTGTGCACATACAAATAAAGATCAGTATATGCATCATAAAGGGCCTCTGATAAAATATAGACAGTTGACAATTCAAAAAAGGTAGCTATTTAATCAACTTACCTCAGAAGTTCCTCGACAGCCAGCAATGGAAATGAATGATGTCCAAAACCGTAGAATGGATTGTTTGGAACTATGCGAGGCTGCATACCCCGGAAGTTGGCAGCAAAAAATGTACGTACAACGGAATCCAATGGGAGTGTCGCCACTCTGTCTTTCTCTATCACTCTGTTCCCTACGACTCCACTCCCAAGCCACGCCTACCGGTTACAGACATAGACAGAGGCAGTCAAGTCAGCTCAAGTGTGTTTTATTGTCATTTCAACCATATACACGAAAAACAACGTTTCACCGTGGCTCATTTTTGCGTGTAATGTAGAATGGTCGGCATTTAACAGTCACAAACTCCACCAGCGGTTAGCAGTAGTTGGATAAAAGCAGTAGTTGGTGTCTGTGCAGTAGTTGGTGTCCATGTTAACACAGCCCACCTCCACGAGTCTTACCCGACAGAGCAGCATCTGCTCTGAAGGCTAGCAGGCCTGTTAGCTGGAAAGCGGAGTCCGGTACAATGTTGTTCAGCCATGTTTCCACAAAAACAAAAAACAGCAGTCTCTGAACTGCGTTGGGAGTTTCGTTGAAGTTGGATGTAGTCCAGTTTGTTGTCTAATGAGCAGACACTTGCAAGCAGGATGGATGGGACAGGTGGCCGGCTAGCGTTAGCTTTCCACCTAGCTCGAACTCCTACCCTTGGTCCGCGTTTCCGCTTTTGATGTCCCCTTACCTGGCTACCGGCATCGAGCGACACCGCAGGCTGAGGTGCTGGTCTCCGTAGCAGGCGAAGCTCGCGTAGTGTGTCGAGTATTCCGTCTGTAATAAAGTTTCTTGCATATTCTCCGATCTGTACCAATGTATCCCGGTGGTACACATGTGCGGTAGTTTGAATGCACATAATTGTTGTAAAAGTTTGCTGCTGAAAAGAGAGAGCCTTAGCTTAGCTTCAAGATGGCTGACACTCGACTCGCATCGGTAGTGACAGTCCCACCCCCTATGGGCGGGTTGAAAACATGCGGAACTAGCTGGCTGCAAAAATGCCTCCGATGACGCTAAATGACGATTTTTGTGTCAGAGGCTTTTTTCCAGACCCACAATGCAGAGAAATCTAGTCTCAGGGGGACATGAGGGAGGGAAGCACGGTCATTTGAAAATACTACCGGGTTTCTACTGATACAAAGCTTAATGCTAATCGGTGAAGTATCCCTTTAAAGTCTAATCATAGCCTGCGGTGCTATACGTGTGTGTGTGTGTGTGTGTGTGTGTGTGTGTGTGTGTGTGTGTGTGTGTGTGTGTGTGTGTGTGTGTGCTTGTGTGTGCGTATGTGAGTGTTCATTAGAAAGGACATTTTCAGTAAATGTCACTTATTTCAGTCTTATCTCTAAGCTAGCGCCTGTCATTATCAATGTAGTGCCCTCAGGTACCAGCACCACACAGATTTCTGCCTTGACATGTCATCACTCAGAGCATTTGTAAGTATGTGTGTGTCTGTGTGTGTGTGTGTGTGTGTGTGTGTGTGTGTGTGTGTGTTGTGGTGAAGGGCAGTATTAAGTAAAGTCCGGGCTGAGTGTCATTGAACTCATTCAGATTCTTTGCTGCATTCGTGTAACCATAACACTCCTCCAGCCAATAAGAGAGCCAAAGAAGGGAGGACAGGGTTGCTATGGTTATCGTGACAGGGAGAGCAAGGAAGGTGGTGCTGTGCCTCGCTTTTCAGGGATGTTGTAGGTGTGTCTGTGTCCATAGATGTGCACATGTATGTGTGTATTTGCTTTTAAGAAATGATTTTGAAGGCCTTGACAAGATGAATTCTTCAATAAAAAGAAATAGGACAAAACAACAAGCAGTCACGATCACTGGGCCTGTAGCCACAAACTACAGACTTAATATATTTTGTAAATTCGACAGGGACAATGCATATTATGTATATTGCACCAGATATAGCTACAATTCTTAGATGAGGTCTTTGGCCAGGGGTAGCCGGTGACACACAATATGAATGAATAAAGTCAACATTATAATTACAGTAGGGCTTGGTGATGACAAAACAGAACAACACAAGTGAACACCTCAGCTGATAACCTAATCTATCTATCAAGGGATGATGGCAGATGCTCCAAGGGCTCCCTGCTCTCAAGAACAGAGAATAACAACAGCCAAGCTTCACCACAACAACCAAAATCCCTGGGAATATCCAGCCCCACACCCTCAATATCACAGCATCCTACTATAATCACAAGACAATAGGTCTTAATAAACATGTGTTATACATATGTGTTTATAAACACATAATTAAAAGGATAAGGACACATTAAAGAGCACAACAGACTGACCACATGACATCAAGATCACATTATAGCCCACACAGCAGACATTTTAACTTGTCACAGCAGGAAAAGTGTAATTGAAAACATTACAAATGACTGCATTCCATGCAGGTGCAGGTATCTGGGTCGTATTGTGTCATTGATTACTGGGACACTTGATGGAACTGAGCCATCATTAACTAAATTTGTGTCAACTGTGCCTCTCCTCATATGACAAGCAAAACATGTCTGCCATAAAAAAGGTCTGATAGCAGCACCTGCTGCAAGGTAAGGCATCCCAGAGGCAGAGCATATTCTCTCAAAGCACTTTTTTGATTAATTTATACAAGCATATGTTTGGGTTGCAGTGTGTGTTGTCTTGGAATTTGATGTGACTATTAAGAGCACATGCCCCATACATATTCCATGCCTCTATGCGCCACAGATGAAAACTGTAATGCAGAAGCTGTTGCCATTTCCCTTTGTGAAGATTGCCAGACATTCAGGTTATAAGATATCTAGACTTAATTAGTCAATGGCATCTTGATTGCTGATTGGTCTTGCAGATGTTTCATAATCCAAGAGCATTCATCAGGTCTACTCTCATTAAACAAGCAAGGAAGCAAAGCAACAGCAGTAAAACGATCTGGGACAGATCAGTAGCTTCAATCTCATTGGAATTAATGGCATGTTTCCTATTTCGGTACGGTAAGGTGGATGTATACATCAAATTCACAACTTCTGAGAATAATTAGGCATTGCCATCTTTGAATAATCTCTGCAGCATTAAATGCCTGTTGAAATTGCCAGGCAATTGCTCTCTATCTCAGAGTGATGTCTAAAACTGCTAACTGCAAAACAGTAATTACCAAGTCGGTTCACTTGCGACAGTGGACATGCCCTTATAAATTATCTTCTGTGCTGCTATTGTTTTCAAATAGTGTGGGTAATTAGCCTATATGACAAGGGTACAAATGCAGTCATATTTGAACACAATCTGTGCTTGTACAATTTAGTCCTCCAGTGTACATGTTTTGAAGACAGCCCTACAAATAAGTATGCAAGTATGTCAGTAGGCAGGAGAGACAGTTATCATTATATCAAACTCAAAAAATCCTCTCTGTACCAATGTGTGTTTGTGTATTTGTGTGTCTGTGTGTCCAGCCTACGGCCGTGCCCCTATCCCCATGGCAGTGGTGCGGAGGGAGCTGTCCTGTGAGTCCTACCCCATCGAGCTGCGCTGCCCGGGCACAGATGTCATCATGATCGAGAGTGCCAACTACGGCCGCACCGATGACAAGATCTGCGATTCAGACCCTGCCCAGATGGAGAACACTCGGTGTTACCTGCCTGATGCATACAAGATCATGTCACTCAGGTCAGTGTACAGTGTGTGTGTATATGTTTGTGAGTGCTGCCAGGTGGCAGAAGTTTCTACAGAGCTCTTCTGTAAAACGTTTACCTATTTTGAGATGACTGTAGACATAAAGTGGACAACCACAGTGAAATTAATTTGGTGTGTTGCTTTGGTAATTAGGTTTGTCCAATGGTGCAGCTTGGTGCAAACTATACACAGCTGACTCACGGCACAAAGATCCTTAGGACTTTCTACTCTTACTTTTTTACTTATTTTTTATAACATCTCTCAGTCCCACATATCATTCACAAAATTGACAGCAAACATAAAAAACATAAAAAGGACACAACAGTGCAGCACACCTGTCAGACGTAGTGTAACAGGGAAAAGGAGGCGGAAAATCTGTGGAAACCAGTGTAACCGGTGAGCCCCACCGGGTGCAGTTCTGCTGCTTTGCTCTTCCTGTACATGCAGTACAATGCCATACAACTGTAGAACCTTATCACACAATGGAAATTACTCAGGTAACACTTCCTCTACAGCTGTCCAGTCTGATAGCCTCCTCTGCTAACAGTGCTGTTGGGAGCACAGCAACTGAAGCCAGAAAGAGTGCTCTACAGAATTAGCGGTATATCATTGAACAAGGGTTACAATACATGCTAAGTTTGGATTTTCTTTAATAGTATAAAAGTCCCTGAGATGTTCACTGTACTGCTGTGAGATGCCAACAGCGCAAAGACACAAATCTCACACATTAAGCGTGAGACTTGACAGATACGGTTAAGGTATCATAGCCAACTATATCCTGACTCCCACACGTTTAAGAGTGACTAACTGATTCTCAGGGGCCTAAACTGGACAGTATTATGAGCTTGATAGAATATGTAATTTAGATTTTTAGGGTTGTGGAGATCAGCACTTATAACTGATATAACAAACATGTTATAAGGTATTCCAGTTATATTCAGACAAGCTAATTGAATAGCATAGCACACTTTCTTGAAGGAAAAAAAATATTACTAACGAGCAACATAAAAACTAGCTTCAGCAAAATATTAATTTAATAAAATAAAAAATAAAGTAATGGTTGCAAGACGTAATAATGCTGTGTGATAATGCCAAAGCTACTCTCATACCTCCGCTTTCTTTCCTCACTTAACTCTGCACAGCGGTTGCTATTCTTCCAAATTACAGATTTCATTAACAGGAGACAGAGCGCTGTTTTACTTACTGCTTAAGTGATATGAATTTTTATCTGGATAAACATTTAATTAACACTTACCTGGTCAACAAGATCTTATGTTAAGTTTTACTGGTACTAGCCGTAATTATGTGTGGTAAGTGGTCTTTTCATTTTATTTTTTTCGTATTGGTCTTTTATGCACTCTACAGTGCCAACCTTTTGTATCAGGCAGGTATGATAATGAGCACTAACTGGAAAATAATAGCAGAACAAAAATAGCATTGAGTGGAAAGCAATGCTCGGTGTAATGAGAATGACTGGATATAGATAATTCATTAGTATCTCAATTTTTCAGATCACGTGTTACCCTGATTTTGAGTGCTCTTTCCTGCTGTCCCATTATTTCCTCTTTCATCTTTTTCTGTCTCAATATTGCGGTCATCTACCTCTCTCTCACTCACTTCTCCGTCTCTCTATCAAACCACCTGTCTGTGTCATGTGGCGATGCTCTGATTGTGATTGCTTTGGCCTGGCTCGGTCTTTGCGCTCACTCCGGCAGCTGCAGCTTGTGTGGCCCACTCTCCTACAGCTCTTGCCATCCATAATTTATACACATGCGTACCCACACACATGCATACACACAACATGTGCCACACACAGCATACACTGCCCAGGGGCTACACCAGACTTTAAGCTCCAATTAGCAGAGCCAGAGGCCAAACGTAACTCTTGAGGGATCCTCTGTGGAGGCGACTCAGACCGGAAACAACAGTTTATCATATATTTTCAGTGTGTGTGTGTGTGTGTGTGTGTGTGTGTGTGTGTGTGTTTGTTGCAAGAAGCTGTAAGTGAGGCTTTGTTCGTGTCTGTCCACACAATACTGTATGTGCAAAGACATGCTCATGCAAACAGTGTGTTGTAAAAGTATCAGTGTTACACATAATGCAGTGAATCTTTGTGTGCTCATGCACATGTTGCTTATTGTGTGCACACTTGTTAATATGTGTTGAATGCTGTATTGGGGTTTTTGCACACTTTGCAGTGGTATTTTAAAAATTTTTTTTTTTGCTTTTTCCCATACTCAGACACTCCATCTTCAGTCTGTTTCAGCCTGTCTGGTTTCCACTCTCTCATTCCCTCTATGTCTGTATTGTCTCTGGTTTTCAAGCCCAGCTCAACTGGCTGATAAAATCAGAGCATGTTCCGCCTGCCCAGTGTTTCCTCAGTATCACATTCTCTCTTTGTTTTCCTCTCTGCCACTCTCCAAGGCCAGGGAGTATGTGGGTGTGTGCACACGTATGTTTGTGTATGTGCGTGCGCCCATACCACATAATTGGTCTTGATATCAAAGCCTCATATCTCCAGAGGGTCTCACAAGGCTTCTCAGGCAACCTAGAGAGGACCTGATATCGCTGCATTTCCCAGATTATCTCCCCATTGGGATACACTGGGTTGAAGGGGAAACGAAGCCCTGGCCATGAAAGTTACGCTTAATCTGTTTTAGCGATATACTGGCCTCAGTTCAATGACTCACTCTGTTTTATCATGCTTTGAACTGAAATGCCTCTATTTCAAAATGGCTACTGAGCATTCTTTTTTTAAGGTCTCTTACAGCTTACTTCAATTTGAGTTAGGTTTTACCTTTATTATTAAATTAGGAAAATGTACATACGTTACCAGTTTTTTTTTTTTTTTACTAGGCACACCCTACTGGCTCAAGTCGTGCCTCCACTGCACTCTATATGTGTTTTCCTATAAAATCTGGATCAATTTCATTGTATTTTTCCAAGCATCCGAGTTGGCTACAGCCAGGGTGTGGTTGGGTTGAATATGCATTAAAGTGTCACTAGGGAGAGTTATATCAAGACAACAGAAGCATTTGAAGGTTTGGGTTGTTCAATTCTGCACAGGGAGAAAGCTGCAAGCCAAAATGGTGGAATGCCTGCAAGTTATAGTGATCTACTGACATAAAAGTGACTTGATGGCTTCTACAGTGATGCTTAACAATACACTCCTTGTCCCTTACTGATACTTGAGTGCCTCATGGACCAAGTACCTTTCAGCGCACTCTCTCTCCATCTCACACACACATGCATTCGGGCACTTGAGGCTGCAAGTGTGGAAACTGAAGAATGTGTAGACAGTGCACACACAATCTGTTTTGCTACCTCTATCATGTTAGAAAATTACTTCTGACTGTACCCCACACACACACACACACACACACACACACACACACACACACACACACACACACACACACACACACACCTCACCGCCTCTCCCACCCTGTCATTTTGTTTGCCCTTACCCCTTTATTTCTCTCTATAGCGGCTCCTTTTTCTCTCCCTTCCCATTCCATTTTGAAGAAGTCCCTCAACACAAAGGGAAACCACTTTGACAAGAAAGACAAGAGGAGTTGACCCCCCTTCTCTCCCCTGCTTTTGGAAGTGTTGAATAACAGGTTTCATTTATTATTCTCCTATCTGTCACTCTTTTGATATCTTAATTTTTTTTATCACTCCATTTCCTGTTTTTTTTCTCCCCACTTCTCATTCCTCAAATTGCTTCTCACCCCCTACTTCTCACCCTCTCTTTCACTTTTCCTTTCTCCCTCACCATCTGTTTTAGTTTTCATCGCCCTTTCCTGTTTTTCCATTCACTTTTTTCTTTCCCAAGCTCAGGGGAAAGGTTGAGACTGAAGTGCAGGAGCTTAATGGGGTGCAGTGTGTTGCTTGTATTTTACAGTATGTATTCTATATTTTAGCTCTATCTTGACGAAATTCGCCAACTTGACCAACCAGAGTTAAAGGCCAGAGAGAGATCCAAAGTGTCTAGATTAAACCTCAGCCTTCAGTGGCCCCAGGGAACCTAGGTGCACGATCAATCTAAACACACAGCTATGCACCAGCGTGCATGCACGCACGCACGCATACACACACACACACACACACACACACACACACACACACACACACACACACACACACAGATGAATACACATGCATGCATTCATGAACAGGCTTACTTGCTCATGTATGCATGCTCACACATTTGCGCACATACACTAACACACACTCAGAGAGAAATTGAGAGAGTTGCTCATCAGTTTCCAAGCACTTTTTCTGCCAGCCTGTCTCTTTAGCATGGAGTCTCAGCCTTCAAAGCACCAGGCTGGTGTGCTAGTGTGTGAACACGTTTGTGTGTATATGCCTGTGTGTGCACATGCGTGCATTTATGCTTGTATGCTTTTGTATGCGGGTGTGTGTGTGTGTGTTAGCAAGCTTGCACCCGCACGTTTGAACCATTCACGCGGGAGACAGTAAAGAAACCTCTGAAGTTTTTTTTCATTTGACTCATTGAATTATAGAAAACCACTTGAATCATAGACTACAATCTAGTGCTAGCCATGTGCTGCAGCCCAGGACTGTGTAACCAGTGAACCATATCATACAGTCTGCCACTTTTTTGTCAGGCATACCTGCACTTCATCTGTCTTCTCCATTTGAGTCTAATCCATCTCTGTATACACAGGAGGAGGGTGAGGAGGAACAGATAATGACAAAGAAACAGATACATTTATGCTCTAAACCTTAAATAAATCTTACATTTTTGATCATTATTCCAGCCCAGTGACTCCAAACAAAAACGTTATATATGTTTTCTGTGTGTGTGATGTCTTGCAGAGGTGGCCTAACTAGGATATTTACAACTATATCTTAATATATCTTGTCTCCAACTTCTTCAGTCTGTTCACTCTTCCTCTCTTCTCTCTCCATTAACAACCCTGCTTCCCACTGAATGAGGCCATATCTGGAAATGTCCCACTTAATGTGTGTTGGTATGCGTGCATGTATGTGTGTGTGCGTGCGTGTGCTGCCACCCTCATATAGTCACCATGGTTACAGGAGATGCCCTGCAGCACCCTGGGGGCCCCTGTCACCCTTGCTCAGTGCGGTAATTAGGGCCCACCCACATACAAGCATTTACACACACACACACACACACACACACACACACACACACACACCTCTCTCTCTTAGAACTTAAGATACATTAAAGATGGACAGATTCTGGCACATAGTCAGTCCTGAAACACATATACAGAAACCTTTCTTCAGATATGTGACAGCAATGACACAGTTGTTCCATTGTCATCACATAATATTATTGTCCCTTACACATCTGCATTCACCATCCACCCACTCATGCACCAATATACATTCACCCTGACTGACAAACCTCTGTATTTCCACATGTCAAAGTCTCCACTGTCTGACCCTTTTCTCCTGTCGCCAAAGCTAACCTTAATTATAATGCTTCACCGAGCAACTAAGCTATATGGTTGCCTGAGAATGGTTTAACAATGGTCTAGACCTCTCTCTCTCACACACACACACACACACACACACACACACACACACACACACACACACACACACACACACACACACACACACACACACACACACACACACACACACACACACACACACATATCCAGAGACTAGCATGTGAATCAGACATGCTGGCATATAGACAGTGACTGACTTGATACTTTGACATTGACACTGAAGCGCAAAAGGACACAACAGCCCTCCTGCCCATGCACATACACAACAGAATGCCATTTTTGTGCACCATGAGGTGAGGCTGACTAAAACCTACAAGACAACGTCTCGGTGTGGCGTGGCGTTGCTCCGTCGTCTTGGCGGCGATGGTGTCTTACACGCTTTCTTGCTTTTCACCAACCAAGAGAGACAGCCCAGCTGTCTGAAATGCTACTTGTCTTTTAGCTTTTAGGAGGATTTGGAGTTTGTGCAAGCAGGTGGTCTTGGATTAAACTGTGGAGAAAGAGGTGTCACATAGAGAAATGCAAACACACACACACACACACACACACACACACACACACACACACACACACACACACACACACAGGGATGTCAGCACAGGAATGTTGATAGGTGGAATCAGGAGGAAGACTCCCCGAATGTGGCCTGGAATCGGATGACATGGAAGTTGCCATGGTTACCAAAGGAAGAGAGGAGAGACGGCGGAGCTCAAAAACTGTTCTTGGCGCGAGCCTGCACACAAGAATGAGGCCATATTGTGTTTGTGTGTGCATTGTGTGTGTGCCTCGGTGTATAACACATACAATATTATTCATAATCACTTTTTTCCTGTAAAATAGTTCAGTCGCCTAAAAGATAATGTCCTGTAGAAAAAAGAAAAACTAAATATGATTCACCATCGAAATAGGTCAATTTTAAAGGCGAAATTAACATGCATCACATATACCATTTCTATCCAGTTAGGTTTATACTCATATACTCGGGTATACACGGAGGTGCAGTTTGTTTAACAGAAGTACATATCCATACAGAATATACAGTATTCATAGTATACACAGTAAGTAGTGCATGTTGTATGTCAAAAATGACACTTGACATGCTCAAACGGAATGGGAGGAAAATGGGAGAGAATGACATCCTCCAGCCAAATATTAATAATGTAAGACATTTCAAAGCTTTTTCCCAGGAGGGAAAACATTATTTTATCTGTGGCTTGTCTGACAGGCTGTTCGAGAGCTGACTGAAACTTATTGATGGACCGTAGAGGAGTGTTTGTGTGTATGCATATGTATGTGCTTGTGTGTATGAGTGGGAGAAATTGAACGAAAGAGACAGATCTGTCATTTCTTTACAAGGGTGGTGTGGTGGTGCTGGCACAGGATGTGACGCGTCTGCTTCGCTAGACCCCGTTGTAGACATACACACATACTTACTAAAACAAACACACACATAAACACACAGACACCTGTCTTTTGCTCCCTTTCTTTTACCTCTGTCAATAACAATCCCTGCATCACTCTTCAATTACTTACTGACTACATCCCAGTTCCTCTGCATCCTTTTTTATTCTTCCTGTTCGTCAACCATTCCCATCACTCCATTTGTCCATCTCCAAACAGCCCTTCTGTATATGTGTGTATAATCAGCCAGTAGCAGCAGAATCTCATTTGTGGTGTGTGTGTGTGTGTGTGTGTGTGTGTGTGTGTTGTGTGTGTGTGTGTGTGTGTGTGTGTGTGTGTGTGTGTGTGTGTGTGTGTGCGTGTGTGTGTGTGGCCTAACAGCTTTTTTCTCCTGTAGCATGATACAGTAACTATGCTCTGTCTGCTGTCAAATGGGTTTCCTGAACTCCTGCAGGACATAAAGAGCCCTGTGAAATCATCTCTCCCACTAATGGTCTTTTATTTGATCTTTATCTAACTGATCAACTCCCTCTGCTTAATTTTTTCCCAGTTTGGGGATTTAATTAAATGTATTTTCAAAATGTGTTACAAGCTTTTAAAATCTATCTTTTTTTGTTTGTTTTTTTACCATGTGAAACACTGGTTTGAAAATGTTGGGTTTATGTATGAGTCCAACTGTCAACAGCAGAAAATGTTTTTTCCAGTCTGTTCTCTGCAAGTTCCCTCACAGTGTGGGTGAACAAGTCGAGAAAAATACAGCGGTCACATTATGCGCGCCATTAGTCCATATTGCATGTTCCGACCGTTGCACAACTCTCAGAGGGAGCTCCAGGGTATGTGATGATGTAGGGCTACTTTAATTCCAAAGGCCAAGGAAACTTTATCAGGATGCATAGTATCCTGGATCCATGAAATAACTGGCCTTTAAAAATAAAAATCTGCCTTCCTCTATGGGAATTTAACATAGGGGTATGTATAATTATGGCCCCTGTATTTTAAGGAAGAACATTTATTTATTTACAATACATTATTCATTCACAAAACAAATTGGTGTCCTTAAAAGGTCGGATTTTTCCTCATTTTTTAATAATTCCTTTTTTTAGTCAACTTTAGCATGGGTATGAATACTTATGAGTAGCACTATATATTTATATATATATATATATTATAGATATATATAAAAATCTCATTTTTACATATATATATAAAAATAATGTAAAAATAAGATTTAAAAAAAATGCCTTTATTCACTACTTCCTATATAATATACACTCAATAGAGTCACAACACTGTACTGTAATTCTCACATTTATAAAATGTAATGCATTGCATTGTGGTATTGTTGGCAGAAAGTTGTGACCATGCCATTGGCATACCACTATGGGAATGTTTGAGGGAATTATATAGTACATACATTTCACACATTCATACACATTCTGACACTAAATAAAATGGTGGACGGTAAACATAGTGCACAATAAGCATGGTTCATAGACACAGCCTTTGTTCTTCATTAAATGTTAGGAATTTTCAGACAGCACTCTATCATACCACAGCATTCTGTCATGTGTATATTTAGAGTCCGGGTGAAAGACCGCTGTTTGTTTGACACATCCGCCAACCTTACCCAACCCAACCTCCTTACATGGAGTTTTGCTCTTCATAGACTTAACCCCAATCTCCACACTCACAGAATCACAAACTTTGTGGCGCGTTCCCGGTAAGTCATCGAGGGCTTAGGGCTGCTCCACTGTGAAATCGTCAAGTGCATGAGGGCTGTCTCACAGACATTTTGAGCACTTTATAAACACTTTTCGTAAGCCCGCTTTTCTACAGACTTTGCCTTCATAGTGTTGTATCCAGGGTGGGAAATTAACTTTTTTGCCACAGCGGCTGGTGGATGCCCAATTTTACCAGCCACTTATATTTTTTACCAGCCACTTTTTCAAATTTATTAGAATTCAAATTTATAAAAGAAAGTGCACTAGCATATTTTGAATTACTTCAATACATAATTTTTTATTATTAATGATACATATTTTATTAATATAGGCAAATAAAAAGTGATGTGAAAAAAAGCCTGCGAGACCATGGTAAAATTGTGTTTGGTCATATTCTACAGTAATTGTAGGCCTACATGTTTAATGAACAAAAAAAAATATTGACTCATCTCTCAGTTACATAGCATTTAACAGTCCCTCCAGGATTTTGTGGCCTTTTTTTGAGATTGCTGCGGTCCAAAATGCCTGATTTTGCGTGAGCTTTTGTAAAAAGTTGCCATAAAAGTTGCGATGTCTTTTGTATTTTTGTTGCAATGAAGTTGCGAGAGACAGTGAAAGTTGTTTTTTTGTATAGTTCTTTAAAAATAAAAAGGAAACTTATTTTGGGGAGAATAAAACTACTCTGGGTTGAGTTTTCCTAGTAACCTTACCAAAAAGGCTCAGGATGCTGCAAATGTTGGTATAATATGAAAATGGCTGGTGCATTTAATACAAAAAATAATAATTTATTGAATTAATCAAATTTGAACATTTCTGTCAGTGGCTTGTTGATCTTTACATTGTTAGTTTATTTCCTGACGTGGGACACACATTCATACGGTTTAATAAAGGACTTTAACTTATTTATCATTGCACTTACAATAACGAGCGTAGCTGTCCTCAATTTAGGTCATCCTGTACGTCTCATCTCCATTTTTTCCTGCATCCACCGTGTGTGTGTGTGTGTGTGTGTGTGTGTGTGTGTGTGTGTGCCGTCAGTCGCGGGGGGAACTGAGCAGCAGAGAGCTGACAGGATTGAAACAGCAGCAGCTTTCAACGACTGAAAAATCGTTACAGCGTACATTGATGTTAAAATGTATACAGGTTGGCAGGACAGTCTGAAATGTTTTGCACGGTCTTTCGCTGTACGTTTTGTCAATGCGCCACTTGTTCGAAAAGTACTTTCTCTTTTTCTTTACTTCGCCCTCAACGGTTTCTACATTCAAAGCTACTGCTGTCTCCGCGGCAGGCCTCTTAACACCGGGGATATGTCGCCATATTTTTTTAACCGATAATTTTCCTTTCGTCTGTACCTCAGCTCAGCTACATGGTGTCACGGACTAGCGCTGAAAACTACTCGACAAAAGTCTGGAGTTGCCGGAAATATGCGTGGTCCTCCATTATTTTGGTATTTGAATGTTTTTATTATGAAGCAGCAAAATCCGGAAATGTTGGGGATTCATTAGCAGTAACGTAACGGGACTCCTGTAAGCATTGTGCATTGTTACTTAGCAACAGCATTCTTTGACAAAAGCTGTCCAATCCGTTACAAGGAATGTTTTACAATCCACCCGCCACTGTGGCTGTTATACAAGGCAAAGTCACCCGCCACTTTGAAAAAGTACCCGCCATTGGCTGGTGGCAGGTGTTAATTTCCCACCCTGGTTGTATCGTTAAAACATGGGGTTACCATGAAATTCTAGGCAGGCACAGTTGTCTTATGCTCATTACTTTGAATAAAACACAGTATTGATGTATTTGTAGAGAAATACAAGGATTGTAAAGACAACATGAGCTGAGCAATTGCAGCAAGTCTAAAACTTGACCCAGGTAAGATAGTTGCCACGTGGTTCCAGCCCCGAATGGCGAGTCACTTTAATGTTGATTCCAGAGGACTGTGCTAAGGCTTTGTGCATCACTCACTCACGCTCAGACACCTCTTTCAACTTGTGAGGATTAGTTCCCAGCTCTCACTTGCTCTGTAATTAGTTCTTCAAATCTGTACTCGAGCACATGCAGCCGGATGCACACATACTTGCAAATATTTATTCCGTCTTACATCTGCTCTCAGAACCATGCATGTGCTAGCACATATGCGCACACACACCCACCACACACACACTCCATCAGCCAGCGTCAGCCTCATCAAATCATCAGTCAGTCAGTTATGTTTATATGAGGGATAGAGACGGAGACGGAGTGAAGGGAGGTCTGCCAAACAAAGTGAAAAACATCAGAGACAATAACAGCAGCACCCACTGCAGCATCGCAGCTTTCTCTTTCCCTGCCTGCCACAGCTCGGCTTTGTTAGTGAGTAGTTTGTTTGAGTGTTTGTGTGTGTGTTGCACATTGCAGGGAAGAAAGCCAGCAGGCAAGGCAGTATCCAGGCCACTGTCTTGTTTTGATGTGGTCATGCTAATTAAAAAAGGAGATTTTCTGCCAACAAGAAAAACACAGGGAAAATATAGGGCTATTTCAGTGTTTAAAATAATTTAAAAAAAGGATCCAAAGGTGTGTGTGTGTGTGTGTGTGTGTGGGGTGTCATCATGGGTCAGAATGCAGAGAGGACGTGAATTGTGAATTTTTGTTGATGTTTTTATTTTTTGCTAGGCTGCTGGATAAACACATTGGCAGAGAGTGAATGAGAGTGAGAGCGAAAGAGGAGAAGGAGATGGAGGTATTGGGGACATAAGGAAGTCTTTTTTTTTATCTGACTCAGACTACTGGCTCAGACAGAACGGTGACGTCAGCACAGGCTTTAGTAAGGATGAAGGGATCGAGGGAGAAACACAGGGAGGCTGGAGAAGACGCCCTGAGGGAGGCAGGAATGAGAAAGATATTAAGGAGGGAGAGAGGACAGACAGAGAGAGAACGAAGCAAGCAATAAGACGCCTACCACATATATCTGGGTGTGACTTCGGAAACTGCAGCTAAGTGGGTTTAAGACAGATAAACAGACAGGGAAAAAAACAGACAGTCGGAATGAGAGACAAAGAAGGAGGAACGGAGAGGAATAATTCCTTGGCGGGAAGGATGAAGACAAAGGCTGAGAAAGAAATTGCTTTATTATCTTGGCTTAGAGAGTGTGGGGTGAAGAAAGGGAAAGGTTGTGCAGACAAACATAGACAGAGAAAGAGGGAGTGATAGCGGAGAGTTAGAGCGAGCAAGAGATTATGTCAAATCTATGCTCTATACCCTCTCATTTAAAATACCAGTCAATAACCTTCAGTGCTTTATAACTCAGCCGTGAAAGTCCCAGAGAATTGAGCCTTTTTGCAGGAGCATAAAGTAGAAATAAACGCGCACACACACACACACATACCCACAGCTAGTGCAAAACCTACATTTTCTCCCTTTTGTTTTTTTCAAACACATTTGCATATTTTCGTTCTTCTACGCTGCCTGTTCCCTGCATCTGAGCTTTTTTAATGTATTGAATTTCACTTATTTATGCATTCTGTTGGCTTTCTGCAATAACTTTCTGATGTCATGTGGTTTCACTGCCCAGTTCACTTGGATCTTTTTTGTGTTGGATCCCTTCTTTTTTAGGGATGAGACATTTTTTTAAGCCCACCAAAAAACCCTTCTTGGTGTTACAGTGTTCAGGATTTTTCTCCTTAAGGTTTGTGTGTGGAAATAATTAATCCTACAAAAAACCCCAATGACAGCACTTTTTTTAGTACGTTTTAAGAGATGTATGTAGCTTAATCGCTTGTCTTCAGCTCCCATCTCCCATGACTTCATAACTACAGGACCTTTTTTTGTGCTAGCGAATATGTGAGGTCATTAAATCTGGTTTTGCGCTCTGATTCACCATTGTGGGCCAGCCAGTCATGTCGATTGGTCGGTGTTGTGAGCAAAGTTGTGGCAGCGTGTCAGTTTGTGTGTTCCCCCCAGTCCACAACTTGCACTGATGACAGGTGACCGATGATGAAGGTACCGGGGCAAGAAATTAAAAAGCACAGAGGCGAGAAAAATGAAGGGATGGATAGAGGAGAGAAGACTGGCGGGTATTGTTATTAGAATATGACAGACAGAGCAACCCCTCACTTGACCACAGACGCACTGGTCAGCAATAGACACCAATAAACGTCATAGTAAGTGGGTGTGTAGTCTACATTGGTTCTCTGTAATATAAGTGACTATTGAACCAAAAATTAAATTAGCTCTCATGCATATTTTATTACGCAAATTGTTGAAAGATACTGTAGGAAGAGACTTGAGGGGTTTGACATGCTCATTAAAAATATCTCAATGGAGGAATCTGAATGTTTTAAATGTAAACGTCGCCTGTTTGACAGGTGCACAGAGAGGGAAAGAGGGAGAGACAGAACAGTTGTGCTAATTGAAAGAAAATATTCAGATGAGTAGAGAAATGGCTCATCTGCCTTCTTAAAATATGCCTTTTCTCCTCATGCGTTCTTTGTCCCTAGTCTTGCACGTGATATATTCTTCATTCACGTAATTTCAATAATATATTTCAAACCAGTAAGCGTCATTGAGATAAAGTGGCACTGCAGTGGGGTTAGCATTTTATGTTATTACAAGTATCTGTAATGATAATATATGGGCTCCAACCATTCCCCAACAAATCATCGTTGTTGTGACAACTGACCTTGACATGTTTAACTACAAACACTCACACATTGTCATGATTTTTATAGCCGCACACCTACATGCATGCTAACACAAACCCTCACAGGCACATAGTAAATATACATAGTGTGCTGCCTTACATAGCCTGTGTTAATAAGAGTGAGGAATACTTACCTTTTTGTGTGTCAGAGGAGAGGGCCCCCTGATAATTAAAATTAATTATCTGGAGCAAAATACTCTTAAAGCCATAGGTTATTGTTCTCACTGCCACACACACACACACACACACACACACACACACACACACACACACACACACACACACACACACACACACACACACACACACACACACACCAGAAGTGTCCTTGCGCAACTCCTCGCTAGTAGCCATTGTGTACCACGTTGTGTATGAGTAAACTCAATGATTCCATTAGTGTAATGCCAACTCCAGGTGTACCAATAAGGACACATTGTCTGCTCTATTGTCAATCTAAAGGGTCCTTAAACACAGATGACTCTTGAATTTCAGGATGAATGTAATGAATTATATGAGGACATAATACATGTCTATATAACATCACGTGTCAGAGTCATTGTTCTGTATTAAAGACCGCTTTGCATTTCAAAAGACACATTGTGTGCATCTGTCAGTGGGTGTTTGTGAGCTGATCTGTGCATCTGGATGTGCTCAACTGACATATCTGCTTCTTCCCCACGTAGATGCAACAACCGTACCCAGTGTGCGGTGGTGGCTGGGCCTGACGTCTTCCCAGACCCCTGTCCTGGCACATACAAATACTTGGAAGTCCAATATGAGTGCGTCCCATACAGTAAGTACCCCTTACAACATTTCTTGACCTCCTATCTCTGTGATGCCATTACTCATATGTCTGAGTATACTGTGTCTTCATTAACAACATTCATCCACATATTCTGGATGTTGGTGAAATGTGTCTGAAATACTGTCTTTAATTTTAAGATCTTGATAAATGTTTGCTGTTTTCTAAAGTTAGATTGTGAAAAGCCTGCAGTTTTTCATACTGATTTAATAATAATTAAAAAAAAACATGCTGTTTTAATCCAAAATCTAAATGAGTAATCTGAGTGCCACAGTCACTTTACATGGTAAACTATGATGACACCGCTCACTGGGAAACTCCAAGGGAGGAAGGATGAGAAAGAAGGATGGGCTCCATTGATGGCAGATGGCGATATGACCTTTGACCACATGATAACAGACTGGGAGGTCATATTCACTGGAGTGAAACATTCATGGGACATGGTCGATAAATTTGCCACCTGTGAAACCTTTTTTTTACCAGCATAGTTTCCCCCAAAATACAAAATTACAGCTCATTGCATAATAAATGCATAAGAGTTCAGGGTGGACACTTAGTAAATCAAAGACATCTATTTGTCCTTGATGTTTATTTCACACTGCATTCCAGTTTAGAGGATTTTTTCAAAGGCAAAGCTTAAATGCAACTTCTGTGTCTGTTTTATGATAAAGCTAAATGTCAAGTGATTTCCCCTCTCACTACTCTTACAACATGATTATAATTGACTTTGTTCACATGGAAGTTATATTTGTTGAAGACTGAAGACCTTGCCAGAAGACAGCCAAAGCATAAGTTATAGAACATATGAAATGCTATGAGAGAGGACATATTACTCAATAAGTAAAGAGTACCGGCACCGAATGTAGTAGAAAATACACAACGCTGAATAACAATATAATAATAGGCCTCCTGCAATTAAGTGGCATATTCCAAATAACTTTCAAATAAAAACAGGTAATCATTCTTTGTTATAAATATAATGTTGTCATACTACTCTATATTACATTTTACTGTACATGGTCTCCTTTGTAAAGCTCACAGAAACATAGTACAAGATGCAGTGTGGGTATTGTGAAATGAAAATGTGTCTATTTTTGTACATGCAAAGTGTTTATCTTATTGATGACATTTTTTTGTTTGCTACAAACAAACTGCTGTGGAAGTCATAAAAGACACAGAGTTGGAGTTGAGATAAGATATATTTAGATTACATTTAATTACAGCAAAAAAGTTCCATCTCCAAAAGTTAGTCTTGTCTGTGAATCTTACTTTTGCCAAAAAGTAGTTGAAAAAGTAGACTGACCCTAACTTGTTTTCAATACATTTGAGGTGAAATCTTGTTTTGAACAAACTACCTTGTTTTTAGTTATTGTCATTACAAAGCAAATTAGCTTCTCATTAAGCAGATTTTGTTTTATGTGATTTAGGGAAACTTTTGAGTCCAGATATCCAACTTGTTTTCTCTCTCTTCCAACATTAAGAAGTGTGTGCAACTGGTTGGAACAAATGTTTAGAATTTTGGTTTTTGAAAATTAGTGCTGCAGAAATCACAGATCCTTATTGTGAGTCCGACATCATCTAAGTGTAAAGCCTTGGCACCACGGTCCATACAGACGGCCAAGGTGATCTCCCACACTAAAGCATTCAATTATGTCTGCCTAAACGGCTCTTGCCTGGCGTCTAGAATGACCAGCAGATTAAATAATAGGACTATCAGAGCCCTCTCTGGAGCAGATGGAAACACAACCTGATACCTGCTTAATGCCCCACCAAGTGCGTGCGCACACACTCGTACACCACACACACTGCAAGCATCAAAACGGATGTGTGTCAGTGTGTGTTTTCACTCTTGTCTCATCCATTCATTTGAAACGTCTGCATGTTCTGTCTTTATCTTTGTTATAACTGCACGGCTGAAAATACAGAGCTACGTATTTCATAGATTAATCACCAGAAAGAACAGTAGCTCAGGCACAACTGAGGGCAGAAGAAAGATGAGTTGCACGCTGATCTGATAAACAATGGTTCCCCAGCAAAAATAGACAGCATCTGAAACCGAAGTCATTAGAGAGCTCAGCTAACAGAGGGAGGGACATTGAGAGATGGAGCATTGGAGAAAAGGATAGAGTAGAGAGAGATGTAGCATTGGAGAGAGAGACAAATAGAGAGAGCCTTTGACAGTACATTATCAGTTTTTGTGTACTGACTAAGTGTTCAGGCTGGATCAGGTAGCGCTGTAATACACTACCTGGCTCCTGTGGGTTTGTTTCACCATGAGAAATGTTGCACAACGTTGCTGAGAAAAATATGATGTATAAAGGTTAAACTAGTCATTAGATACAGTGACTCCACACTTTACATTGTTTTGTCTGAGAATACTTCAAGTTTTACGTGGCAGAGCCTTGATCCCTGAGCCCTCATATCGCATCCTTAAAATATGTATGAAATCAATTTTCTTTGAAGAATAATGTCTGAACATTAGAACAAATACTTTTTCTTGCTGAGATTCAGGCCGGAGACCCAGCCGTCTACAATCAAGCTGGCGTGCTCGACATGGCAAATCAATGCTGTCAGCGGCGTTGTTGTAAAAGATACATTTTGTAAGACGTTAAGCGGTGATATATCTCCAAAATGTTGCCTTAAATCAAGACTGATCAATAAAGGAGGCTTGTTTTCTGAAATATGTGTTCTCAAACTGTCACATTCCTAAAACATTTTACAACAACTTTAACAAATGATCATATTAACATTCAAAAGCAGGGTCGGCTTGAGTGCACTTAAATGGCTGTAACATCAAGGGACATACATAACTCAAGTATAGGTGTCCCTCAACATTATCACACACTGGTAGGGTTATAATCAGAAACTGAAGAAAATGAGCTGAGCTCCAAAGAGACACCATAGATGTACTTTCCCTCAGCACAAATGTTGAAGTAGGGCTGTTGTGTTTAGCACTACATAGATATTGTAAACAAATCTCAAAGTGGGTTGTAAAACAGGTAATTAAATTATGTACGGTTCAGTTTTCTGGGAAATTTTGCTCCTCCACCTCTCCTCCTTTTTTTTTTTCTTGAGGATTTTTGGCTCGCTCTACCTTCACAGCTCTTCATCTCTCCTCCCTGCACTGCAGGTTTTTGGCTCTTTTCCAGAGCTAAAATCAAGTGCTCTCTCGCTTTCTCTCTCTGGCTCTCTGTGGTATGAGTGTGTGGCAGTCGTGTGCCAAACTAGCCAGCTAGCATTGGCAGTAATTAGCCACCTGTGTATACTTGCTCATTGCACTGCAGGCAGACTATAAATATCCATACATTAGCACACTACTGTACAAAGTACATCTTCAAGGCAGCTCTCACATATCGTATCTAGATACATTTAATCTCTACAAATACGCAATTGCTGCAGAAAAAGATATATGATGATTTGGATTGTTTCATTTATGGTCATCCGTTAAAAAAAAGAGCCGGGAAACGCTTGAGATTATGTTTATCCATTTTCTCATCTTCAAGCAGCAGACCCTGGCTCTCCAACTGTCGTTATGAAGCAATTAGCCTACGACCACATTTAGCGTATTAATCAGCAAAGCCATGATATGTTATGCAATACCCATGCAGTCTATTTTAGACAATAGACGTGGCTCAGTAGGAGAGCTAATTAAAAGATAAAATCACCTTCTTGTCTGTCCAGTTAAAGACTTCTGTCAGATTGGACCCTTAGAATAACTTCATCATGATAACATGAGAAGAGCCATGTGTATGTGTGTGTGTGTGTGTGTGTGTGTGTGTGTGTGTGTGTGTGTGTGTTGTCGTGGAAACAATTGCTTACAGCCAGGATTCTGTCCTTGTGTGTGTGTGCATGTCTCTGTATGTGCATGTACAGTATACTGTATATGTGTGCATGTGTTTGTGTGTGTACACATATGCAGGCAATTTTTTGTTTCCCAGAAAGAGCAAGGGAAGATGGGTAGGAACCAAAGAGACAGAAGGAGAGAGACAGAGCAAGGGTGCGAGAGAGCGAGAGCGACAGCTGAAACAGAGATAGAGAGAAATGGGTTAGACGAGGCCAGCAGACGAGGAACAGAAAGAAGGAATTAACTGATAAAAGACACAGTGTGAGAGGTGGACAGGGTTTGGGTTGGCGGATGTGGTGAAAATACAGAGGACGTAACGGAGAGAATGAATGAGGAGAAAGGCACAGCGTGACACGACGAGAGAGAATGGCAGCAGGTGAGGATGAGAGGACAGAAATAAACAAAAGGAAGAATGGAGTGAGAAAGATGAATATTGTCTGTGTCCGTAAATGACCTTGGGCTTTAGGTGGCTGAGCTGATTGGTGATCTGAGATAGCAGTGGTAGGAACATGCTCGTGCGTGCCCCACGCAAACGCCCATATTACACAAACTCATGAGCACACACACCGTCTTTCCTCCTGGACGAATACCTCCTTAATAAACCATATGCTTTCAATAAAAATGCTAATTATCTTTATGCCGCATAACAGTCAGGTTAACACAGCTTCTGTGTGAGTGTGTGTATGAGAAATAGAAATGGAAAGAGAGAGGGAAAAAAACACCCATGGTACAGAGCAGTTCCTGTGAGTAAAGAAACAAAAAAGTAAGATGTTATTCAGATATTAATGAAACTAGACAGGCTACACATTGTCACAAAAGAGCATTTCTGTTTCTGTGTTATTTTTCTGCTATTGTTTTCTAATATTCATTCAAAGCTAGGAATAAATTAGCAAAATGGGTTTTTCTTTGTAGCTGCAGAACTAACTATTCAATAGTGCAGAATAAGTGGTTTTGCAAATGAACAGTCAAAGATACCGGATAGATAAAAACATGCCACACCTCTGCAGAATTCAATTATGAATAACAGAGAAAAAAAAACATTTTGCGGGAAAGTTGTTGCGTCCTTATTTTTTCTCTGGCCACTGAATTAGCAGTAGCACAAAAGACCTCTCGTCTTTTGCATCACCATGCATACTTGAGCTAACCTTAAGAAAACATTTAAAGAAACGTCTCACTGAGCTATATTTCCTCTGTCAAATATTGCACACTGAATGATGAATGATTGATTTGTGAAAAACTTTTTTATGCCTTTGTCATGGAGATTAAAACCAGAGAATGCCTCTGCAATGAGGTCACTGACTGAGGCATCCGCTAATCTAGTGAAACAACAAGCAGCGATACAAATTGAATGACATTTGTTTGACATTTGGTGTGCCATTTTGTGTACTTGTTGCCGCCACACCTTATCATCTTAAATCTATTAGATGCTGGCAACCTTGAACTGTTTTCCTTTGTGTCTGGGAGGTTGTATAAGAGCTCCAGGTGTTGCAAAGTTTGTTGTTCGGTGTCATTAATCCCCGTCGTCTTGACCACAATGTGCCTCGTTGTATTGTTTAAATGTGTGTGTGTGTGTGTGTGTGTGTGCGCGTTTGGTACATCAATATCTGTAGTTCCATCGCACCTCCCCCCTGCTCTGCACAGACACACTATCTGCTGTCTTTCCTGGCTTTTCTCACAAGGGAACTGCTTCCTTGTGGTAAAACATTTTATATCTTCACTAGTAACTGCACACACGCACACGCACACACACACACACACACACACACACACACACACACACACACACACACCACACACACACACACACACACACACACACACACACACACACACACACACACACACACACACACACACACACACACACACACACACACACACATTTTAGGTTTAACACAATCTCCTTCTAGAGATTGCTTATTTATCGGGAGTTGTGCTAAGCCGCACCAGTTACCATGCATTTTTCATGAGCCTAGGATTTAATCGTTGCTTGTGTTTGTGTGTTTGTGTGTGTCACATGTGTTTGTGTATGTCTTCTGGCGATGAGTTTTGGCTGTAATTGGTTAAAGAGTGTATGCATGTACTGTGCAATATGTAGTGTACTTGTGCTAGTGCTATATATATATATAAACATGTGCCATACAGAAGTTCTTCCAAATGTTTTTCCTCTGAGGACTCTCCTCTCCTCTCCTCTCCTCTCCTCTCCTCTCCTCTCCTCTCCACTCCTCTCCTCTCCTCTCCTCTCCTCTCCTCTCCACTCCACTCCACTCCTCTCCTCTCCACTCCTCTCCTCTCCTCTCCTCTCCTCTCCTCTCCTCTCCTCTCCGGGGACCAGTTTCATTCACCAGGTCTCTAACGGTCTTGAGAGACACAAGGGCACTGCCTGCAGGATTAGGTTTCTGCCATGTTCACATTCCACTCAGTCCCCCTGGGAACAAGGTGGAATGGAATTCATACGTTTGAGAGGCTTCGAGCAAGTGTGCACATTTCATTGCAGGGCGGCATGAGCAACCCTCCGTCGAAGCTCTAAGGATAACACTTTAAATATAATAGACAGGGAATTGGTGTTGGGGTTGAAGCAACCCAGTGAATTCAGTATGCTCCCACCTCCACACACAGATGATTGTGCACTCATACACAGAGTCGTACAGAGTAGGTGACATACACAGTGTTAGCTCACCCACTGTGCATCAGAAAGCATTTTAATGTGGCAATTTTGGCTGGTCCACTGAAATGCAATCCCAGTATCAAATCAGTGTTCTGGTTTTCATTGCTCTGTTGCTATTAGCATACATTAAAGAGCTCATTATCTCAGGTTGTTTTGCTGTATTTTGTCCCGCGCTAATGATAGGGCCGCCATAGACACACTTTTACTATGAATCTGTTTATTTTTCTATGTTGTGTCATGCTCTTGTGTGTGTTTGCCATCAGTATCCCTCTCCCTCTCTCTGTGTCTGCATGGCACGTGTGTCTGTTCCCCCATATGTGTTTGTGTGGGTGTGTGACATACGGTATGCAAGATGCATTACTGTCAGATAGCTTCCCTGTTGCAGTGCAGTCTCCTCAGACGCTTACGTAACATTATTACCAATCACACATGGAGAGCATCCTGGCACTCTCACAAGGTTAGGATGAAATATGAGAATGATTATGAAGATCCGAGATTGTATTATCATGATTTCCTTATTATTGCATCATTAATCTATTTTTGTCTCTTGTCTCTATCTCTTTCTTTGTCTGTCTCTCTCTCTTTTTTCTTCAAATCTTTTGCCTATGGCTCATGCAGAAGTAGAACAAAAAGGTAAGTCTGTGAAACAAGCACGCCCACATTCACACATGCTCAAAATCCAGGGTTGGGTGTCACTTTTTGATGCCGGCGCCTGAAGCGTTTTGTACCTCATGGCAGAACGACATCTCTTTCAAAGTCACTGCTGCTATTTTAAGACAGCTTGATCTCAGCATATAGAGGCAATTTAGAAACACTGGTTCTCATTAGACACACTCTAGGCCCATATTATTTCATGGTATTGCATAGAATGTCACTTAACAAACTCTCCACGGGCCAAGCACGTTTTTATGAGAGGCCAATGAACAGAGAATTACATTGACATTTAATATTTCAAATGCTTCCCCATGATATGAAAATTGTGCCAGTGCTTTGAAAAGCCAATGAAAATGCAATCAATATTCCGAGCCCTTTGTGTGGGATCTGAAATTCTTATTGGTATGAATGGGAAAACCACAATGCACATCTGGCTCGTCTCTGTGTGTATCTGCTATGTGTGTGTATGTGAAAACATTCCAGTTAAATTACAAAGGTCCCTATGACTGGTCACACTGGCTTCCCAGAATTTACTACATCTCCCACATCACTCATAAAACATGACCCCAGTATTCAAAGATGGGAATACCGAGAAGGGGGAATGGGAAATGAATTATTGTAACAATTGCAGAAACAGCAGGCGATAAAAGACGTGTTTGGTGCTACAGTTGGTTGTTCCTGACAGAGATAGAAAGGGAGGGAAAGGAAGAAAGAGCTATGAGACTAATAAGGAGCCAGGGAGGGAGGGAGAAGTGGGAATTGAGAGAAAGGGAGGGAGTAAGTAGAACAAAATGTGCCATTTTCTCTTTTTCTCTCAGCTGTGAGAGCAGGGCATTATCTGTAGCAGGCATGCTGTTGCTGTTCTTAAGAATGACAGTGACTATACAACATCCAAATCACAACACAGTAAGCCTATCGTGTCATCGTCACTCACTGGTGGTTAGGTTGAGTTATAACACAATGTAACATTTATGAAAAGAGGGGAAACATTTCACAGGCACTGTCAGAAAATCTAGAGCGAATAAGTTGACATATTACTGTATAAAAAGGTATCTAATGTGAAAATGTTGTCATTTATTCCTCAGTATTTCTCTGCCCTGGCATTCTGCGAGGAGTATACCAAAGTGAGCATCTCTTTGAGTCAGATCACCAGTCCGGTGCATGGTGCAAAGACCCACTGCAGGCCTCAGACAAGATCTACTACATGCCCTGGACGCCATATCGCACGGACACACTGACAGAGTACTCATCAAAGGAGGACTTCATTGCAGGCCGTCCCACCACCACCTACAAACTCCCACATCGTGTGGATGGGACCGGTTTTGTCGTCTATGATGGTGCACTGTTCTTCAACAAGGAGCGCACCCGCAACATCGTAAAGTTTGACCTGCGCACTCGCATCAAGAGTGGTGAGGCCATTATTGCCAATGCCAACTACCACGACACCTCACCATACCGCTGGGGGGGCAAGTCCGACATTGACCTAGCAGTGGACGAGAATGGACTGTGGGTGATCTACGCAACAGAACAGAACAACGGGCGCATCGTGGTGAGCCAGCTCAACCCCTACACCCTGCGCATTGAAGGCTCCTGGGACACCAGCTATGACAAACGCTCGGCATCCAATGCTTTCATGATCTGCGGAGTCCTGTACGTGGTTAAAACTGTCTATGAAGATGACGACAATGAAGGGACAGGGAACAAAATCGACTACGTGTACAACACCGATAAGAGCAAGGAGATGACGGTTAACATACCGTTCCCTAATTCCTACCAGTACATCGCTGCAGTGGATTACAACCCGAGAGACAACCTGCTATACGTGTGGAATAACTACCATGTGGTCAAGTACTCACTGGACTTCGGCAACAATGGTAGGTCCCAATTTTGAACACCATTCCTCTTTCTCCGCCTCTTCCTCCTGCTCCTGCCATTTCAGCTTAGTACAATGTGTTATAAGAAGAAAAAAGATGCAGGTTTTCCACACTTAATGTATTGGACAGGCTGTGATGTGATTTTTTTTTTAATCCTCACATGGAACACCTTGGCATATATGTAATGCTTTTAATATTCATTCATTTTAATATTCATAATGATAAATTATTTTTTGTTGTGACATAAGGAATACTTACAGCCAGTAATCTTCCTCTAATTAATAATTCTGCAAAATGACTTAAAAAAGAAAAGCACCATCTGTGCTGTCACGGTTCTCAATTATGACTGTTCCCCCACCACCCCACCTATGGTATCTGCATTGTTTTAAAACAAAAACAAAAAAAACTTGAGAATAATTTTAGAGCTGTTCCTGGATATACCAGTGTCATTTAAATTGTAGATTTCTGCAGAGTTTCTATTTGAAGAAATGTTCCTGTTTTAGTCAACCAAAGGATAATTCACAAAGACATCATAAAGACAACCTTGATCTCCACCTTTAGGGGAATATCTCTAATGATGTTATGCTGAGCTTTACATACTGTAAATGTCTCTTGCCTTTCTACTCTACCACTTGCCAGCCTTCTCTTTAGTTTTCCCCAGCTGCTTAACATATCGTAATGCATTCCTCGAGAATGGAGCCAGGAGTGTCTGGAGGGAGGAGGAACTGATATCGCTTTCATATAGGGCTGAACGATTTTTGAAAATAATCTAATTGCGATTTTTTTCCCAAATATTGCGATTGCGATTCGATTATTTTTTTAAGCTCTTTGTCTTCTGTATTATTCAACAAATAATAATATAATAATTTATAGTATGAACACACAATTACACACTAGACAGTTAAATAAGTAAAAATATAGTATAGCATCTATATATATACACACACACACACACACACACACACACACACACACACACACACACACACACAACAGTGTATTTTTTTTACAGTGCACAGAGAGGAGCTGCCTCCAGCCCCTCCACCTCGTGAAGTTGCGCGCTGCCGTGTGCACTTGTTCAGAGAGGCTATCGTTACGTTAGCATGTTGCTGGTGTTCTTGCCGTGGGATTAACTGTACTAATAAAACTGTTGAAACACCGCGGACACGCTGCTGTGAAAGCTCCCCGAACGTCATTTATCAGTCTGATTGTTATCCCTCTCAGTGGCAGCTCCTCCACTCATATCTTTATAACGGAGCTAACCGCTAACCGGAGCTAACCGCTAATCAGAGCTAATCGTTGCCAACCGAGCCTTGAGTTCTGTGTGCCTGTATCCATTAACTGCATGTATAGACTCAAGCCCGAATAAAACCCTTCATTTTATTAAAATGTCTGTAAAGGTTTTAAACTACAACTCAGAGTTGTTTGAATGACAGAAATCAGCTCAATGTACGGCATGGCGTTAGCGTGCTAGTTGATGCTTTCTCTGCGGAGTGCAGACTGATTTGCTCTCGCGAGTCATGTGACCAAATCGCAGCCTTTGCGATTAGGAAATCGCGTTTTAACATATCGCGATATTATCGCAAATGCAATTAATCATTCAGCCCTACTTTCATACAGGACATCCACATATGATGACAATCTGAAGACGCATCAACCTGTGTTTGAAGGTTTTTTTTCTTTTATAGTTGACCAATTGTTGAGGCAGCTGTCAACGGTTTATCTTTGGTTGTCTTTGGTTTGGTTAAGACCCAAATCAGCAAATTTAGTAACATACATATTACCACTAAAACACAACATCAACGATAGCAGTCAGCTGTTTTTAACAAACAGCTTTGATAAACTGACTGTCTGTTTGGTACTGTGCCGGTAGCATACAGACAAGGTTAGCGACTAGCCAGTGTAGGTGCTAAAAGCCAAATATTTCCATAAGGGGTTGGTAGAGCCCAAAACAGAGCTAAAACTGAGTGAATATTGAACTTACATTCGTCTGCTCAATGCACAAATAGGCAGCAGTCTGATAACACGTTTGTCACAGTAATTTTACAAGGTGATAATGTGTCAATTTTGTGTTTACAGCTTGTTCCGCTGCCAAGTGGCCAAAAAATCAATTATTGCTGCTTAAAGAGTAGCTTTCAAATCCTTTGAGCACCAGAAACATAACTCCATTCATCTTCATTACTAGCGCTAGGGGTAAGTAAAAAATATGAGTAATCCGGGTGAACTGATCCTTTACATTGTGACATATATAAAACAGGAAATCAGGTCAAATGCAGGTTAATGAGGAGTTTGGTTAGAAACGGTATGCCTGTTTATCTAAGCTGTACAGTGTTTGACCTATTTTAAACCCAGGTCGGAGAGGTCATGAATCGACTCAGGTCGACTCATTTAGATCACCCGTGGCTAGCATTGGTGTGTCCGTCTGAAAGGGCTAGGAACACTGTGTAACCCAGAGTGACTATCTTTCAACTATGGTGTGAAGTTAGAGTCCACCCTCTCCTCCCCTCCCCTTCTTCCTTCCTCTGGATGGAATGGCTTAGGCCCCTGGAGCCTGAAGGGCTATTTGCCCAGCGTAATTGCCTTTCAGCACCTTTCTATGGAGTGGTCAAGGCAGTCTGGCTGCGTGTCTTATTAAATGATGTCTGAATTAATGCATGCTCTTACACACAGTTAGGAGGCGCAGTACAAGGAATTATAGAGGGAGGCAGTGTTAAACTTGGTTTCTACCGATCAGTGTGCATATGTGAAGGGAGGCCTCGCGGTAAAAACTGTGTGCGTTTATGAGTGAATAATGATGTGCATGCCAGTGTGCTAACGTGCTAATGTACTTACAGTATGAGTTAGTGTTTCTCTATTTATGAGTGTGCATACGTGTTTATTGGTGCAAGCTTGAGTGTGATCACTCTCATAATGGAGCTCTGGGTGTCTCAAGAGGCTCTAAAGAGGAGATCAATGGGGATTTCAATGTGGAGAATGACCTCTAGTGCACAGCAACAAGCCAGACTGCTGACCAGTGGGAGATAAATACATACAATCAATGCTGCCCAGCTCCTTTACTCCCCTCCTCGCCCCACTCCCTCACTCAATGAAGACAAGGAATAAATTAACTACCCTAACTGCATGGTTTTCTCATTCTTCAGAACATGAGGGGACAAGTCAATTCATTGTATGCAGACCCTATATTTTGCCTTTCATTTGTTTCAAGTCTTGTCTATGATTTTCTGTTTAGGATCACTATAAATATATTAAGTATACTGTAAGGTAAACTTTCCATGTTCCAGCCCTGGTGTTTTTTTCCCTCCTTTCTTTTCCACACTCGGTTCAGGAAACAGGCCAAGGACAGGGGCCATTCTGAGGGTTTCCGCTTATTACTGATGTAATGCTCGCCCTGTTTTTGTTTCGGCTCATATGGACTTCTTAAAAGATATAAAATGAGACAGGAAATGGGCCATGGAGTAAGAGAAGGCAGAGGTAGGCCACTGAGGACTGAGTGCAATTGGGCTCCAACACAGAGAGCACCAATTACTGTGTTTTGTCTGCCTAACAAATGCAGCTCACTGGGCACTTTAGAAGAGTTCATTCTGATGCATTTGCACTGTTTGGACTAGTCAGTTTATTTATTTCTGAACAGCTTATATCTTGATCAGATACTGTACATCTTTATTTAAGTCATAACTTTGCCAATTCTGTACTACTACATATCCGCAAAGTTCTAGTGTTGGTGCTTGTGATAAGACAATATTAATAAACACTGCTGTGTTTGAGAAGTTTGGCTTGTTTTTATAAATGAGCAAAAACAGTGTTTATATCCCTCAAAGTATAAGGTATTGAAAGAATTGACCCCCATATGGAAAAATGTAATTGTCTAGCCTAGCCCTATATATCACATGAGGTTTGCTTTAAACATACTAATAAAAAATAAACATCACAGAGAAGAAATTAAGCAAAGTTTAGTTCACCTTAGGCCAATAGATAATATAAAGGTTTACTCCCATGCATTCCATCACACCATTGAGCAGAAAAATATCTTTTTGAAATGCATATTTTCCCTCCCTTGGTACTAAAAAAGAAAATGAACACATTTTCCCATGTGTGTTTGTGTTTCTTCTTTGTCTGTTAAATACCCATTCTTTCTTTCCTTCACACAAACATGCACTCACAATGGCAGGAACCTAAATATACCCCTTTTTCGTATATCTTTATTTCTTTGACTCTGTGTATTTCATAGTTTTTCTCTCTGTCATCTTTATCTCCCGCTTAATCTGCCCTCCTTTTCTGCTCCCAACCCTTTTCCACATCACACAATGCTATTTCATTGAGTGTCCTTAGATGTATTATAGAGGAATATACTGTAGTGTGTGAATGCATAGAGTAAGAGTCAAAGTCACTTTTCTCTGCATCACCCCTTTCTCTCGCCCCACACTCCCCAAACACTCTCTACTGTTTATGGAGTTGTTTCATCATGTCTTCTTACATGCATATTATAGAGGCCTGCCCTACGCAAGCGGCATGGCTCCGATGAAACATCTGAATAATTTATCACCTCCAGTCTGCCTTGCCACACTTTAGAAAGTTTTCCCAACAAAGTCGCAAAATTATTCATGTTATCTGCATCTTCGGGAAGGGAGGGGCTAAAACTAAATACATTTCAATTTGTACACTGTTGCTATTCCGATCTTTATTTCACCCTTATTATTTTTCTCCTCATTTCTGTCTCATTTTCTCCTGCTACCCCACATCTCTGTTTATTGTACTTTCTTCGTTGCTGCAACTTTTTAAGATCTTATATGCTATACAGTATGTTCTCCTCCTAGTGCTGTCTAACTTTAGAACTTTAAGGTGATGATCTACTCAAGTTCAGGTGAGACAATCTGATTTCACATTTAGGTTAGAACCAGCACACTGAAATTGGTATAATTATGAAAGTTTCCTGAGCAACCCTGCAGGTATTTTTATTCTGTCATAGAGAGACAGGGTTAGAGAAATAGTGTTTTATACCCAGTAACATGCATATTATTATGACTTCATCATAACAACTTAATCTAAGTGTATTTATTTACTATGTACAAGATTATTGCAATGCATTTACATGTGCATTATTCAATTTGCACAACAAAAAATGGGTTGCTACAGTTCCTTTGCTCAAAAACACCTATTAAACCTTTGCACACCTACTGTCTCATTTTCACAACCTCTAAAGTATGCTGGACAAAACAATAATTAACAGTGAAAAATAACTCACTTGACAGTTTGCTTCTTTACAATACCTAAGTACAGGAAGAATGAAAAGAAAAAAGATTGAAGCCCAATAGCACTAGCAATTGTAAATGCAAAAATTTGTTTTTTGCATTTGTCTACATTCATTGTGTTGTTCAAGCATTATTTTAGTGTTGAGAGTTACACACAGTTTTGAAAAAGTCAGAACTCTAACTCAGTGTGACATCTAAGTAACCGCAAATAAATTACTGCAGTCAAATATTTAAAGTGTCTAAAGTGATAGCCTCAATCTTAATTAGAGAGTAATCAAATGCTGGCATTCTATTCTAATCTATTAAACACAGTCATATAGAGATGACCTCTACTTGCCACTCTGTCAGTTTACAGAAATGGAAAGGTTCACCTTTGAACTCTTAATGGCTGGAATCACAGAGTTCCATTTCCCAAGGAAGTCAAGCATGGCGTTCCTATTGTCTTTACGCCCTCAGCACTTATTTACACCACCCTCCCCCACCCCAGCATCTCCTTTTCCTTGTTGCCTTCCCTGGCACCAGATTGCAATCAAGCAACATGGCTAAGCAGTGCAGGAAATGTTGGAAACAAGCTAAAGTGGAGAGAATCACAGGAGTTAATGGTTAAAGTGGAAACCCTCTTTCACCATTTCACTGATTAGACCAGTGGTTTTCAAACTATTTCTGTCATTCCCCCCTTTGGAGGAAGAAAAATGTGCATGACCCCCCCCCCACCCCCACCCCCCACACACACCCACCACCACCACCACTACATGATGACAAAACAGGTCACGTTTAACTTGTTTATTGAAATAACATGAAGATCATGAACATTACTTCCACCCTTCTTTCAGTAATTTCTTAAGCGCAAATAAAAAAAAAAGCAACTACCACTCAAATTTATCAAGCCACTTTTTGTGACATTTGTCAGTAGATTGCTCATCAGTCTGTGTACTTTTTCAAAAATAGAGAAATAAAGAAATACAATTTGCTATGAAAATAAAGTCAAACCTGTGGAAAAAAAAAACAACACATGCAGATATTTGGCAAGAAAGAATGGGGTTGCGGTCTTGATACTGCCACTCTCAAGTCATGCTCAATATTGAGCTTATATCTGCACATTGTCTTCAGTGAGGCCACAGCAGAAAAGCTCAACCTCACAGAGCAAGGATGTGGCAAAGGGAAGCAGAATGACCACAGCCCTCTGTCGTATGAGTGGATGATCCCTCTCCACACCAAGCCAGAATCCACTCAGTGTTGGAGCTGTAAACCTCAGCCTCAGGGTGGAGTCACGTGTTATCTTGATGAACTGGTCCTCTTCAGTACAGCTGAAATCAGCAGATCCCTCACCCAGTCATGATGAGCACTGTTGTTTGAGAAGTACTATTCAAAGAATCCTCTCAGGAAAGATATGTGATCCTTCAGACATGGAATCACTGTGGTGGCTCCAGAATCACTGGTTACAGCAAATGTATTCAAATTTTCAAAGGAATCCGTATTTCCTTGATCAAGTCACCTGCCCCACATCTTGAGCTTTCGAGTGAATGGGGTTATTTTGTCTGTCAGGTGAGGAAGGTGCTCGTCTCTGCCTTAAAGCTGAAGATTTAATTCATTCAGCTTTCCAAATATGTCGTTCAGATGTAGGCCAGTTTCATCAGAAAATGTTCATCACTAAACTTTCTTGCAACTTCATGCACACACTTGTCCTTTAAAAACACTCAAATCTCCTCTCTGAGCTCAAAGGCTTGCGACAACACTTTATCTTGCGAGAGCCACCTTGCTTGCTGTGAAACAACAAAGCTGAATGTTTAGCTCCCATCTCTTCACAAAGTGTCTTCAGGGGTCTTGTTTTTATGAAATTGATAACGCTAACATCGGTCAAAACCTTGTTTAGTTCAGGGCTAATCTACCTTCATGCTAGCGCTTCTCTGTGTATAACACAGTGGGTCAATATTGCATTTGGCAAGACCCTGTTGATTAGTGGCTGCAATCCCGTCCTTTTCCCTGTCATGGTCTGTGTACCATCCGTGCAAACACCCATTTCAGATGACAACAAGGAAAGAGAACAAGGAAGTTCTGTTTGCCGCTACCCAGAGGCAAAATCCAAGCTGAAAAGGCCTGTAATTCTTCCTGGCCTCTACCTATGTCACTGTCACGTCACTGGATGCAGGAAGAACAACAGATTTTGCAGCTGCGAACTGCAGCTTTCTCAGTAAATATAATACGTACTGAGGAATTTATTGCTTCAATCTTCTACATTTACCATCAACACTGATTGGACATCCACATAAAACAGTAAACAATATTATGCAAGGCAACATGACTACAGTGTCTTTCACACCTAATCTACACTCCCAATCTCACTTCTCCGCTCTCCCTTTTTTCGTCTTCTCCCTCCATGCCTATCTCCCTAATTTCCAAACAGATTATGGCACAGCCTTCTCAGCAGACTGAACTTCTTGCTTTAGAGTCCAGGGCACTGTTCCTTGCCTGCAGTGTGTGCTTATTGATTGGATTGCCCCAGCAAGGCCCTCTGCGAGCATTTGGCCTCCGCACCGCCTCTCTTTTGCCAAAAAGCAGATAACCAAATTAAGCAGGCCTAGCCAGGACAACAGGGAGGAAGGGAAACCCACAGCCTCACAGAAAGTAAATACAGAGAGAGCAGCGGGCGGGTCACCATGGCTGTGCTGTTTTTGGATTTCATTTTTTAAATATATAAAATAAATTGCAGGGGGGCAACAAAGTGGATATCACCTTAATTTTCAAATGATGCGCTATGGTGAAAAATTATGGGGAGTAAAATATTGAATAGCCACAGGGTCACTTGCATAGTGGCTGCAGCTCTCATTCTAAGACAGTAATAGGTGTCTGGAATAGGAGAGGCCGAAGTCTGGACTTTAAAGGAATATGCTGATGATTTATTCCATTATTAAACAGAAAAACAAGACAAAAAAAGTGGCCTGTACTGTTTTTTTGTTGCTTTGAACAAGGGAACACCCCCCGATTAAGAAAAAGGCATGTGATTGGCAAACTTGCTGCAGGTGTCTCCAACCTCAGCAGAGCAAGGGCATGATTATGCAACTGGTAAACCAACAGGGCTGAGGGGTTATGTGTCTGTATGTGGAAACATTAGCTGTGGGACGGGGTGGTGCCTGGCAGCCATTTTGAGGGAGGCTCTATCGAGGTTGTTTTCTATCTCCAAGTATCACTGCTTTGAAGTGCTCCCTTCTGTCTTATCAGCAGGCGTGAGCCACTCGCCACAAGCTCTGTGTGCATATGAGTGTGTGTGTTGCAAGTGAGCGATAAGTAAATGTCTGCAAAAGTGTGTTTCTGCATCCATTTGTGTCTGTTGCTTGGCGCACAACTGAGTGAAAAGGAAGTGCCTGCACAAGTGAGTGTGTGTACATTTGTGTGTGTGCACTGCAGCCATAGGGGCAGTGTGTTATCGCAGCATGCAGCCCTATTCAATGTCTGTGCTACTATCCAGCCTAGAAAGCTTTGTGCCCTCCAGACAGATTATTTTGCTGTTACCCCTCTGGATCCATCCCTTCGTACTGTTCAGGATGGTGTGTGTGTGTGTGTGTGTGTGTGTGTGTGTGTGTGTGTGTGTGTGTGTGTGTGTGTGTGTGTGTGTGTGTGTGTGTGTGTGTGCTGGTGTGTGTGCAAGAAGGCAGTAACTTTTAAGGAAACTGCAAGTAGTCATCTTGCATATTAAAAGACTATACCAGTATAACAGACACTTTAAAGTCTCAGCTCTGTGAAACTTCTGTCTTAATTCAAATCCCTCTTCTCTTTGCTTCTGTTTCCCTCTTCCCCTCTCTCACTCGCTGTCTGTCTCGCTTTCTGATGACGTGCGAAACTTGCCAGGGGAAGTTCATTTTCCCTCTCTCCTCCCTGCAGTCTACCTTTTGTGTTGTGGATTTATGATCCCTCTGTTTACTGAGTGAGAAGTCAACAAGAGCATTCTCGGCAACAGAGAGGCAGAGACAGGCAGTCGTACCCACACAGAAACACTTACACACGCGCACGCACAGTCTGCCTGCATGTCAGATGATCATGTGCCAGCATCCCAGGCTGACTGACAGCATCTCTATGGCCCCTCCAGTGTGATGACAGATAACTCCAGGAACAAGTTTACTGCCAGCCTGCCATTGTCTCACCTTCCCTTGGGCCTGCTACAGGTCAGGAAAACAAACAAAATAGAATAGAAAAGAATCTCACCATCCCAACAAGACACTCTTCCTCAGCAGATGGTGTTTGCCTGTTGTCATGAAATAATAGTTCAAAATATGTCCTTGTTACTGAGAACTTTGAGGACTTCTCATCCATGTTGGTTAGAAAGTTAAAACTGAAAGTTTTTTCCTGACCTTGTAAACAGCAGAGGACAAAACACCACAGGGCCCATTAGTAGTTCTGGGGCTTTTAGTTATATCACACTTTCTTCCTTAGCAGATTGAATTTGACCAGTAGAATAGAATAGTTAGGACTCACCAACTATTAGTGGTATTGTGTCAATATGATGTGCTCAAATTGTATTATTGTTTTATAAAAATATTGTCAGAATTAATTATAGCAAATTGCAATTAAAAAATTTGTTATTGAGGGTCCTGTTTTATATATTTGAGTAGTGCTGTAGTAGTATTTATTTAGTGGATTAATTATTTTTCCATCCATGCAAGATCATATGGAAAATAAACTTAACCTCCAAACTGCAAATTTATTTAGATAAACAACATTTCAATCTAGTCAGCTCTTATTCGTATCAAAATGTTAAAAGGTGGTTACCACACTCGATATTCATCGATTCAATTTTCAACATCACATCACCCACATGTGACTTGCGTAATTATGCTCCTTCTATTTTGCCAACCCAGCAACAGCGCAGAAAGAAAGAATATAAAGATTTCTTACATTTCTGCGGTAGAATGGGGCTGTTTAAGAGCCATGTTTATCATCCACGCGGAGGCAATGTAATATGATAACTGAGTTTTTTTTCCTCAAACACATCTGTCAAAATGTGTCATCCACATGCATGTGCACATACATATGGATTAAAACTTAAATGAATTCGTAGCTGTATTTTAGTTTTGTGTCACATGCTTGTTCTTGTGGTTTCAGTCTCGGTAAAGAGCACAAGGTTCAGGTTAGTTGACATCATGAAGTTGTCGTGGCGCATTTACTCAAGGCTTCCTAAGCTTAAACGCGGGAAGATATGTCAGTCCCCATGAGTACAACCTCTAGCCTCTTTCTCCATAAATGTTTCATAAAGCTGTTATGTCATGTTCCTGTAGTTCCCTACAGCTACTTTCACAGCATCCGGAGTGATGCCTGTGATGAATTCATCACATTACAAACATTTTTTCAAAATGCTGCAAAAGAGCAAGAAAGGAGGACAAAAAAAAGATGTGGCTGAGCACACTTGAAAGAGAGTGCTGAGACATTGAAATGGGTAGAATAATAGTGTGGCAGAAAGGAAAAGCAAAAGTTATGAGTGAACGATCAAATCAGATGGAGAATGTCAAGAGAACAGCAGAGGAAGGATGAAAGATAGAGATGCATGGGTTGTGATGTGCTGTGGCCCCTTGCCTGTGATGCTTGTAGGCTTTTGTGTTACCTCACCCCAAGCTGCCAGCTCCTGTGTTTTCTGCCCTGTACTCAAATGACAGCAGACATCAACCTCTCTCTCTCACACACACACACACACACACACACACACACACACACACACATTACACTTCTATTGTTGTGGCAGAGCCCCTAATGGAGCTTCCCGTTTGAGTGCAGATAGAAAAACACACACACACACACACACACACACACACACACACCCTCTCTGTTTCATAAGTACACACGCAGATTGACAGCTAGTCCCTAGGCCACTGCTGCTACGCATGATTGATGGCAATGTTCCGTGGAGAACGCATGAGGCAGGGCAGCAGTAATTCAGGAACGTGGAGCAGCACAGTTTAGGTACGGAAACACTCCATTGGGTTGTGGAGGAAGAGAACATAACGTACGGAGCGGGATGTTTCATTGCTGTCAGTCAACCAGACAGACAGTCAGACAGACAGATAGACGAGAGAGAGAGAGAGAGAGAGTGCAGTTTCTTTAAAGTTAAAATCCGCAGGAAGGGATGACTTCAGTTCACAGTAAATAATATGAACATCCACTCCCACACCCCCAAAGGAACAAAAAAGCATCAGAAAATGAAAACATTTACCAAAAAACACTGCAGTAAACTAATTGTGTGCACATCACACCCCAAATCAAACAGTATGCAGTCAATATACATTACACCAAAAAAAAAAACACCGCAGTTACAAATATGTGCAATTATTTCCCACCACTTGCCTGAGCGAAACACACAGCCCCATTAAGAGACGACAAACTCTATAACCCTTCAATGTCAGTGACCAACATGTAGTACATATTATGGCCTTAGGCAGACCAACCCCTTAGACAGAAAAACACAAACGTCGGTGTTTTCCATTTGTGCTGAAAATCATGGAATCAAGAATTTAAACATCAGAGCAGACCTGAAACCGCACAAGGCAACTTCACACTTTTTGCTACCCCAACTGGCAGTAAATGAATTCTGGGAGCCTGAAGGACTCCATCACCCAGAAATCATGTAGCGTGATGTCGGTATATTGCACACTCTTCAGAAAAAAATTAATCTTATTCATAGTTGCTGGTCAGTGTGGAGATGGTGAGGAAAAGTTGGGTTCAGCTTTCCCTGGACAGAGCGTTAGGTCTTCTTACTGTGTAGAAAATATTGACTAAACACAGAACTTGAGATTATGATATACATATTTCTATTGTTAAAGTGGCATAACATGAAATTGTGAGAATTCATAATTGAGTAGCTTTGTGATCTTGGAGAGTTGCTTCTGTGTCTATATCTGTTTGCCTCTGTTTGTGTGCTTGCCTTTATGTGCACTTCAGGCAATCCACATATTTGGGGTTTTTAATAGGAAGATGAAGTCAAACCACTGTTGTTATCAGCTTTGTTTTATAAAGTATAAAAATAAAGTTTGGAGCTAGCATAATTTACATAATGTGAAACCTCTTCCTGTTACAAATTCCTAATCATATTGAGTGTAATTTGTTTATTCATAAATACTTTTAGGCAATCTCAGCTGTATAATAAAAATGTAGATAGTGAGAGACAGAGCTATACCCTGCTTTGTTATAGAATGTATTAAGGTGAAAATGTGGCTTTAGAAAATTGGCCCCACCTGTTTGAGATATTACACATAATGACTTCCAAATGATTTGAGGCCGATAAAATAATTCAAAGAGAAAGTGAGGCAAAGATATAAGAATAATTTCCCTCTATCCAACTTTCGATCCTACAGTATTGATTTGTACCATGTGCAGTTGAAAGCCACAGGAGAGCAGAGACACACTGGTATGTTCACAAGAGGACACTGTAACACTTCACAAACACATGCTCTATTCCATTCTCTCGATCCATTCTTTATTCCTGCCCCCTGCACAGGGTCAATGTGAATAATTGAGCATTTTTACAATGAAATATTGACAATAAAAGAGTGTGTCATATACAATTAAGTGGCCTTCCTTCCTCTCATGATGTCATTGTGTTATGAATCATGCATGACACTGAGAGAATGTTTTTTTTTCTTCTGGTTATGCAGCAGGAGCCACTACTGTGTACCAGCCCCCATAGAAGAGACTGGCAACCTTGTGCACATTTGTGGGGCAGACCAATTGTTGGTCTTGCTTGGAGGACATTTTGCTTTTATACATTATATTGTATAAAACACTTAAGCACACATGCTGTATGGAAAAACATGTCCTTAACTTGGGAGTAAAACCCCACAGAGATCTGGCATATGACTACATTGACGAGGGATGACACACTAATATTGGGAAGTCATCAGAAACATGAGCTACTCCCTGTCAAAGCTATTTAGTGCTGTGTAAATGAGTGCCTGCAAATGTGTTTGTGTCTGTCACTATAATAATATGTACGCTTGTAGGCCATTGCTCACATCACTTGGTGCTGCCACAGATGGTTTGCTTGATCACTTGATTCTTTTAACTCTGTTGTTCTTAACTTTTGCATCCTGGGAATACATTTTGAACTCACATCCTGGCATGAGGAGCTTAGAAAAACATCCGGACTCCAGTCATGTTGGGACCCACAAATCTGCACAACACATTTTGGGTCCTGGCTCTTTGATTAAAACACAAGACGCTGTGTTTTTGTGAATTCAAACCCTCTCTCTCTCTCTCTCTCTCTTTAGACTATCGCCCACCTCCCATGATGCCACCTAACCGAGGAGGCGGAGGAGTAGGAGGAGGTCCAGTTGGTGGTGGAGGTTCCTCCTCTTCATCTACCAGCCGCACTATCACCACTCGTTCTCCTCCCTACTACACCACCCCGCGGCCTCTCCTCACCACCTCCCCCGGCCAGCGCTATCGAACCACCACCACGGTTCGCCAGCCTGTCCTGGTTCCTGCCGGTGGCTCATCATCCGACACTAACCAGATTCCCGACACCAACCAGAAAGCAAGAGAACGCTCCCCTCCGGTGCAGATCCCTCCAGCAGCCCCACAGCCTCCTGCCCTGCCTCCCCAGGACTTCTGCAGTCCAAGGCTAACAGCCGACATATCATGGCCACGGACACAGCAAGGCCAGACAGCCAAGCAGCCCTGCCCAGTTGGCACACTGGGTAAGGAAGCTGCATATAGCAGAATCAATGTATAGAGGAGCTGACAGTAGGACCAGTAAATGGTTGGTTAGAGTGTGTTTGAAAGCTTTGCCATGTAAAATATGTCTTAATCTACTTGTTCTTCTTTGCAAAAGTCTTGGCAAAATGTTGCAGAAATACAACCGTAACCATGTTAGAGTTGTTTCATTGGCAAAGGTGGAAACCAGGTGGAAAACCAGGTGGAAACCATTTTCAAATCTTTTTCTTAAGTAAAAGCATCACTACCACTATTAAATACAAAGGTATAAGCAGCAGAACACAGTCTGAACCTGTAAGAAGTAAATTAATGTTGTAGCTGGTCTAGATTCACATGCTACTGGCTAGTAACTCAAACAGTGCATCACACATGTAAAACCTTACCCTGTAAAGTAACTACAGTAGCTACTATCTCCTATAATGAAATGTAGTCAAGTCAATATATTTATAGAACACATTCAAAAAGGCTAACAGTGCATTGCAGATAACATAAAAACTTAATTATTTTCAATTTCTTTTTAATTTAAATTGTTTAATTTTAAATTACTCTGTAAATTACGTCAGTTAGCCTAACATTTGTTTTTTTTAAATGTGTGCCATAAATTAATTGACCTGACATGTCAATTAAATATAATATAAATGCCACACGATCATGTGTGATCAGGAAACGTAAAAATGACATGTGCATAGGTAAGATCACAGTGAGGAATAAACAAAAGTAAAACGTATACATTACACAATTCCCTCTGAAAATGTAGTAGAGTAGAAGTATAAACTCTAAAACACACACACACACACACACACACACACGCACACACACACACACACACACACACACACACACACACACACACACTTCTTCGGACAAATTTTCCTATTTGAATCAATTAGCTCACATGATAAAGCTGCTTCTTCGATTTTCCTTCCATCCACACACAAACTGCTCAGTGAACCCCAGGCACCTCAAGAGCCTTCGTGTCTCCTGGTGAATGTCAGTGCTGTCCTACCCTGTTTGTTTTGCTTGTCTTGCAGGCGTTGCCACATACGTGTGCGTGGCCCATTTGGGCTACTGGGATCCCCAAGGCCCTGACCTCAGCAACTGCACGTCGCCTTGGGTCAACCACATCATGCAGAAAGTAAGTCTGAATGCTGCTGCTGGCCCTCGTTGCTCCCACCGAGCCCATAACTTTAGGGGGAATAAGGGTATGTGTTATGGATATATTCCTTGAGCGATTTTTCACGCATGAAGACTCACTGACTACAGGGAAAGATTGTGGCCATGTATCCATCTTCATTTGTTAACCCTAACTCATGTTTCAGATCTATGAGCTTTTATATGGCTGTAGGGGAATGGAAATGCCCAATAAGGTCATTCGCTCACGCTGTGCTATCATTATAATACGCTAACATGCGTCATCATAGGCTAATTTACATAGAATGCATTGCTTTTTGGTGGGAAAACATATTCGAGTTTGTTTCTTCAAGATACTTTTTTTCTGGAAAGTGCTGCCCCAGCTATAAGGTCCCACAATTTCAATGTATGGCTGTTGTCACATGAGGCACAAGGCTTTAAGGGTTTTCTTTATAAGACAAAACAAGGAAAAAATGGTCTGTGTGAAATCAGCATTGCAGCAGAGGTGCTAGGAGTTGTAACTGTAAAGTATTCTTGAAAGGTGTCAAATAACCTAATCACTCCTCTTCATGCTCCACCATCCCACCCTTGTTTTTGTCTTGCCCATTTCTCTACATGTAATTCTTTCACTCCATCTGTCCTTTACCTCTCTGCCCTTCATCTTGTCCTTTCATTTTTCCATCTGTCTTTTGCTGTACTCTTTCGTCCCCCTCACTGTCCTCCTCTTCATGCTCTCACTTTTTTACCCAACTTTCCCTTCACTTCTCACCTGCCTTTTTTTTTTTTTTTTACTTCCATCCATGTTTCTCCTTCTTTGACTTTATTCCACTCTCTGCCCCCATCACCCTGTTTGGCTCCCAGCTCCGTTCAGGCGAGACAGCAGCAATTGTGGCCAGGGAGCTGGCAGAGCAGACCAAAGGGCTTCTGCGTCCTGGCGATGTGCCATCCACAGTGCGGGCCATGGCCCAACTGGTCGAACTGCTGGACGTCCAGCTCAGGAACCTCACCCCCGGGGGCAAGGACAGCGCAGCCCGCAGCCTCACCAAGGTACTGCCTCAAGAAACCCTTGTGTTGGGCGGTCAATGTATTGGTAGTGATTGAGTGAGATGAACGATTTTCTTGCAGGCACTACTATGGGGAGAGATGCAAGGTAAATGAAAGAATATTAAGCAAAAGAGGGATGATGGAGAAAAAAGGGAACAGATAGAGAAACTCAAGTTAACAGTGAGATGAATAGCGTTAGAGGTTCGTGGTTTTGTCTTACACTCATTCTTCAGGGGTTAGAAAAGTCTCTGTGTGCAGAGTTTGATGAAGAACCATACATAATGCTGTAGATTTCCAGATGATAAAGAGCTGCTTTTAGACATTATTTGATCCTCTTCTCAGGGTTTTCCTAGCAAGTTTGGCTCAACATTATGGGTGATAGATAACTGCTTTTAGTATTTGGCAACTCTTTTCAGATCAGGCCCGGAATTTAATAAAACTCTGCCTCGCCCTGGGAGTTATTCTCATTAAAACATACAGTACTTGAGATGAAAACAGGCTTGGGATACCATTTACGTCACAGCTCATTGTTTAATGAACTTCAGCCTTTGAGCTACAGCTATGAAAATGCTGTTGACAAGCGGCCTTGAGTGCTCACTTCAGGATTACATTAATGGAAACTCAATCCTGAGTATGGAAGGATCTGTTTTACTACTCCGGTAGACAAGGAAAAAATTTAGTTTTGTACTTTGTTCATGTAGGCATTCAATTAAAGTGTGTTAAATCATTGGGAATGGCTGACTGGCTGGCTTGGCTAGCTAATTGACTGACTGACTGGATGGCAGACTGTTTTCTTGATTGTCTCTGCTAAGGTCAACAGTGATAGGCGGTGTTTAGCAGCCAGATTGACAGCCGCTGCCACCTTTTATACAGTCACTGGCTTTTTTCCCCCGTAACTTTAGTTTCTAAGTCACGAGGTCTGCTTTATTCACTAGGGTCTGCCTTTTTTTAATCTTATTTACACACCCTTCACATTTCCACTGCTCCCTCTTAGTAATTCAGTAACACATGTGAAGTGAATACATACCAGGGACATGTGTAAGTGGTATCAATTAATCTGTGTTTTGCTGTTGACCAAATGGCCTGTTAAAAAGGTTGAATTTGTAGAAAAGAAGTCCTCCATAGAAGAGGAAGAGCATTCCTCTTGTTTTCAATAATGGCCCAATTATATATACCTAAGTGAGTAATATGCCGGCTTATTATGCTAATTTTTGAAAGGAAATCGAATATGACCAATCATGCACGAGTGGCGTAGTAATTAATGCCATCAATTAACTTGACAGTAGTTGCAGAGAATGGGTAGAAAAAGGAATGGAGGAACAAATAATTATGAACACCACCTGGAAGGTAAAAGGGAAGGGAATAGATGACGGTTATGGGAGAATGAATGAAAAATAAGGGCCAAGTGAGAAGAATAACAATATATACCAAAGTCTTTTTGTGCAATGTTTCTGAAGTGTGTGTGTGACTGCCTTTGTGCACGCGAGTGAGTGTGAGTGTGTGTGTGTGTGTGTGTGTGTGTGTGTGTGTGTGTGTGTGTATGACTGAGAGGTGTTATATCACTAACAGCTGAATTGTTTGAATTTGCAGCTTCAGAAGAGAGAAAGGTCCTGCAGGTTTTTCACACAGGTATTTCCACTTCCTGGTATCGTTGATTACTTTGCCACAGCATAGACCCACATGTTGTCTTTTTTTTCACACTCCGCATGTAATTCGCAAAGCAAGCTTGCGTATGTGCGATCAGTGATCGCACATTACAATGCTCTACGTAGAATTCTAATTCTATGCTGCAGCAGTTGTCTTATAATTTGCATCCCAACCCTTTGAGGAGGATGATCATGCAACGGCTCTATCCTGATCCTGAATCACAGCGTGCATCAGAATCACTGGTAACTGGTGTCCACTCATAAAAGTTTGAGTCTCCTCAAAGGGTTCGCATTTTTTTTGTTTTTAATTTCACTCACTTTTTTTTTGCATTTAGAATCAATGGTACTGATAAGAGGCCATGATCAATATCAATAATAGCTCATCTATTTTGCAGTTCTGCCTGTAGAATTGTAAACAGGCCTGCCTGGAACCAAATGACTCACTATCCATCTCCATTCAATGCAATGTCCTTTCTGCTGCTGTATCAGAGAGGAAGCACTGAGTATGATGGATACTCTGTTGCATATTGCTTGGTCACAGCCTCAGTGACTTAAAAACAATACCAGCTTGCGTCTGTGGCTCAGTGTTAATTTATTTTTCTGTCCTGTTGGTCTGCTTGTATTGATGTTGTTTGTTCTTGTTTATGCCATGGGCTCACCCCATGATCGGAAAATCCAACATCATTTAGACATGTTTCTGGTCAGCTAAAATCACTATTCACAACATCAAAAGACTCCACCTTCCTCATCCATGTGCTGTAGATAGACTGCAGAGTCTCTCTTTTTCTCTCTCTGCATCCTCCCGACACACATACACCCTTGATGGGCTAGCTCTTTTTCTCCTGATGCAGGCTTTTTCCCCACACTCTCCCCTGAAAAGTCTTAACGTCAGCACCAGTCAGCAATGTCACATCATAGAACATGGCTTAGGACTATATGCAAGCTGACACACATATATACACACACACACACACACACACACACACACACACACACACACACACACACACACACACACTATCACACATGCACACCGCAAATATATAAATATATTTTCAACAATGATCTCATGCCGTCACATCAAACCAGGCAGATATTTTGAGGCGTCTCCTTGATCCAATAAGTGCTGAATTCTAAGGAGTGGCTGCTTTCAGACAGTTAGTTACAGGTTAAAATCAAAACGTTCCACCACACACCTTGGGTACTGCAGGGGCCTGGGAGTGATCGATTATATAATTAGCCTAAGTAATGTGAAACAAAATTATAACAACAGTCCTTTACTCTGCCAGATAGAAATGTGCGTGATTAGGGATGTGGTATGGTGCTGCCCTCTCCTCGTTAATTATCTACAGCACTAATTGCCAAGTGAGGAGAGTGGGCAGGAGGTTTGGGTTCTTAATAGAGACAAAAAATAATTGAATTCTCGCTTTCTCTCTCTCTCTCTCTCTCTCTCTCTCTCTCTCTCTCTCTCTCTCTCTCCCTCTCTCCCTCTCTCCCTCTCTCTCTCTCTCTCTCTCTCTCTCTCTCTCTCTCACACTTCATCTCTCCTCTCTCACTTCGTTTGGGGAACTGGGGACTCGTTTCATGTATAGTAAATTGGCAATTTATTCATGATGAAGTTGGTGGTGTGGAGAGGCTTTCATTCTGTAGGGTGGATTGATGGAGGGAGGTAGAGTCTGCAAGGTAAAGACAGGAGGAGGGGCGGTAGAAATTTAACAGAAAGAGAAGAGAGTCACAGAAACAGAAATGGAATGTGAGAGAAAGAGAAAAACAATAAAGGGGGCAGTGAGGAGACAGTGTGATGTTCAATGATAATGTCTAATTTGCCCTCTATTTATGGATGGCGGGTCAGAACATGGCATGCTGTGAATTTTAAGCCTGATTTAGCAGCAAACTCATGCTGTCAGGGAAGACAAACTCCAACAACAACTGACAGATAAGCCTGCTTCTCTGATGAAAACATTTCCAAAACATGCACTTGCTCAGAGCTCATCCATGCGCTTAAAAGAAAAGAAAAAATCCACTGTTTCCTCAACTCTTTCCCTTTTCCATACTTCTAACATCCCAACTTTGTCATTTTACAAAGTGTGTCTTACTGTGTGTGAGTGTACACATAGTGTACGTTCATGCGCATGTGCCCATGCTCCCCTTGTGTAGCTGGGAGAAGAAGCCCAGCTCTAGTCTGTCTTGTCGCCACTGTTTACGCTGGATTACCCCAACGCTTCAAAGCATTTCACTTCTGCCCCATTTACTGGCGTGTTTGTGTGTGTGTGTGTGTGTGTGTGTGTGTGTGTGTGTGTGTGTGTGTGTGTGTGCGTGCGTGCGTGCGTGCGTGCGTGCATGCTGTGGGTACATGCACACAAATGCGAGTGCCTAACCGGTAATACATAGTCACACGCACACAAATGACACCCTTATCTGTCTCTGCAGAGTCTCTCCCCTCTTTGAAGACCTCTAAAAAAACATGTCCCCATTTTAGCCCTCAACCCCACACACACACACACACACACACACACACACACACACACACACACACTCCATCTTTGAGTTTCTGATGTGGATATGTCTGGACCTCAAGGAAATCACACCCCTTCTTCTCCCTACCTATCTCTCTCCTCTACAGATCCAATCTCTACGCCAGTGTATTAAATTTCAATGAAAAAATTATATGAAATTGAAAATGCAAGATAATCAAAAGTTCAATTAAAAGCAATGGAAAGTTTAATGAGAGTAGAAAAGGGGTGTTATCTGAAACACATCAAAGTGAGCGTTTGGGAGCAGCACCACCAGCGTGAGCGAATAGAAAGCAGTGCCACTGCTGTTATATCTGCCGTGCCTACAGAGCATCCTCTCCTCCGTCTCTCTCTCTCCCTGTTGCCTGGACTGCTACTGTACAGCAAGTGGAGCAGAATGATGCACTGCAATGCTTCTCCCAGCCCTTTGTGCACACTCTCAAACACACACACACACACACACACACACACATTGAATGCCAACACACATTCAAGCACACATGCATCCCATACACTATGCAAACACACATACCTGCACATAAAACAAATGCACCACAACATTGTATATGGCATGCATATGTCACTGCATGTGGACTCATTCATGCACACACAGCACTGAGACCACAGAGACTGCAGTATGTCCACAATACAAGCAGTTAACAGAAAATTCTAGTTTTATACAACTCTGCTCCTATTATTGTAGTTTGGGCCATCATTCCTATCAGTCACAATTGTACTTATCAAGTTAATCACAGAGATCAGGGTAAGCAACAAAGTGGCTAATAGGGGTGCACGATTCAGAAAATGTCACTATTCGATATCGATTTTTGGGCTCACGATTCGATTCAAAATCGATTTTCGATTCAAAAACAATTCTCGATTAAAAAAACGATTCACAGTATGTAAATGTAGTTAGTTTTCCCATGTGATTGCAGTAGACTGACAATAAAAAAAAAATTGATTTTTGTAATTCTATGAATCGATTTTGAATCGGTAGAGCTTGAATCGCGATTCGAATATGAATTAATTTTTTTGGACACCCCTAGTGGCTAATGTCCAACAGGGCAAGAAACACAAGCAGTCAGATGATCATACGGGTTTTAAACAAATCCCCAGATTAGACAAAGCTATTTGGAGGAGATTGCAAAGGCAAATTGTAAAATGATTACCATATTACCTGCTCGGTACCAGACATTCATCACACTTTACAGACTGATTTCCTGGTTCAACTTTGACTTAAAGACAGGGTAAAGTAAAATCAGTGGTTTCTTTTTAAACACATTATACAATTTTGATTTTTTTTTGTATACTGCATGTGCTAGCAAACGAACACAGCTCCAACGGGAGTGTGTCGATGCCAGCAGTCCATGGCATTGGCTTGTTCTTTGGCTCAGCACCTTCAGCGGACAGGCCCACAGCATCTGAGCAGTTCCTTATTTTTTCATGATTTTGACACCTAATTTTATATTCTTGCCGATTTTTTTTATTGAATCAAATTTGGCTGGGTGGTTTCCAACACATGTTCATGTGGTGTGACAGGCTCAGAACATTTTTGCTTTACCAGGACTTTAAGGTACTTACAGTGCGTGCACAGTTTTTCTGTGCAATGTGGGATTATTACCAACGTTTTGGGCAGGGATGGAAAGAGTACTACAACATTTTACTCAAGTAAAAGTACTGTTACTTTAAAGACTGTTATAACACTCTGCATTGTATTTTAAAAAGGGGAAAGGGTATAGAGGGAGGGTAACAAAAAAATGTAGGCCTATGCCGTGATGATGATGGACCTATAAAATCAAATTTAGGCTACACAATGCATGTCAACGTATAGCCTACACATCACACCACAGAGCCCTATGTCCAATCCAACAATGGTTTTCTATAGACACCCTTTACTGTACATATAATACATGCTACAGGATTTCAATAACCTCCCACTTTTTATAGAATCAACAGCACAATTAAACATTACCAAAGCAGACAACACAGATGTAAACCAATATAAACAGCCCAGCAACTGCAGCCGCAAACACACATAATATTAAAGCCAGAACAGAAAGAGAGCTGCAGAGTTTTTGCACTGAGTAGCGCACACGCACGCACATACGCACGCACGCACGCACGCACGCAAACGCTACGTTGACATCCTCCTCTGGAGAAATACAACCATCACAGTAAGTTTGTTGTACTCACCTGTTTGAACGTCATTCTCGAGCACTGCAAAGTCCCCCTCAATCTACTCCAGGTGCAACTTCTCTCGCTCGTTTATTCTCAAAGCATAATATACGCAGCGTCCATTCAGCCTCTCTGTCACGCTGCTTTTCAAACATGTTGAGCTAACTGGGGCTCCGCAGTCACCGTGACAGGGATTGACAATCAGAAACAGCAGAAAGGCCTCACACATCTCAATGAAGGTGAACGCTCCATGTAGAAATCACCGCTGGAGAATCCACCATGGATTTCAGCAAAGCCTGTCTACGGAAAGCCTTTCCACTCCCTATTCAGCCCCATTGTACCGAATTTGGTTGCAGTTCCACCAGACTTCCACTGGGGGTGATCGCAGGCGAGTGCAAAATGAACGGGACTCTATGGAGCTAGACGGCTAAATGTGTCTCTTTCGCCTGACTGAGAAATCTCAGATTTGATTGTAGTTTTTGCAAGTTCAACATGGATTATAGGTCGAAAGTTGAATGAACGAGTACTTACGTCCTTTTGATTTCTTACAGGTTGTGTCGTTGTTGCCCATAAGTATATATTATCAATAGCATTCTGCTAATGAATGCTGATTGGTCAGTGAAGGACTGATTACGATCGGAGATCCTGCTTGACGGCATCCGAAGCAGAACCAGAATGTCAGAGTGAATATTTCGGCGTGGTCTTTAAAACATTAGCAAACCTCTTTCTAGCACGTGTATTGAAAGGGAGAGCCTAACCTGTCAGCTGTGTTGTCGATGCCTCGAGAGAAAAAAGGAAGCGACTCAGAGCTTGCCGTAAAGCAGTATCTCTGGCCGTATATGTGTATGACGTCATTGACATTTTAAAAGGCTTTTTAGAGCAAAAAAGCCACTTCAATGCAATCTAACACCCAGCAGTGTGTATTTTCTTAGCCTCCCCTTTCAAATGCAACATTCAAATTACTAGACAAAAAATGATATCCTGAGAAAAGTGGATTTTGAGGGGTATAGCTCCATAGAGTCCCATTCATTCTGCACTCGCCTGTGAGCGCCACCTATATGGATCAAGAGTGGAACTGCAACCAGTTCAGAAGCCGGAAGTATCGAGAAAGTGGAACTTCTTCCCTTATTAAAAATTCTTTGATTTCAGCCATAATACATCCACGATTGCATCGTTTAGCATGCTAGCCAGACCCAGCATGCACCTATGGGTGTGTTTGTTTTGGGTCACTTGCTGGGAGGGGGGTGCACTAAACCCGTGATTCATTAGGGTAGAGATGTAACCTTTTACATTTCTTTTTACCTGGTAGCGACAATAATGCTAACCTTAACCGATTATGCCTTATTTCTTTGTTGTACTGTCCCCAAACTGCTATAGGCCCAGTCCTAAAGCGGGTTAGATAATCTGTTGGCTTGTTTTAGGCATTCAAATGACTATTTTCATTTTCGATTAATCTGTTATTATTTTGCATATAAAATATCAGAAAGAAGCGTATTAAATGGCCATCATAAGTTCCAAGTGAACAAGGAGATGTCTTGGAATTGCTTGTTTTATCTAATTAATATTCAAAAACCCAAAGATATACCAAAGGAGGTCAAAAAGGAGTAAAAAGCTGTCTTCTGTCTCAGTCAACGCAACGATGGAGACAGAAACAGAGTTGCTGGTGTAGGCTATGCGTATATGTGTGCTTCATATCCACTCCTGCTTATTTTGGTTGTTTACTGAAGCAGTGGATTAATTAGTTTTTGTTTACATATAGCCCTCCCAAACTCATCCGATATGCATCCCAGCTAATTAGCTGCTAGCGCTAAAAGAGGACGTAATATTATAATATTAGCTTGGCAGCCCTAAGCAGCCCATTTTGTGTGTGTGATATACTGTATCTACATGTGGATATCACACCCCCAAAATAAACAGGTAGGATTAGCTCTAATTCCAGAGGACAACTGCACGTTTTGTAGCACATGCCATCAACACTTGTGAGTCATCATCTACAGTGTTTCTCTATTTAGGACACTTTCCTTAGCCACTGTACACACACAAACAACACACACACTCTTTATTTATTGACTGCAATCTTCCCTCCACCCTTGGTTGCCTGACCCTGAGTGAAAGGGGCAGGGAGAAAGTCAAATGCTTGATGTGTAAAAACCAATAAACTGATGTCTCTCACTCTTCCTCTCTGCCCCTGCAATTCCCCACTGGACTCCCCATTTGCTTGTATAACGGCACCTGTGTTCCTTTTTTTCACTTTCCCCATCCACCCTCCTCAAAAGGGAGAAGCATTGAAAGTGCAGGAGATAAGTGAGGGATAGGAGTGCAGAAACGGTGTTTTACAGTCAGAGAGTAAGAAAAAAAAGAGACAGACGGGAATGAGAGATGTGTGTGTTTGATAGCACCTGTATTCACTTTTCCGCCTCCCTTGTTCCCAGCGGATGCCTGTCACCATGGACTCACTGGACTGTTTTATCGCTCTCCCATGGCTCTCCCCTTCTACTTCTCCCCCCTCTCCACCGGCTCTCTTTTCTTTCAGTTTCTTTATCTCGCCCAGGGTCTTTTCAGGTGTGTGTGTGTGTGTGTGTGTGTGTGTGTGTGTGTGTGTGTGTGTGTGTGTGTGAGTGTGTGTTGTTCATGTCTGAAAATGAGGAGGTGAATTCTTAAGAGCATTAAGGAATGTTAGCTGGAGACAAAATAAGTATTGTTTCATGGAAAGCGATTCATCTAGGCGAGCCAACTTTTCTTTGTTTGGTAATATTTTTGGATTCAAAACCGTTCTGAGCGGCTGGATATGACCCAGCAGACATTATCTGATAAAACGCTAATTTCTACTCAGACCCTCAAGCACAAGTTTTCCAACTTGAAGATAAGACTGTTGGTTAAAAAAAATTAAGCAGGCTTGGGGGTGTAGACACATGGTGATTGCAATCAGCTAATTAGCTTAGCTTGATTTTCAGAACATCTCTGATGGATTTTCAATCACAACATCCTTTTATAAAAATAATTCTGGAGAAAAAAAGGTGGTAATGAACATTAAAAAGTGTGGACTACAATTTTGGAAATGTACTTTTTTTTTTGTTTAACAGCTGTGATTTTGCCTTCGTTATGTCTGCATGGGAATGCCACATTTGCATCGCTAACATTTTTTTTGTTGTCATGATTTATCTATATGATAAATGAAAAAAGTCACTGCATTCTCACTGTTGCATCCCACTGACTGCTGTGTTCAGTAGTTAGGGTGTAGCAATGTTATTTGTACTATGAATGGATTTGCATTCGTTTTCACATTAGCATCATTGACTGAAAGGTGTTACTATCAGCTTCCTTCATGTAACCTCTGTATTTCTGCTGCTGCTCCAGGCTATGGTGGAGACAGCGAATAATTTGCTTCAGCCCCGAGCCCAGGCGGCCTGGAGAGAACTGTCCACCATCGGGCAGCTGCACTCGGCCACTCTGCTCCTCGACACTGTGGAGACTGGAGCTTTCATGTTAGCGGACAACCTCCTCAAGACGGACACTGTGCAGGAGACCACTGACAACATCCGTGAGTACATTTTTCTTTTTGTGTTCTTCCTGTCCTCCAAACTCCTTTTGAGATGCCCTCAAGCAAGGCACTTGTCTTCCATTTGCTGTGGTTAAGCTATGCAATGGGTCATGTCTCAGGTGTTAATTTATAGGAGCTCAAAGTATAGCTCGGCTGGAACAAAAGCATTTTTTGATGTTTTGTTGACTTTACCTGATTGCAATGTAATTGAGGGAAGAATTTGCTCAGTGCTCAGAAATGTGAGAATGGCAGAAATATGTTTCTTAGATTTTCTTTCTTTCTTCTTTTTTTCTTTTTCTTTTACAGATCTTATAATAACGTAAACCAGCTTTGGCTGCTAAAGATCTAAGAATATGATGTAATATGATAGTAAGAGGCAACGCTGACAGCATGCATTACTAAACCCGCTGCCTCAGATCTATGTTTCATAATACAAACCAGAAACAAAGTATACTATCTAACTTAACAGTGCATCAAATAATATCATCACCCTTCATCTGTGCAATTACATATACACTAGTCTATATCCTCGATGTTCCACTTCCGGGATTGCTCCTGTGCCACAGGAAATTCCGCCGGATGCATGTATTTTCGCCGATGTCCGTTTCCTTCCGCTTTCTTTGTGTTGGTATTTTAAACTCCGGTGGATTTATGAGGACTATGGTTAACTGCTCCTCAGATCTCTGCATGGTAAATTGAGACAGCTAGCTAGACTATCTATCCAATCAAAACTTTCTCTCGCACGACTATTTTGCAGCTGTGCGGAGCTTAGCACCGCCCATGACGATTGTGATTGGTTTAAAGAAATGCCAATAAACCAGAGCACGTTTTTCTCCCATCCCAGAATGCCATGTGGAGTAGCCAGACCCTCCTCCGCTCCGCAGCATGTGGATGGTCTGGCAAACACACACTAATAGGTGTTATATACTGGACGCGTCCAAGCTGGCGCGCGCCATCGTGACGTCAAAATGATGTCATATCCTGCCGGCGCGTCCGATTTATAGTGCGCGCCGAGCTGTCGCGCACGGCTCTTTTTTTACCTTAAAGGCTCTTATATACTGGACGCAGCCCGCGTGGCGCATCCAAATGTGACGTCATGAGATCGCCGTGACCATTTATACCCGCGCTGGTGGTCGCGACACTAGTTGCAGTCTTCTCCTGAACAGCGGTGGCGCTAATGAGCAAAGACTACCGATGTTACTCTTTCTACGGATTAGAAGAAGAAGAAAAAGGTAAACAACGGCAGAACTGGCTGCAGCATTGCCGTCAATGCTTCGATTTGATTCACTGACCTACTTGGTCGGATCAAGCCTTTCATTCACCATAAAAGAACTCATCTTAAGCCAGTAAGTTTACAAGAGAGACTAGCAGTCACTGTGAGAGCCCTGGCATCCGGTTGGCTGCGATCCCGTTCGGCCTCCCGTTTCCGCTTTGTCGTGCGGCGCTGAAAAAAAAAGAGCCGTGCGTTACAATTCGGCGCGCGCTATAAATCGGACGCGCCGGCAGGATATGACATCATTTTGACATCACGATGGCGCGCGCCAGCTTGGACGTGTCCAGTATATAACACCTATAACACGTTCTGTACATGGGAATGGACAAGAGTAGATATAAATGGAGGTAGGGCAAAGTAATTGTTGTTCCACTACTTTGATGGTTAAGAGAGAAACATGCATAGAATAGCTTATAGTTTGTCCACATGAATCTGAGCTAGATCAGATCAGCTAGAACAGCGCCAGGACCAAAACTGCCTAGTTGCATAATAGATAAGTTACAGTATTCTGGGTAAGGATGATTTAATGAGAAAATGAGAGTTGACATTAAACTTGTTGGATAGGTAGCCAAAGATACCATGGTAAATATCTTGCCTATGAAATAAAAAAAGATATTTTAAAAATCGCTATAATGCTGTGTACAACATTATATGTGTGTGTGTTTGTCATATTAGGTAGATTTTCCATAAGAAATTGATTTCTGACAGGAAGAAATTCAGGCTGACTCCTTAGTGTAAAATATTTTTTTAATTTCTGCGTCTTACTTGATAAACCACCCTGTCAAATTAACACAACAGAAACAAAGCAAAAATCTGTTATCCTTTAATAAACCTTAAAGGGATGTCAAAGATAATCGTGTTCTCATTTGTCTCAGGCTAAAATCAGAATAAAACTGTGTAAAACAAAAGTAGCTAATTTTGATTAACGAAAGAACATCCAACTATATATCAAAATTGCATGATAAAGAGAAGCAACAGCAAATGGAATGAATACAACAACATAACCATAGGAATTTGAGGGAATGTATTTAGCAATTCCACAACACTTTTACTATAACACAGACATTTACTGAGTGGTCTGTCCCTGACTGGACTCAGCACAATAACCTGCAACTTCAGGCCCACTGTTGCAGTACTTCTGAACAAATAACTATTTTCTGCAATATTATTATTCAATTTCTACCCTGTGATCCCTGGCTCCATAAACATCCATATAGAGACAAAAAGGAAAGAAAATGAACTAATAACTCAAATAAATAAAGCTGTGGTGTAGCACTTCAAATTATGGCCCGGTAATAAGATGGTAATAGTGGGGTAATAGTGTGATAATAAAGAGGTAATATATAGGTAATACCATGTAATTACCAAAGTAATAACTGGGTAATATATCACAGTAATAAGATGTAATACTGGGGTAATAAGGTGATAAGAAGGTAACAGATGTAATAACATGCAATTACCAATGTAATAAGTAGGAAATGGTTGGATAATAACCATATGTATATCTGGGTAATGGTAATATAGTTATATTGATATTGCAATAATAATAATAATATATAATGGAGTAATATATGTTGATGTTTTCACAGTATTATACGCTACTATCAGCGTAATACCTTCCAAATTAGATAAAACTTCTTGGAATTTAAAATTGGTAATTACAATATTATAATGCTGAAATCCACCCACCCTTTATGATCCAAACATTTCGCTTTTGTTTCAAGGTAATACTTTACAAATGATATGTTTAATCTTGTGACTTATTACCTGGAAACACGTCTGGTAGTTTCTGTGTAACAACCATGAATCAGTGCTGCAAAATGCAAAACTGCCTGTTTCTATTGTATTACATGGTAATATTAGAATAACAGAGGTGTAGAGATTACCTGGAAATGCTTCTGGTAGTTTCTGTGTAATTTCCATGAATCAGTGCCGCAAAATGCAAAACTGCCTGTTTCTATTTTATTACATGGTAATATTAGAATAACAGAGGTGTAGAGATTACCTGGAAATCTCCTGGTAGTTTCTGTGTAGCAACCATGAATCAGTGGTGCAACTTGCAAAACTGCCTGTTTCTTTTTTATTACATGGTAATATTATATTAAACAAATCATCCAAAAGTGCAGAGATTACCTGGAAATGCTTCTGGTAGTTTCCAGGTAATCTCTTCACCTCTGTTATTCTAATATTACCATGAAATGTGTCTTTTCTTGCATACACGTAACCCTGTACAATCTGACCAGCAACTAAAAACCTTCCACCATCAAGCACTGGAGACTGGGAACTCAGTTTATTTGACTTAGAACGGGTGAAACTGGGAAATGAAACACAATGACCAGTTACTTACATACATTATACAATGATAATTGTAAAAACAATATAACTACACGTCACTGTAATGCGGTAGTATATACACTAGCTAACATGTAAGCTGAAATAAAGGAAATACGTAATGTATTGTTATACAGTGTACATAGTATAACCTATATTGTTTATCTAAATTAACTAAAATATACTTACATGTAGCACAACCCAAGATAATAGTGGCAAACTAGCTTACTGAAGCATACTGTCAGTCTAATATGAGCTATCATTCATTATCAAAAATATACATATTGCAAATCAAACTTTCTGACAATATTTAACAAAGATATCAGAACAGTATGTCAGCATCTATTTCACATACCGAGAATGCTACCAAAGGCATGGAACGTCGAAGATTGATGCGTATAGTATGGAGAGATGATAACATATGAGGCTGTCCTGCTCACATTCAACTTCCTGACTAAATCCCATGGTGCAAACGTCCTACAGTTCTTAAAGGAATACATAATTACATGTTATTACCTATATATTACCTCTTTATTATCACACTGTTACCCCACTATTACCATCTTATTACCGGGCCGTAATTTGAAGTGCTACCAGCTGTGGTTGCATTTGCCAGAGATGATCAACTATTTGTGCAAAAATTCAACATTTTGCTATTATTCCCAAAACAAAACGTACAATAGACTAAATGTACGTATAGCTTTATGTGCCTGTTCTATTACAAGCCTGCTCTACATAATAGAAGAGAGGTCATGACGAAGAGGTCCAGATTGTTGTGTGAGAGGTTTTGAAGGGCCAAATCCACAGAGACCCATCCTCATCTCACAAAGGGAGGAAAAAAACTGGCCTTCTAAGGCAGGGATGAAATGTTTTCCAGAGACCATAATAACTATTTGTTTATGTTTCCCGCATTTTCTGCCCCCCACTTGTGGGCGGAATTGACAAAGAAGAACAAAGCTAGTTATTGTGGTGTTGTGCACATCACTTTCTCCTCCTTCCATCTCTCCTCATCCTCGCTCACTGATCCTCTCATCATTAGGCCTAGAATAAGGCAGAAATACTGGAAACAAAAGCCCTCTTTGCTTTCCATGCCTTTAGTTGAAAATATATCTGTGAGCCATCCTTTCATCTGTACCTAGACCAGCGATTTGCACTCACTTGATCACTTGAATCTTCCTTGATTGTCTTCCTATTTATTCCCCTTTTAATTTGATATTTCAAAAGTTCCTACAATTTATCTCCCCATTACTGGGATTCACTGGCCTTGTATACAACCCAGTATGAGATGTAAAGTTATGAAGGAGGAGCAGGAGGACTGAGGATGATGAATAAAGAAGAAGAGTGGATGAGCATGATGATGCATGCTTGAGGGTGATGGTGGTGGTGTAATGTCAAATGATGCTCCGAGGGTTTTCATTGCTCACTTTCGCATCAGTAAGCAATGAAATCACATCTATTTAACTCACATGACGAGGATATAACATTCCAGCATTTTATTTTAATCAGACAGACAGCAGAGACAGATTCCACAAAGTCAGTCCTTAGAACATGACTTTGTCTTGTGCTCCCTTGAGTTTGAGTACAACAGTTCATTTGCCATCCTATACATTTTTACCTTACATCATGTTCAACTTGTATCTCCTCCAATGTTTCCCCCCCTGCTGAACGCACCACATAAATATGGTTACATAAACAGTCACCGATATGTAGGCTACCACATCTCTGAAGGACTTAAAACAGGAAATCATCATTTTGTAGAAAATTTTGTCTTCACATTCCTCTCCTTTTTGTGCTGTTAATCTTTCCTTCCAGCTAATCCAGTGGGCAGATCCATCGTGATTATTTCTCCCTTTTATTCATAACCGCCTCTCATCTCTCTCTTTTTCTTCTTCCATCCTCACTTCCCTCTCTCCATCTCCTCCCTCTCTACTCTCCTCATTGCACTTTTTAAGCCCCCCATTTTTCTTTCAGCAAGTCTTTCAGAGGAGAGTGAGCGACAGGAATACATTATTTGAATGACAAATTTGAAAGAAGCCACTGCAGCTACTGTAGGTTATATTATTTAGTTAGGTTGTTAGTGTGACTATATGGCGCAGTATTACACAGACAAATAAATAGTGTTATTATTAGAACCAAAACACTGATTTGAAAGGATAACACAGCGGTAACAGCGTGCGTGTGTGATAACGATAATGAACTAGTGTGTTTCTTAGGAGGAGGATTGTCATGACAAGGATGCTTTAATTAGATTAGACTCAGCGTGTTTTGATACCCCGCCGCTGTGTGTGGGTGTGAATGAGTGTGTACATGTATGTGCGAGTGTGGGTTGGTATAATGTGTGTACAGAGCTTGAGTGTTGAGTTTGGCTCGTATGCAAGTAAGGGACAACTGCATCACCAGTGTTTCTCTTTCTATTTCTGCCAGTATTTGCACATCAGTATCTGTGTTTATGTCTGTCTGCCTGCCTCACTCTGCCTCCATTTCCTCTCTCCCAGACCTTAGCATGTTTTGCCTTTGTGCCCTATCTTTTGTACTCTGAGAGAGCATAGTTTTCTTTCCGCCTATTGCCACTCTCGTCCTCTTCTCTCAACGTATCTGCTCGTTTCCCATCGCTCATGCTCGTTCTGCTCCTCTGACTACCCTCTTTCTTTTTCACCTCTCTCCAGCACTTCTCCCTGACCTCCTCAACTTCCTTTCCTTTCACCCTCTTCTCCTGCTCCACCCCCTCCTCCACTCTCATTTCCATCAGTCCTTGTGTTGTTTATTTGATCAAGGAGCTGTTTTCACCATCAAAGCAGTGTCTAAATCACCAAATCACTCAGATGCACAAGATAGCGATACAGCAAAGGTATAATTAGTCCTTAATTAGAAACTTTATCTAATACATTACACGGCCGTTATCAGGAATGTGCTAACGAACCTGGATGGTGAAATTAAGATTCCCACAATACTAGAGAGATGCTGGATTATCTACCTCAATGTGTTGGATCAGTTGCCTGGAGACATTATTGCCTTTATTTTTTAGCCTAAAAATCCAAGTTATTTCACTTTGATGCGTGTCAGTTTTTTTTTTTCATTTTCTTTGTTAAGATGAAGCTAGAAACTGCTTCAGGATTCATGCCTGTGTTCTGCTGTGAAGCACTTAGTGAGAAAACATGGTTATTACAAGTGGCTGCAAAACAAGCCTGATGTAACGTGCTGTGCTATGATTTGACATTAGGGTGTGTGTGTGTGTGTGTGTGTGTGTGTGTGTGTGTGTGTGTGTGTGTGTGTGCGTGCGTGTGTGTGTGTTCATGTGTGTGTGTGTTCCAGAGCTGGAAGTGGCCAGGCTGAGCACCGATGGGAACCTAGCAGACCTGACATTCCCTCAGTCAGAACTACATGGAAACTCCATCCAGCTGTCAGCCAGCACTCTTAAACAGCACGGCAGAAACGGTAAAAGAGAAATCTCACATTCCCTCTCTTCCTCTCAGTCTCAGTATGAGGTATATGACCTCTCTCTCTCTCTCTCTCTCTCTCTCTCTCTCTCTCTCTCTCTATTTCTCTCCGTCTAACCAATTTCCCTCATGCAATCTCTCTCTCACATCCACAGTCTATTTCTGTCCTCATGGTTTAAGCCAACAATTATGAAGTGCACCACCTCCATGTCCCTGTGTATCTTCTTACAGGTGAGATCAGGATGGCCTTTGTCCTGTACAGGAACTTGGGGGCCTATCTGTCCACAGAGAATGCAAGCGTTAGACTGAGCAGCGAGGCGGTCTATCCTAATTACTCTGTTATCGTCAACTCCCCGGTCATCACAGCATCCATTAACAAGGAGAGCAATAAGGTTTACCTGTCTGAGCCCGTGGTCTTCACTGTCAAACACCTGCAGGTAAGAAAGGTGCAAGGTGATGACTTCTTTTGTAAACAATAAAAATATAACTTGCTTGTGAGATAATGGGACAGAAGTAGAGGTTAAAGGATCAGGCTAATATTGTAGCCAAAGCTTGAAATACTTTATTCCTCAGTGCCACAGAACTCCACTACCATCCAAAAACTTTAGAAAACACATAAAAGAACTGACATGTTCCTTCATTATAATGAACATGGGCACTATTTATTTTGATTCAGTTTCACACATACCGTTCTGGTGCTATAAATACTCACTAGAGCACCAAATGTGCATTAATTCACAGCTGAAAATAGTTCCCAGCAAATGTGCTTTTAACTCCTGCTTAAATAATGTTTGCTAAAATCAACAGTGCTCAGCTGTTTTAGAAAATTATTTAGCCTTTTTTTTTTTTAAAGGAAACATATTTGTTGGCTCGTTTTTTAAAGATTTTTATCTTCATTGGGAATGATTGGGCTTGGGTTTGAGTGCCACAGACAGACTGGGGAAGTCGGAATGTATTGAGTAATACAGCACTGTCGGTTTTGGTAATTTCATGGGATTTGTTGACAATTAGAAAAATATAGAATAACGGAAGCCCTATCCTTGAATAGACTCTGGACTTGAGTCTGTCAGACTAACAAAAATAAGGACTTGGGGCTTGATTGGATTTTGATTGCTGTGGGCTTCATTTACTTGAATATTGAATTATTTGCCTAAGCATTGAAAGTTCTAGGTCATAGTTACGTTAAAAAAAAGTTAATTAACGCAGCTATGTAAATAAAATGTTAAAACGCTGTCTTATTTATGGTCATTGTTTAGAGATGAAAGTCTTGCAACTGACTTGCGTTTTCGCTTAACAAGACTTGACTCGACTGACGTTGACTTGCGCCAAATGACACAAGAACAGCTCTGGAATGGACAATAATAACAGACTGAATTAGAGTATGATTCCACATTGCTTCATACTGTTTGAGTTGAGGTGCTCAATTCAACACTTTTATGTCGTGTTGCTCATTCAACCAGCAAATGTTGATCCAGTTGGTGATCCAGCATGTTGGTAGCCGAGAAATCCTCACTGTTTTACTTGCTCATTTTGAGAATAACTTGACAAACACAACACACACACAGCTTTGTCAGTTTACACAACACAAGCAGCTCCTACACTTTAAAACCTCACACAACAATCACGGACACAGCGCTGTCGCCTCCTGCCATGTTTATTTGTTGCTGCCCTCTCGCATTCTGTCCCTTGTGTTTGTTGTTTTGTTGTTGTGTGTGCTTGACTCCCTCTCTGTGTTCCTTCCTCTCCATCCCCTTCTCCACCAATTCCTCCCACCATTTTCTCACTTACTTTGGCTTGTACCAACACTCCATGTTTCTACCTCCCACCTCCCCCATGACTAAGTATCTGTTTTCTGCCTTCCTGCTCCCTCTCCCCTCCTCCTCTTTGTACCTCTCTCTCTCTCTCTCTCTCTCTCTCTCTCTCTGTCTCTCAATTTCTTTCTCTCTGTCTCGGTTTCTCACTCTCCCTCTTCTCCCTCCTCCCTTGCCCCTAGCATTCGGAAGAGAACTTCAATCCCAACTGTTCATTCTGGAGCTACTCCAAGCGCACCATGACGGGATTCTGGTCTACCCAGGACTGTCGTCTGCTGGCCACCAATCGCACACACACCACCTGCTCCTGCACACACCTCACCAGCTTTGCAGTGCTCATGGCCCATGTGGAGGTGAAGGTAGGCGTTTATTCTGCAGTGCCTGCCAGGCGGGGATGGGCATGATCAAAGGGTCAGTTGTTCATCATTTGATTAGCAGTGGCTGGCAAGGCTGGTTAACAGATTCTAAAAAGGGGGGGAGGAAGAAAGAGACGCAGACCATAACATCTGGAAAATAGATTGGACATCTCTAGCAGGAGAAATTTTACAATTGATTCGTCAAGCCAGATGATGACATTGGGTTGACAAAAAATATGCACGTCAAACATTCAGTCTATGGAGTTCTGGATTACCAAAACAGATGCATTTTAATCAACCATAGAAACCTACAGCAGAGACACAATCTACAGGTCCTGTTTTAATTTTAATATGATGTTTGACTGATCAGAAAGTGAAAGTGGCTCATTTATTTTGTTATCCGTGAGCCACTGTGGGCGTGTTGGAAACAAACCTTATTGTCCTGCTGTGTGTGGGATAAGTACTTTTTGTCTCCCTCTTTTGTTACGTTAAGACCAATTTCCTTCTCACAAATCGGCTCTTGTAACTCTGGATGTTGTGGGACACCCAATCTCTCCCTCTGGGCCAGAGGATGTGTGTTACTTCTAAAGGGGTCATGGTCAGAGCTAGCTTGGCAGCCCTTTGTGAACACAGTGTGAGGGTTTGAGCAGTAGATCCATCACAGCAGTGCTATGTTGACCATTGCTCTGCCTGCCAGGTTGCAGGACACTGATGGATAGAGGCAGCACACCTGTGCAACGCAGCGCAACGCTGTGGCCCTGAACGCTCAGCGACACACAGCCAGACTCAAATCAGTCGGGGGATGGAGGGGGGGGGGGGGGGTGTGTCTGTTCCTACAGCATGCTTTATGTTACAACCATATGACTTATGTATGTTTCTAGCAAACTGAAGCTAAACATAGCTAAATATTGTAGCTGTAAATAGATTTTTATTAAATAACCCACTCAAGCTTGTCTCTTGCTTTTCTTGCACTTTCCACAGAAAGGAGACAGCATGCATGACCTGCTCCTGGACGTCATCACATGGGTGGGGATCCTGTTGTCGCTGGTTTGCCTGCTTATCTGCATATTCACCTTTTGCTTCTTCCGCGGTCTGCAGAGTGACCGCAACACCATCCACAAGAACCTCTGCATCAGCCTCTTCATCGCTGAGTCACTGTTTCTGGTGGGCATCAACAGGGCCGATCAACCGGTAAGAAGGGCGAGATTTTCTTTGTATTTACGTGTGTGTGTGTGTGTGTGTGTGTGTGTGTGTGTGTGTGTGTGTGTGTGTGTGTGTGTGTGTGTGTGTGTGTGTGTGTGTGTGTGCGTGCGTGTGCGTGTGTGTGTGTATGTGTGTGTGTGTGTGTGTGTGTGTGTGTGTTATACAGCATGTGGGCATGCATATTCTTTTGACTAGAAGCTATGGACAGTCTATTATTATTGGAATAGATTAAATAGATAAATAAAAACAAATATTTTGCACACAGGCTACATTTCAAAATGTTTTATTCATGCTGTGTTGGCACAAGCTTGGCATAACTGCCACTGACCAATATTACAGATCATACTGCATTATTGGCAGAGTAAATTGTGAAATATTTACTAACTTGCTGTCAGTTGTTGACCACATTGCAGCTACATGAAGAAGAAACACCAGATTTGTTACATTAAGTGCTCCCGGAATAAATCGAAAACAGAAATTTCTCTGAGTGGCTGTTAAACAAACCATATATTTGCATTTAAGCCTGGATTGTGCTACTTTTCTTTCTCGTAAAATGTAAAGGAAAAAATATTGTTGAGTACATGCTCAGTTTTCCATGACATCATTACCATACTCTGCGTTAGAACCTTTTTCAGATTAATCGTTTTACAGTTTGCTGCTTATTAGGGCTGGGCAATATATCAATATTATATCGATATCGATATATGAGGCTAGATATCGTCTTCAATTTTGGATATCTTAATATCCTGATACAAGATAACTGTTGTCTTTTCCTTGTTTTAAAGCACCCATATTATGCTCATTTTCAGGTTCATAATTGTATTTTAAGGTTGTACCAGAATAGGTTTACATGATTTTAATTTTCAAAAAACACCATATTTTTATTGTACTGCACCGCTTTCTCTCACTGCTGCAGATCCTCTTTTCAACTGGTCTCTGTTTTAGCTACAGAGTGAGACCTCTTTTCTTCTTCTTCTTCTTCTTCTGTACTATCTTTGATTGCACTCCCACATGCGCAGTAGCTCAGATGTAGATCACGTCAGCTAGCTAGCTCCATAGACAGTAAAAGAAAGGCTGTTTCTACAACTTCGGTCAGTTACAAGGCAGGATTAGCTGGGAGACTTCTAAATGAAGGCGCACATGTAAGTAGTTCTTTTGAAGATTATGGTGAACTTGTGTGTGTTGTAGCAGTGCTTTGCTATTGAGAACGAGGTAGCATGCTAGCGTTAGCATTAGCATTAGCATGCTAACGCTACGAGCTAATGGTTGCGGTTAGCCAGCTCGTTTTGGCTTGTGACGTCATAAGCCGTGCCGATTTTGAACAGCTCACCCAGAGACTGAAGGCAGGACACATTCAGAAACTGTATCTCACTCAAAACAGCATGGATGTTTTTTTTCAAAGTTTGTATGTGTGTGGACGCACCAGAGACACAAAAGAACACCCCAAATCCCAGAAAAAGTGTTTTTTTTTCATAATATGGGCACTTTAAAGGCTGCATTACAGTAGAGTGATGTGATTTTCTGAACACACCAGACTGTTCTAGCTGTTCTATTATTTGCCTTTATCCACATAGTTATTATATCAACATAACAGATGATTATTTATCAAAAATCTCATTGCGTGCATATTTTGTGAAAGCACCAATTGTCAACCCTACAATATTGCCACAATATTGATATCGAGGTATTTGGTCAAAAATATCGTGATATTTGATTTTTTCCATATCGCCCAGCTCTACTGCTTATTCAGAAAGGATTGCCAACAAAGGCTGAAAAGGAGACACAGGCTATATAGACCACAGTCAGATTGTTATATGACAAGTTAACTTAAATATAATAAAATATAGGGGACAAAAAGCCTAATTTACCTATTCTTTGGTCTGTTCCCAGTTGCAGCGGGATTGATTTACAATGCAAAGTGTTTATTACACAGACTTGCTTATTGTCTAGATAATGTATTAAGGCTTATGTAGTTTGCTTTGTTATAGTTTAGCTGATGTTTTTGCTGTGCTTTAGTCTTCTGTTGGTTTGCCTGGTAGTCCTGTTGGTTGTGAGAGGGATGTTTGTAGAACAATACAACTTTCACAAACAGAGCCCATATGATGCAGGATACTGAATATTGGCTCAACCTGCATTTGACTGTTCATAGTAGAGTGCTGTCTTGGTCTTATAAAAAGTTGATGCTATGCAATGTTTAATGTGTAATATCTCTGAGATTGAGAAGAGCAGAATTTGTTATTTATGTGTCTGCGATATTGATGCTGCCAATACAGTATGTAATAGAGGTTTAAAGTGCAGTATAGTCATACGTTTATAGAAATTTCACATGAATTAAATTGTTCATATAGAAACACTTCACATTAAACCTGAGATTTACTATATACAGTACTGTGTTGTAAACGGCTCATTAGCCGACCCAGGCCAGGTCCGATAATTCATGTTGACATTCAGACCAACTCCAGGGCTTATTCTGGGTCACTGTGTCAGTCTGCACTGGCTGTGTGTCATCGTGTACATCAGAATGTCAAGTAATGTAACTAAGTAATACAATGATCCTTATTCTTCAGAGTCAGCTATGCATTCAAGTAACAACGGTTCATGATTGTAATATGCTCTACATCTCTGTGGACATAGCAGTTATGAGGCCCTCTGCTAATTTCAGCGATGCCTCCTTTAGCAGGTTAACTGACTCAAGTGGACTCAATTTGATTCTGACAGTGGGACCCCTCTATGTGGCCACTGAGGCTTGTGCGAAAAGGGCTCAAATAACTTCACTAGTCATAACCTAAATGCCCACTTTCTATTTTTTATTCCCACTACCCAAACCTTACCAGATTGGGACTTTCTATTACGGTTAATGATGCATGACCTCTGCGCTCAGCTTTTGCAACTCAAGACAGCAGAAGAGGAGGAACAATAACAACATCTAAAGCTGTGTGGAAAAAGGACCAACAGATATCAAGCCTAATGATGCGCAGTGAAGTTTTTTGGCTCGACCATCAGGATCCACATGCTCTGCATTCCGGTCACAGCCCATGTTGTATAATTCATATGGTCCGCATTCAATACGGCAATCATGGATTAGGACTTTAAACCTCCCTTGGATGCAAGCACTTACATAAAAATCGTATTGGTCAGATTCTGAGATGAGACATTTTTCTTTAATTCCTCCGAGCAGAGTCACCAAGTATAATCAACATACAGTATACTGTAGGAAACCTTGATGTGTGCATACTTTACTATGTGTGTACACAATGCAGTTTCGGACATTGTTAACATCTTAGTGCTAGGTAGCCTTTGTTAACTTTGTGAGCTGTTTGAATCATTATGGAGTGTATGTCCGTGGGGGAGGAAGTGCTTTATCATCTCCCTAGTATTCAAGAAGCCTTAGAGCAGCTTCAGGCCTTTGCATCCTACTGTGGATTCAATGAGCAAACATGATTTACTTGTTTTGACATTGAGGTTTGTCTATTTCTCTTTGTCTGTGTATGTTTGTGTGTGATCATGTTGCTTTGTATATGTGTGCCGCCGTATTTGTGTGTGCCGTTAATTACTGGTGACTATTTGTGACCTCCATTAACATCTTCAGCGTCACTTCGCTTGCAGCCAGTTAAGCCAGTAATTCCAGCAGGAAAAACTAAATGACTTTGCATAAGCAGCCACTTTTTTATGTGTGTGTGTGTGTGTGTGTGTGTGTGTCTTTGTGTGTGTAAGCTACACTGTGTGATCATTAGAAATGGAAATTAGTGACTCCCTCGCCCCCTAAACTCATTGTCTCTCAGACATTAGGTAATTGTCTCTCGCTGCAAACCCCTCCATTATAAAAGTCTGTCTGTTAGCTCTCCAATTCAGTGATTTAGGAGTGACTTTTTAGATTAGAACATTGCCATGAACGTGACAGGCTAGATCTCACCGCTCATTCTTTCCTCGCCTTCTTTTCTTAAGCACCCCTCTTATCTTTCCATCCTATTGCCTAAATTGTTCATGCCGTTTTAGGTTTGATACCCCCTCTTTCATTTTCCTACTGCTCATCCTTTGCTGCTCTGTGTTTCTCTTTTTTTTTTTTTTTTTTTACATTCAGGAGACTCTCTCAAAAGTATTTTATCATGTGCCTCTCTAACCAGAGATGTTCACAAGTCATGTTTTGGAAGTCAAGTCTTTCAGCTCGAGTTCAAGTCAAGTCTCAAGTCTTTGAGGGGCAATTTCAAGTCAAATCTCAAGTCTCTGGCCATCTGATCGGCCCCTCAGACTATATTGTTAAATCTTATGAATTCAAAGCATGTCCTATAGCTACCATCCATACAGTACAGTATCAAAATCAGTTGTAGGATAACTTTATGGGGTCTACTTAACACATCCCTCTAGCCCTAGGACCTGGTGAAATATTAACCTAAGTCTGTCACATCTAGGGCTGGTCACCAAACGTTGATACTTTTATGGCACTGAAAAAAATACCCGGATCCTATGAGTATCGAAAAATTATTTATCTTTCGGTGCCAAATTTCGGTTCCAAAAGCGTCTGAGCGCGTAAGCGCAAACTTATCTGTCCTCTCTGCATATTGACACAGAGCAGAGCTCCGACCGACACACGCACGCAGAGGTGCGGACGGAGCAAACTACGTTGGTTCTGCAGTTTTGTTGAAGTCACAGTGAGTCACAGCAATCCCAATAAAGTGGTTTTAATTGTGGTTACAAATTTTCAAAACTTCACGCAGACAGCGTTTGCTGCAATATGATGGCGAGCCGAAAGCTGGCACAACAGTGGTTTCTGTGCCCTGATGACTGACTGACAGACTGAGGTTGTAAGGAAAGGCAACTTCTACAGCACCTTTCAGCAACAGGGCAATTCAGTTACATTCCTTTGCACTTAAGTTAGTTCTTCATTAGTTCAATGTTGACAACAGGGCAGTCACCAAGGTCATGTCATTATGCAGTTTGCACTAAAAAGTCTTTGTTCTTTACATTCCTTTGCATTTTAGTTAGTTCAATATTAGCCTGTACACAATGTCATTTGTTTATTTATTTATTATTTATAATATGTTCATGTTGTGGCAAAAAGGTTTATCTTTTTTTGTTAATTTTTAAAGTAATAAGCAGTTTGAACTCACCGCTGTAATGCCATTTATTTTCTAAGTGTTAGTAGGCTACGCTCAGTGAAAATGAGTCCAGCGCGAGGGAGACCCGACTCGGAGGAGGAGAGGTTAGTGAGGCCAGCGTCTCCACGGCAGGTGACAGTGCGCACAGATCCACTGCACTACGCATGGATGAAATAATGAAATAGTAAATAGGACTACAGTAACAGAAATATGTGCAGAATTAAGACAGTCAAGACGGCCCAGTGTTTGGTGGAGCGGGTACACCTTGTTCACTTAATAGCCTACAAATCATCCACAGGATCAATTACGCATCACATGAGTGTGCCCACCCGACACAGCTTTGTTCTGGGGAGTTGGATCTGTGCGTCCCGCCAACTAATGACAAAAGGCACAACTCCGGGCGGACTTGGTGTCGTCATTGTCAATGCATTTTTATATATGTGAGTGCGCGCACATAAGGCATGGCACATGTGTTACGTTGCACTTTATGGGAAAGGGCAGGGGACATGCAGCTCGTCATATGTTTCCCCAACGTATATGTGCCAATAAAAGAAAATAGAAATACATGAATAAATTTAGATTTAAAAAGCAATAATTGCATGAAAACAGGTTATTGACGAAGCTCGAGTCTGAGTCAAGTCTGAAGTCTTTTGGGTCGAGTCGCAAGTCAAGTCTGAAGTCAGCTGTTTGTGCGACTTAAGTGCGACTCAAGTCCGAGTCTCAGACTCGAGTCCCCATCTCTGTCTCTAACTCCTTCACGTCCCTTTCATCCGTCACTTTTCTCTGGCTACTAACAATGTAATTTAAAATGTATTCACTTTCGTATAACCTCTTGTTGGTACATGTGATTACCAATGTTATAATTTTTTATCTGATGTTGGATAATGACCATTTCACAAGAAACTAAATTAAGAATTTTTACACTATTTTGATTATGTAGTTTACTTAAAACATACAGCTCTAATAATAGCATAAAGTCCCAACTATTCAGTAAACTGATGTTGCTGCTGGCTTTTTCCAAAGATTTGTCAAATTGTATGCATGCTCTGTCTCTTTCATACCAAGCTGCTGAGTCATTTTGTTGATCGTTGGCATTGACAAAAATCATATTGTATTTTCAACAATGTTGCTTAGTCGTTCGCCCTCCTCACCAACCCACCCACCCTTTCTCTCTCAGCCCTTTTTGAAAGTGCTTTGCTTCTCCTGTTTGATATGTGGACAATCAGCAGAGGCTGCATTACCAACTCGTCACTTCTGTTTTCTCATTTATCTTCTTCGATGACTTGTAGATGTAGACGTGGAGTAATGTCTGAAAGAGGCTCAACTAATATTGCTATCTTAAAGTGATTTTGAGTCAGTCTGTCACCTGTAATTGCTGTTATAGTATACTATGATTGTGAGTTCCCTTTCTGTGGTCCTCTCCCTCTCCTTTCTATTCCAGTATTGGCAGCTCAATTTTTATTTTTATTTTTTATTTCCCTATGTGAATATGATAAATAATTTCTTTCTAAGTCTGAGTCATGCCCTTATCGTCTGCACTGTTTGTGGCTTTTTTCCACTTCCTTACTCATTATTGTGTGTGTGGTGTTACTGTATTTTTGAATCCTCTCCATCTTTTCTTTCCATCACCAGATTGCCTGTGCAGTCTTCGCAGCCTTGCTCCATTTCTTCTTCTTGGCAGCCTTCACCTGGATGTTCCTGGAAGGGGTGCAGCTCTACATAATGCTGGTAGAGGTGTTTGAGAGCGAACACTCCAGGACTAAGTACTTCTACCTGGCAGGCTATGGAGTGCCTGCTGTCATAGTGGCCGTCTCCGCTGCAGTGGACTACAGGAGCTACGGCACCGACCGAGTGTAAGGATAGAGGGGTGGCGAAGGGAGCGTAGCGCGAAGGAAGGATGGATGATGGGGCCAGGGAGGAAGGGAGGGAGGCTGGAGTGCCTGCTGTCATTTTGGCTGCGTCTGCCACAGTGGACTCTCCAAGCTGTGGCACTTCTGAAGAGTCAATACAGAGAGGTTGAGAGGGGAGTGAGGCAGAGAAGAAGGAAGAGGGGGAGGGAAGTATGGTGACAAGCATGGGAGGATGCACCACAGAGTGCCTGCATGAGCACAGCAGCGACAAAGTGTGAATATGGAAGGATTTAACGGGCGGGATGCAAGTAGGGGGTCCACAGTGGAGCAGATTGAGAAGAAAAGGAGGGGTTTTAGTGTGAAAGTGTGAGAATGGAGGGATGGAGAAGGCAGTGATGGAATAGCCTGTCAGGGTGTGTACATGTCCATACTGGTTTGCACTGGCACTGTTGTGTGTGTGTGTGTGTGTGTGTGTGTGTGTGTGTGTGTGTGTGTGTGTGTGTGTGTGTGTGTGTGTGTGTGTGTGTGTGTGTGTGTGTGTGTGTGTGTATGTTAAAAAAAAAGCTTGCTTCCCCTGAAGGAAGTGTAGAGTAATGAGTGGGATGAGGACAAGAATGGTAACGTATTCATGCATGCTTGACTTGTCCAACCAAAGACACATGATGATTCCAAGAAAAGTCAGTCAGCATCTCATTCATATAAAATACATAATACATACATACATATATGCATAATAGGCCACCTACAAATACACTGGAGAGAACATAATGTGACTTTCACATGTGTGAACTGTCCACCCCATTTATGCTGGGACTAAAAAAGGTCAACATTTTATTCATACAGTGCATATGCATATTATGTGCATAATGTGTATAAAATGGATATGGTGCACCATACATGTCGGTGACCTCTCCTCTTTTCTGTGACTGTATGAAATCATAAGGACTAAAGAGAACATTAACAATGTGGACATTGCATTTAAAAACATGCAACAACAAACATCCCCCCTCAATTGCTTATAAATGAGCAGCTCCATATAGAAAGAGAAAAATGACAGGACACTATAGGACTGTTGAATGATTCACATGCTCAAATGCTCAGGCTCTCTGCTGCTCTTGGGGCCTTTTGTAGTTAAGAGCAGCTTTCCACTAGCTACACATCGAATCGTAGAGGTTTGAAGACAGGTAAAAGGGTTGAATTTAACATTGTTTAACCGTCAAGCCACACCAACCCGTATGCTACTACGATCAATATTTCATTGTGGGATGATCATTAAAACATGAGAGTCTGAATGCCAAGCTCTGGGTGAATAATCAGACTGCATGCCATTAGCTAACAGACTAGGAGACTTGCCTTGAGAAGATATATGGTTTAACGTAAAAATGCTAAATTACGCGATATGTTTTGTGAAAATAACGAGCCGATCACACAAATGGTATTGAAATCAGTGAGAGTGTAAAAAAATTCATGTCACCAAAAAATATTTTCTTGTAGTTTCAAATAATATTTAACCCAAGCAATCAATGTTTCTTCTTTTAATGTCCTCATGCCTCATGGATTTGTAAAGACATTGACACAGCTGCTTTTATGGCAAAGAACATTTAATCAAAAGCAGTAAAAGAAGTTGTAGGACTCATTCATCAGTCCAGCCTTGAAAATGGTGCTGCTTATCATGTTTGACACAACACATTGAGACAAAACCTTTGGAAATATCATCTGCCATCCCTGCTGTGTCACCTTGTCAAAGAACGTACCCCATTCTCCCACATATTAGCCAGTGGCACTGCGTCTTATTCACCTCCCATAATGAAGGTGGCAATGACTTAGCAAAGGAGCCCTAATGGAGGATACAGTGACACAGTCAGGGACCCATAATAGAGGGCTCTCTAATGTGGTGGAAATTGAAAGATTAATAATTCAAAACCAGCTGGTCATGAATCAGTCAGCCATTTTGCTCCAGCGGTTTTTCTCTGCACATTTTCCTGCAACCCGTTGGGTCTGACCTCAGTGGAGGGCACTCGGGGACATTTTTTTTTTTCTCCCACTTGCTGCAAATTGATGAGTAAAGATGTTTGGGGTAATATAAATTAGCATAGAGTAGTATATCTTTTACCACCAATGCTAACCTTGTGGTCAGAAATAAATGTGTGTTATGTGTGTTCATGCATGTTGTGTGTGTGTGTGTGTGTGTGTGTGTGTGTGTGTGTGTGTGTGTGTGTGTGTGTGTGTGTGTGTGTGTGTGTGTGTGTGTGTGTGTGTCCTTTAACCTCACCACAGCTTTTCCAGACTCCATTAATAGCCTGGTATGGGGGCTGCATCCATAACTCAGTATTCAAATGAACACAGTGATGTCATATTTTTGCGACCACAAGATGTGGCCGTGTCATTTATCTGTGCCCCAAAGGGCGACGTAAAGGTGAATTTATCACAGGTGCCATCCCTCGCTGCCTCCCCCTCTGTGTGTGATGTATGTTTGAGGTGTGCGTATAGTCTTTTTCCTTTAATCCTGCAACCCTTTTCTCACTGTTCTTTATCTCTTTTACTTTTTCATCCCCCACAATTCCTTTTGTCCTCCCTCTATGGTGATGCAGTTGATATACTCTATGTCACGTAATGTACTACTGTGTGTGTACGTGTGCGTGCGCGTGTGCGTGTATGCGTGTGTGTGTGTGTGTGTGTGTGTGTGTGTGTGTGTGTGTGTGTGTGTGTGTGTGTGTGTGAGACTATGATGCATATCCTGTCCTCCGATGGTAAATCCTTGCTACCCTTGCGACTGGAGCATGTTTTTAATCCTGTCTTTCCTCTCCTGTTCTTCTTCCCTCTGTTTCTCATGCATGATGTCTCTTTCTCACTGTCTCTCCCTCTTGCTCTCTTCCCCTCTCTCTCCCCCTCTCTGTCTCTCTAGGTGCTGGCTGCGATTGGACACATACTTCATCTGGAGCTTTATCGGCCCTGCTACGCTCATCATTATGGTGAGATACACCTACATGCATGCTCACACACATAACACTGCACTACATGTACAAAGTAGACTTGCTGCCACATGTTCGTGCAGGAACGACATGGTTACATTAAGGTGTTTGTTAATCTTCCCACAAGGTTTGCCAGAGCTCCACAGCAGTGTAAGCGAAGGGAACTTTATATGTCAATTTAATAATTCCCACTCATGGATTAACTCTCAAGTGGGCACATATTCCAACAAGCTGGAAATCTTCGGAAGGACGAACCGCAGATTATGATAAGAACTCTACAAAGTTATGTTGCTCTTAAGCACTTATTTGATAATCCAGGCACTGTACTTCCTCCCGGCCCAGCTTCTTTATTACAATGCAGCCCATAGCACAGACAGCAAAGACACACAGTTTGGGAAAGAGAGAATGAAAGCAATTGGACATGTTCCTAATTAGGTGACTGTCAGCTCTGTACTCATTTTAGAAAGGTCAAGCAGGCTATCACTGATCTACTGTAACTAGGGCTGTAAGGGGCAGCAGTGCAGGTGGGCCTGCTCTGTTATGTCTCTCAGGTAACATATACAGCCTTGGAGACCGTGCACAACAGTCCAGACAGTCATTATTAAACCACCCTATCTATGCAGTAGCAGGCCAATAGAATAGACAGCATCTGTGAGAATTGGAATTCTATTGTAACAATGATCCTCAGTGGATGTAATGACTGCTGTATTTTCCCTGATGCTCAAGCTGCTGTATTTTGAGCACATAAAGGGCTGTTGATTGTGGGCTGATACTGTGTCCCCAAGCCAATTACTGCTGGAAGGGAAAATGAAATGATATGCACTGTGTGTGAGTGAATTGTTGTGGTGACACTGTCTTTAATTAGGCTTGTTGCCACAGAATATTACATTGTATGTTTGTGTGTATTTCAGCTGAATGTAATCTTCCTCGGCATTGCTCTTTATAAGATGTTCCATCATACGGCTATTCTCAAACCAGACTCTGGGTGTCTGGACAACATCAAGTAAGTACATGTATGCATAAAGTCCTGCCATCACTCCAGCGTGCCTGGTTCGAAAGCGGGTGTGATTATGCATGCTTGTGTGTGTGATTGTGTGTGTGGATTAAGTTAAAGGAATAATTCACTATTTTGGGAAATACGCTTATTTGCTTTCCTGCCGAGATTTAAATCAGAAGATTGGTAGCACTTGTCTGTCTGCTCAATATGTGGCTGGAGCTAGCAGCCAGTTATCCTGGAAAGGGGGAAACAGCTAGCCAAACTGTCAGAAGGTAACAGACTTATCCTATTTATCCTACCAGCACCTTTAAAGCTCACTAATGAACAAGTTATATCTTGTTTGTTTTATCTGTACAAAAAACAAACAAGCAGTGGTTTTACCGGGGATTATGTGCCAACATTTCTTAGCCCGGAGAGAAATAGTCCTTCCCTCAATCTCCTGTAAAGCAACAAATTATTGTTTTAACACTTTGGTTTTTGTATGGATCAAACAAACAATATGCAATGTGTTAATTAGTAAGCTTTAGATTTTGTTAAAATGTAATTTTAAAACAGCCAGGCTAGCTGTTTTCAGTCTTAATGCTAAGCTAAGCTAAAAGGCTACTAGCTCCGACTTCATATTTACCTTACAGGCTTTAGAGTAGCATCCAAGTGTATTTACCAAATGTCAAACTATTCCATTAAAGGTGCTGACACACTAGGCAGACGGCAAAGAACTTGTTCCGACGAAGTGTCTTGGCCAAAAAGTTGCACTTGAACACACCGCAAAGACTACAGTTGACGGCCAACTAACGCGCGTTCTGCACCTGCGTGAGAGGCAGCCCTACACTGTATGGATTAATCAGATGAGATTAAATGAAAATGAAGATGAGATGAAAAAAATATCAAAATGAGAAGAGCCTTCTGTGTGTGCCCTCTTGCCTTGAATTGGCCATAAAAAGGAGACGAGTTGCGATGGTGCATGACACACATTGAAAAACTAGGGTGACAGACGCTCACCGCCAGCCCAACTTGAACCGACGGCCGATGATCTCCTTAGTTTGTCAGTACCATAAATCGAATCTTCATCAGCCTTCTTTGTATTTTAGCAGCATAATGAAGCACACTTTCTTAATAATTTCAAGATGCTCCTCATTGAATCCATAATATTATCATTCCCAGTCATGTTTTTACTCATCTCACCCTTAGAGAACGTTACTAAAATATGACTTCATTTCCACTGAACACTGAAACTCTGTCTCTACTAAGCTAACTAATCAGGATTGTGTTATTTCTTGTTCCAGTGCAGCTCAAGACAAAAGACTTTAGTCTAATTCAAACAATACGCTCATGGCTTGGAGCTCAACGCCTTACTGAGGCACAGCTCAGAAGCCATAATATAAATCACAAGATGGCTTACTCATTTGATTTATCATTTAAACATTAATGCCAATGTATCTTTCATGACCGCAGTTTTAAGCAGGACTTCCAAGTGGGAAGCATTTCAGAAATAAAGACAAAATCAGCTGATCTTTGCTTCTCTGCAGTTCAGGGGAATGTAATCGAAAAGCCTGATGAAAGATGAAAATCATAGAATGATTTAAAATATGATGCTTTTGGATCTTCTTTTTCCCCCTCCTTTTTAATGACTTTCTTTTGTCTTTTTGAGCACACTAAAGGCTCAATAGGTTTTAATGTTTTACACTTCATTAGTCATGTCTTTTTGTGGTTCATTTACTTGTTAATCATCATCATGCCCTTTTTGTCTTATTTTTTCTTCTTTTTGTTTTCTTTGTCTCTTTAACTCCAAGCCATCATAAGTTGTCTTTGTTGTGGATTGGCTCCGGTAAGGCCACTCTCCAATCAGGATGCTTTTCGTCTTCTTGGCGACATTTTGATTGGTTTGCTTGTTGTCCTATGTATCTGTCCAACCTCCCTAGAGTCTATGCATATCCCTAAATTAACTGTTAAACTGCCTTGTGAAATGGATTACATGTTGATGTGTGATTTGTGAGCCCAAATGACTTATAGACCTAATGTGCTATTGAAATATTATAATGGTGAGATGTGGATGAGGGGAACCAGAGCTGCTAGAGAAACCATGACTCAAGGGAGCACTGGAGAAAGAGGTGGAATGAAGGGATGGAAAAGTGAGGGATGAGTGTACCCTTTATTGAAGAGGGTCGTCAGACGAGCTTTATTGGAGGTTCTGTCTCGCCTGAATGGTGCCACAGAGGGCAACATCGAATCAATCACCTCAGTCTCACTCACTTACTCTCCTCCTCTTTCTCTCTTCTTTCCTCCTAACTCTTCTAATATCTCAACCTCTGTCGTCTTCTCTCTCCCCCTCCCATCGCGCTCTTTCTTTCCTTACACCCTTTCTTTGTCTCCATCCCTCGCATGAGAGGTGATCACTGTCCAGTCAGCCAATCAAATTAACAGCCATCATCTCGGCTGTGGCAGACCAGAAACTGTGACCTTTAGTAGGAAATGTCATTTATAATGGCTGCAATGTCCCTCTACTTGCTGCCCAGTGGAGCCACTCACATGGCCACACACACAATAACGTGCACACTCTCAGGCAAGGACTTACAATGTATACACATGCCTCGACGCAACCACATTCCTCTGACATTTGGCCCTTATGACTCACTTTTGCATAGGCTTTATATGAAACGGAGGTTCACAGCCTTGAAAACTTTTATTAAAATTCATTCTATTAAAGTGTTATAGTCACAATTGCTCTAACAGACTTCAGTACCCACTTCTGCCTGCGAAAACGTCTTTTACCCTCTGCAATGTACTTTGAGTGATGGAGTTTGGATTAAACTTGGAAAAAGTCCTGTATGCTTGACCTTCTCTGTATTTGTTGCTGACGTCAACTAGCTTATAACCACCCCTCCCTCTCTTGAGATGGTATCTAAATGAGCAAATCCACTTTCTCTCTATTCTCTTACCATTTTCGTACGAGTGTAATTCTTTTTGGCAAAACCTCCCACTGTTTTCTCCATCCTACATTGAACCCTCTCTAACCCCTTTCTCCTGCCTCATGATCCCACATGCATTAAACATGGCTGAATAGCTTTTCTGATCCAGTAAAAAAAAATGCCTCTCATGTCATTCGACTTACAATTAAACCTGCAATATATATATATATATATACTTTACCCATTATGTGGCGTAGCAAATGGTGATGTTGTCAAGAATGTAAGACATTGAGTGACACTTTAACTGATAGCGACATGCAGCATTTCTCCCTCTCAATTATTTCCCCTCTTCTTCTAGGTCTTGGGTGATCGGGGCCATAGCCCTGCTGTGTCTGCTGGGCCTGACTTGGGCTTTTGGGCTGATGTACATCAACGAGAGCACCGTCATCATGGCCTACCTTTTCACCATCTTCAACTCTCTGCAGGGCATGTTCATCTTCATCTTTCACTGCATACTGCAGAAGAAGGTGAGGGAGACAAACAGAGACAAGGCTGTACAGAAATAGACACACACACATGCTAGCATTGATCAGCAGGGACACCAAAAATACCTGCAGAGCTGTCACAGAGTTTGATTGGTCATTTAGTAGCCCCCCTGGCTGCTCAATTCTCTCACTTTTTCATACTGACTACCTCTCACTCTCTCTTTCACTGTCTGTCTGGCCTTGTGGCAGCAGGTAACAAACAGTGTTTCTGTCTTCCCCCAACCGAAAAGAACGTTTTTCATCATCAGGCAGGGTCATCAAGCCTGAAATAGCTTGTTCAAAACTTTGATAATATTTAGATCTTATTTGTTGTACATTGTACATTTTGGGCACAGGCAGAGGAAATATGTCTGTTTTGATGTCTAAGTGGCAGTGGTAACAGGTAAACTCCTCTGATGATTTAATACAACAACCTCACTCACATTGATAAACACAATCCCCTTTTCATTTCGAAAAGATGAACTAATTTTATATATGTTTTGGGTTAGGTTTTTTTAAATATTTGAATTATATGTGGCTTCCAGGAAGAGCCTACAGATCCTGGGATATTTTTACAGTCTCCCACACACTCGCAGTGCCTGGGAGTACAGAAGAGGAGTAGGAAATGGAAAGAAAATTCATCAAAAGCTTAATACTCTCGTCTGTCTGCAGTCCCGCAGAGAGTTTTTAGTTTTAACTGTACCACCAGTAAACAAGTGCAGTGTGTGTGTATGTGTATGTGTGCAATATACTTAAGTATGTGTCAGGCCATGGGATCAGGTATTCTGAGAAATGTCCTCAGAACAGTGCTGAGGTTTTATTTGGCTGCGACCCAACATGGTTTCTCCCAAGTTGCATGGAGCTACTCACCACACAGCTGTTCAAACAGAGCATGTGGCAATACACGTCTGTCAGTCCAACAAGCTTGTTAAAAAGCAATTAAAGTCCTATTTGTTCTAACTTGATTGGGATCTAAATGCAGATGTTCTGTGTGTACAAGTGCTTCATATGTCCCCCTGAGGAATATGTCTATTTCAGATGGATATGTGGCAGTAATAACATTTGGGGTGGATGTTTATGGGGGGAAAGTTTATAGAAGTTAATCTGTTAATGTCTAAATTTGGATGGAGTTAGTGTTCGCAGAAGGAATTTGAGGACAAGAAGTTAACAGAGACACTATATTAAGTTAAGCCCTTCCATTCTGTTTCTTTGCTGTTTTGTCATCTTAAAAATATGCTTCAATATGTGCAAGTTAAAAGTGGAACATCAATCATTTCCTCCTCCTTCATGTGTGCTTTTTGGTTGTATATATTATATACAGTATGTGGATAGTGTGTCGGTGTGTAACTCTCTCCCCCTCACACCTCCCCTGCCTAGGTGCGTAAAGAGTACGGCAAATGTCTGCGTACTCACTGCTGCAGCGGCAAAAGCGTGGAGACGTCTATCTCCTCCTCCAGTAAGACCACCACCTCACGGACGCCGGGCCGCTACTCCACAGGCTCACAGGTGAGCTTACCTGCCTGCACACCTGGACGCTACAGCACAGCAGACTCTCAGGTGAGGCCGGAGCACGCCATGAGGTTTTTGGGTTATCGCTGTTCACTTTCAACTAGATTCAACTCAGAGTTTTCAATTTTTATTGTAGGCAAATTAAAAAAAAAAAAAAAAAAAAAGAAGAAGACTATAACTGTGCAAAAAAGTGAGATAGCCCAAACCCTGACTCAGACCTTCACATATTGATGCTGACACACAGGTAGATGGAGTATATATGACATTGATGAGTGATTATTTTCCCCCACCTGTTTCTCTCTTGCTGGTCGTTGCTTTGCTTTTACCCTTTACTGCCTCTCCTGCACTAATTTGCCCTCATTTTGCACATCATACCTTCATATATTACGTTTCTTACCATATTTCCTTTCCTCTTTTGTCGTAATGTCCTCCCATCCCCTGATTTGCTCCTGCTCCTTCCTTTTATTCTTTCTCCCTTTCATTATTGCCACTCCTCTGTGTCTTTGTCCATACCTTTTCTTCCTCCTCTTCCCTCTCTTTCTCTCTCTCTCTCTTGCTTCTTTTCTCCTGTGTATAGAGTCGAATCAGGCGGATGTGGAATGACACTGTGAGGAAACAGGAGTCTTCCTTCATCACTGGAGACATCAACAGCTCCGCCACACTCAACAGAGGTAACCACAGGATACCTAACATTTGCATCCTCATCACTGTCACCATATCTACTGTATTAATAGCGGGAGGCTCAGGCAGCATACACTGTCATTTAGTAAAGTGGTAGGAGTCCAAACTCCTATTAATGGTACTGTGTTCTTCTAGAGAGGAAGATTAGCAGCACAGAGTGTAAATATCACTTACTACTTTTTTCTTGCTGCTTCAATGGATGACTTTACAGGGGGGAGAGTTAGGAGGAGACTTGTGAAAACTGAAACATCAATCAGTTTGTGGTCCCATTATAATTCTACAGAGTGCAGAGTTGACTCTGCTACAGAGGGCTTCTATACTTCTCTTTCCAAGGATTGTCATCTTTTGAAGCATTTGTGGGTGATACATCCTTTAAGTTAAAGTATGTGTGCAAGTCCTGAGCTGAACACCAGTGGTCCTTTCATTATTATACTTTAAGGTATGCAGAGCTGCATTAGATTAATACTTTATTGTTAGCTGTTAGTTAATGTAGTAGTGTGTCTCTTCAGTTGAAGTTACTGATTATAAAATGAACTGTGAGTCCGTTTTCACCAATGTACGGTAAAGTAGAGCAGTGTAATGCATGTTCATCTCATTATATGAGGGCTACTCTAGTTACACCAAGCTTTTCAATGTGTATTAGTCTTAGTTCACTGTATTTCCACTGTATTCAGAGCTGTCTATTGCTGTCCCTCAAGAGAAAGTCACTGTAAGAATGGATTCCATTAGTAGAGCTGTCTGAGGGCTACGGTAATGAGGACATAGACATCCAAATGGCTGAACATTTTGACACACACACACACACACACACACACACACACACACAGTGGATCGCACACACACATACTCTGCCATTTGTTAGTCTCTAAGTCGAGGTGTGGCCCTCGCTTCCTTCAGGCTACTAATAAGCTGTTAGCATGACAGATTGATGCTAAAGCAGACACGGTGTGTGTCAGCGCCTGAATTATCACACACTTAGCGAGGTAGGGCTTAAGACACCCCCGCCCCCCTCCTTCCCTCACACTTTAAAGTATGGTGCAGAGAGCTACTTAGCCAGTAGATTTCAAATGACTATGTACTGTGGCTTAGTGAATAAGGATGGGATGGAATAAATTGGATATTCTGATAGGAGATTGACTTGTTGAAATAAGGACAGAGTAAAATGGAGAAGGAGTGTGTGCATTTGAACTTTGAAGTTCGGTTTGAAGACATTATTCAATGTAGAATATATATTGTCTCGTTTTTATGTCAGTATTGATTAATGTGTAATGTCCCCTATAAATTAATTAGTATATAATATAATTACACATTTAAGTCTATATTGAAGTAGTTCTATCTACTCTGATGGCACATTCCACTTTTCTATTCTTTGTAATTTATTCTACCTGTAGCTCAATTACGTCAGCCAAGTTCAGGCTGCTGGCCAACTACTCATATATGAAATAGTAATGAAGGTTTACTAATATGAACTAAACTGTGGTATCCTACAACAGTGGGGAATACAAAACGTGTGGATTAATCTATAGGAACTGTCGTGGTCATTCGTCTTCTGTTTTTGTGTCTTTATGTGTACATGATCCAACCTAGGGAAGGAAATGCACTGAGAACACTTTTTTGTGGCCCCTTTGTCCATTAACTAGCCTGTAGTCATGCTGCTCTGCTCAAGCGTATTGAACTGCAGCACAATCTTCTCCAAGCCATGCTACTTTCTCTCTCTCTCTCTCTCTCTCTCTCTCTCTCTCTCTCTCTCTCTCTCTCTCTCTCTCTCTCTCTCTCTCTCTCTCTCGTCCCCTCCCTCGGCCTGTATGCAGTGGCTGCAAGAATGACTTGTCAAGCTTTTTCTTGGCTTTCACCTCAAACTATGTTTGCTTGTTTGATTTACTTGTCCTCTTCTCTCCCTCCTTCTTCCACACACTCACTTTCCATCTCACTCTCCCTTCCTCTTTTTCCTTCTTGCTTACCTCCACTCTGCAATGTCTACATGCTCTCTCCTCCAACCTCTCCCTCTCTCTCTCTCTCTGCTCTGCCTTTATTTTCTTGAGTGCTTCTCTCTCTTCCTCTCTCGACTTGGCTGTTGCTCTTCCTCTCTCTTTCTCTATCTGCCTGTACCAGGAGCCATGGCTAATCATCTTATAACTAATGCTCTCCTTCGTCCCCATGGTACTAACAATCCTTATAACACTCTCCTGGGGGACTCGGCAGTCTATAACAACCCAGCCGTGGGCATGTATAACACCCAAGGTGTGCCTGATGTTCCTATAAATATACAACATTTGGAACGTTAGCTTAAAGCTATTTTTCATTTTGCATGATTATTTCATTTTAAAGTTTGCTACTGTGATTCACTTTTGGCTGCATATCTGATCTATCCTATGGCTCCCAAGCGAGGCGATCAATCACACTGCAATATTCGTTTCACAAAGGACACCCACTGGGCAGTTCTCACAGCACATACATGTGGAGATTCTGGTGATGATTTATCAAAACAGCATAACAAGTTCAGCAGATTTATTGTATGCTATAGATGCACACTATATATTACTGGTTGCAGATTATTTTAAAAGCTACTTGGGAGCCATGAAATATTTGTACTATTTTGTGTTAATGTTCTATTTTATACAGTATGTGCTTCATTTTGAATGTTATTTTGTATGTGTCAGTTGGGACTTGTATTGCTGGTCTTAGTGCATGTCTGCTGTATACGCATGTTTTAAATGTAAGGTGTGTTATATAGGTGTTAAATAAATAATGAACCATGCTGTAGCAGCCAGTTAACAATAAGGCCCTAAAAGGCCGACAGGGTTTCTTTGTTAGACATTTTTCATCATGCCTCCAATAACTGTGCAAGTGCAAGTTGATTTTGTAGCTGCTGAAAATTGTTTCTCTCGATGTATGAACTCACTTCTGTCTGTTTTCTCTCTTCTCCCTTATGCTGTCCATTAGCACCATATCGAGACACAAGTATGGGCTAAATTATTACTCAACTACTTCCATCAACTTTCTTCTCTCTTTGCTTGCTTCTAAAGCACTTTGAATATTTTCAGTCCAATCTACATCCAAAGAGTAGTTTTGTTTGGCTGAAACGTTCAGTCAGTCCATGTGATATGGTTGTCTTATTTGGTTTGTCACACATTTTTGTCACACCTTTATAGGAAATGCTATTTCCGTAGAGTAATAAATCCACAGTAAAAAACGAGCATTACCATTGAAATCACTGAATTGAAATATTTTTTAACAAATTGACATTTACATTATATTTGAGATGCAATAGGTTTGCCCTTAAATTACTCACAATGTAATAACTTTACACTCAACATATTTATTTATTTATTAACATTCTTATTTTTCAAAACTTTTTTTGTATCGCTGTAGTGCTGGTGGTAATTGAGAAAAGAAAGTATCTCTGAGGTTTCTCTTAAATAAATTATGAATGCTTGAAGCATTTTTTTTCTTCCAAGAATATTATCAATGCTAGTTTGTAATCCTCAATTCACAGCACACACTATGATATCAAACATGATTACAATCTCTCTTCTGAGAAATCCACTTAATTTATTTAAGAATCCTAATAATTATGAGTTTTTTTTAAATTATTTGTTCCTCAGAGGGCATCCTGAACAACGCAAGAGACTCCAGTGTTATGGATACGCTCCCTCTCAATGGTAACCATGCCAACAACTACAGCATGGCCAGCAGTGAGTACTTGAGTGACTGCGTCCAGATTCTGGACCGTAGTGGCGGCTACGGCACCCACAGCAACCATAAGGAGACAACCCTGGAGAAGAAGATCCTCAAGGAGCTGACCTCCAATTACATCCCATCCTACCTCAACAACCATGAGAGAGCCACCACCGAGCGCAATCACAATCTGATGAACAAGTTGGTCAACAGCAGCATGGCCAATGGAGGTGACTGGTTTAATGTCAACTATTTCTGGTTTAGACAGTTCCACACATTTGCTTTATCTAGAACAGGGACACTACTTGTAAAGTGCATAATTATACACTTTTGAGCCTCAAACTTTTTCACTTTTCCTGTGTTTTGTTTGTGCTTTGTATGTATTTTACTCACAACATTTATACTATTGATAGACATATATATATATATGTTGCAATTTATTGTGTTAAAGCTTTAGTGCGTAACTTTTTGATATTAATGAATGTCCGTTACATTCATGCCACTGCATGCTACAAAGCTAATTAAGACTATCAGCTCCACACAACTCTCTCTGTATTTCTCAGTATGGCTATGTTCAGAAGATTGTGTCGTCCGGTGACTTTCCCACACAGAAGCTCGAGTAAAGATAATTACCTTTTCTGAAGAGTCCATCATGTTTTTTAATCCTCTGTGTCGTATTTGGCTACAGGTAACTGCGTGGAGGAGGGGTGGGGGCGGCAGAAACTATACACTATAGCTTTAAACCTGCAATAACTGTTTTGTTTTTTTTGGCCACTTGGGGGCAGCTGAAACAACCTGTGAACGCAACACTGACATATCACATTTTAACTTGTACAGTCACCTATTTAGAAGCCAGCAGAGTAACATCATATTTTGTTTGGAGTCGTGTTTCTGGCCACCTGGCAAATGCAATTCCAAAATGATGTTTACCTGCGCTGTGCTTTCCCTCTGTGCCTGCGTCCTACCTTGCGATTTTACCGTGGATCATGTGTAGGCGGCTTTAAGCTTCCAAATGCTCCACTACGTTTACCAGCTATGCACCAGCTAGTCCGCTGTTTGGTTCTCGGCAGGGAACATACAATGGTTTTGTTGAGCTTTTTTGCTGAAAATAGCTGCCTGCTGCTACCACAATAATGCATATGAGAGCGGTAAGATCAACCAAAACAGTGAATTTGAGGGCCGGACAATGAGATCAACGATGATGAAACCCTCTGTAAAGCTGAGAGGAAGATCTTGTGAAAATATTGATTAATGCCACTTTAAAAAAGTCAAATACATTTTTTGACTAGTTAACACTGAAATATCCACTTTAAAGTGCTGAAATCATCACCATACTAGCAATAACACTGTTCCTTGTTGAAATGACCAGAAATATGCTATAACTATTATTTCTGCCCGGGTCTTCCAGGGAGCATGGCAGGAGGCAGCAGCAGCAGCAGCAGCAGTGGAGTTGGTGGGTGTGTGGGCAGCAGTAAAGAGGACAATGGTCCCATGATACTGGACAACCCTGCAGCCTTCCCCCATGAGGAGAACCTGGGTTTAGAGATTATTAGAGAGGAGTCCAACGCTCCGCTCCTGCCGCCACGGCCTCCTCCGCCAGACAGCCACCCCCCACCTCCGCCACCCCCTCACAGCTTCTCCCGGCCACGGCGCATTCCCCAAGAGACCAGCGAGAGCTTCTTCCCCCTACTGACCAACGAGCACACTGATGAGCACACGCATTCACCCAACCACAGAGACTCACTGTACACCAGTATGCCAGTGCTGACGGAACTTCCAGATGGGCAGATGAATGGTTTTACAGACGGAGAGGAAGACAGCTCCGGAGAGCTGCAGCCCTGTAAGAGTGCCACTGCTCCGGAGCTGGACGACGTCTATTATAAGAGCATGCCAAACTTGGGCTCCAGGAATCACCTTCACGAGCTACAGAGCTACTACCACATGGGCCGTGGTGGCAGTGATGGATACATGGTGTCCGGCAGCAAGGAGGAGTCTGACTCGTCACCTGAGGAGCCGCCCGTCGATCCTTCCCACCTGGTTACAAGTCTATAGAGCCAATCAAGAGACTTCTATCCCTCCCCAGCCCATTCTCACACTTCCGACCTTCCAATGAAAACATTCTGTGTTGTTGATTGACAGACTGAGCTGGCCCAAACCTGGATTGATGTACTGTGTGTGACATTAACTATGGTTCATGACAATATGGTTGCGAATTCGCTGGTCAAATGAAAGCAGGGACTGAATGTATTGTCATAAATGGTGCAGACTGAAAGGGCGGTTATGAGAGACTTTTTGTGAATATACAACAGAAATGGAACTTTGAACCTGGAAAGGAGGGGGAGGGATTCTGTAATTTCACCCTACCTGTTACTTTAATATGAGTCTTGGATTGACCGTAGCCCCACAAGTTCCCCAATATGGACCTCTGGCAGATCATAGCATATAGTCTCCACTACCACCACAACAGGGGCGTGGCCCCCAACCCTGGTTAAAGGAGCTGCCTGTCTGTTTGTCTGTATGTCTGTTTCTCTGTCTCACTCTTAAAGACACATACTGGGATGATGTTTCCACCTCTCTAAAGGGTAGAGCAGGATATTGCACTCCAGTGTACACAACATAAACTGGCCTTAAAGAGGCCCTGCCCCACTACCTGCCAATCAAGTGGAGGATGTATGATATATGCCCTCACCACCGATCATCCCAAAAACTATTTTGTTGAGCAACTGAACTGTTACCATAGCCCGCTGATGTTCTGAATCCTCTTCCTGTTCGTATCTGCTAAACTGGAGTTGTGTCTGGGCTGGTGTAACATTCCTGCAAGTTGTAGTGACTGCGGCTACTGTGTATTTCACTGAAAACAAAGAAGGAAGATCATAATACAACAGACTGAATTAAAAAAAAAAAAAAAAAAAAAATGGGTTCCGTTTCTTCTCCTTTCTTCTGTAAAAGTTTTCAGTTATCAAAGGATTATAAAGAATTCACAAACTGTTTCTATGTATTGTACAGAATACAGATACAGATACAAATGTTGCATATGACCAAGTCTTTTATTTTTTACATTTTTAAGTTGCAAACCTTTTGTCTGTGGAACTGTTCTAAAATGTCATGATGATATGTTCTGGTCACTGTAGAAGACAGAATGAGCAAGGAACAATCTGTCATGTCACTATTTCGTAAATACAGAGACAGTGAAGCACTCCTTAATTAATACGCATATACCCTACGCTCACTTCATTCTGGTCCTTTTATAGCAACACCACTGTCACTTACATTTTGCAAATCAGTTGTTACTATATACTTTACCACTGTGTAGATTTAAAATTACAGGGGAAATGAAGTGGCTAAGTTTTGTTTGAAAGAGATGGTTGCTATGGAAATGCTGCATTTTAGTCTGGAAGTGGGTCTCATCTCATTTGTTCTTGAATAAAAGGGTTTCCTTCCTGGTGAAAAAACAAAGATATCAGATATTTGGAGCAACACAAGAACATTCTCTCTATTGCCAAATATTCTACAAATTGACATTGCTGTGCTGGATGAGATTGTACAGAAAAAGAATGCTGAGAATAATAAATGTCATTCTCTAAACTAAAAAAAGACAATTTCCACTATTTGAAAAAGGGTGGGTCTTACCTGTGAAATGCCATTATTACACCATTTATGTGTATTGAAGATGTGAAAACCCTGCACATAGCAGCACTGTCCAATGTGGAAATCCAATGTTTACTTATTTAGGAGAAAAAAAGTATATGAAGTGTAGCTTGCACATTTATCCCACAAGCCCCCTTCATGTCCCCAAGAGAGAAATTATTTATTTATCTGTTTATTGGTTTGAAGACAGCAAAACAAACTTGGAGGAAAAAACGCTGGCTTTAGGCAGGAGTAAATAAATGGCACTGGGTTTGTTTTACGGTTCTTTTTTAAATTATTATGATCATGATTATTATTACAATATTATTGCTAATTATTTATTCTTTTTGTATGGGTTCCAAGTTGAATGATCTCATAACTAATATTTGTTGTAACAGTGAAAGTTGTTTGCCAACAAATAAATTACTGACATAGCCTTGCGGTTTTCCGCCTCTTCAGTGTTATCAGTTGTTACATCGAAATTAAATGCAAACACAGATTTAAACCCAGCAGTGTTTTCACTTCAAATATTCATTTCTAGTCATTTAGGGAGATTACATACTGTTGGTATGCCAACATTTCTGTTTCATTCTTGGATGAAATTCTGTAAAAGCTTTTCAGTATTGTTTACAGAATAATATTGAGCACTTTATTTTGGAAGAATTTTGATTGTCTGGCAAGTGTATATGCTACAGTTCTCCTTCGCATTGAGACTATTCCATACTATACTATACTATTCCATATGTATGTGGGCCACCTGAGAGAAAAGCACCTGTGACTAATCTTCAATAGTCACTTGAGGATTAGGTTGAGAGCAGGTTGTGCTGATAGATGTATGTTTGTGTTCGAGGGCAGCTATTACTATTTAGGTCAGCTTCCTGAAACAATTTCCTTTGCAGAATGAAATGTATACCTTGATGCCACAACAGTGGGATACTACAAAAGGAGATACAAATGGGGTATCACAATACAAGATTCAGTTTGTTTCCCTGTACATCATGGTTGTCTAATGATTGTGTATTGTGCAACATTTATACTATACTATTGGAAAGTAAGCCGTCAATGGCCTCAGTCTCAGTTGTATGCCTTGTCAGAGGGGAGCTCTTCATTGACTACACATGCCATGGTTCTCAGAAATCCTGAGAAAACCTGAGACCACCTGGGGCCTCCTCGCTTGGCAAGACTTACTATTACAGACACAGAGCAAGTTGGACTCCGATTTTGAGCCTTGCCTCTGATTGGTGGCCAGCTGAAGGTGGACGTTGCAGGGCACCTTTAACGAGATTCAGCTACACAAATAGGTGAAAAAATTCATAGACATGTTGCAGTTAACCAGCACATCATCTCACTGGCTCAGACCCTGTGATCCTGCATTTTTGTCAAGGGTTCCTAGACTCTGGGGTGTCCCATTCTGCACTCAAGGAAATGCTGGCTAAAAATAAAGATGTAAGAATGTCAAAACCTCTATATGAGGCTGCTTTGTGCTGTTGCTGGTTTGTTCCAAAATAGAGGCAGCTGTCTTTTTACCAATACTAGTACAGACCTCTGCCTAAAGGTCCAGGGTGTGGTCCTGCAACCAAATCCTGCTGTCAGTCCTGTCAGTGCTCTAAAGGTGTGTGAGACCAGCCCATCAGAAATCACACCATTTTATTTGTCTTTCAAACTAGAGCTCTGAGGCCTATCACTGTCCAGGCCTCCCAACTGTATGTTACCCAACAGGTCTCTGCCTCTACCATGAGTTGTTAAGGCACATTCTATACCTGGCATCATGGCATCATGGGTATTGTGGTGTAGGTACTCTCTTGCTGAAACATGTGCCTCTTCCACTTGGTCTGTCCCTTCTACACAGTACCTGCCTAATGGGATGTAGCGGTAAGCACCTCCTTTGGGAAGCATGTGCTTAGTGTTGCCCAGCAATAACCATTCTTAATGATTCCCTGGGTGGACTGTGGTAAATCACAGATGAGGGATTACTTGTTACTGTTTCCAGTCATTTTTGCCTCTGGAGAGGAGGACCAAGCAGCCTATACACTAAGTCCATTTAGCTGTAGTGTCTTGGCAAGACTGGCAAGATCGTCTGAAACATTTTCTTTAAGCAGCAGTACTTGTGGCAGTAGCTGTGGGCCTAAGGGTGTGTATGTAGTAGTAGATTTGTAAATAACTTGTTTGCAATGGACTGGAATCCTGCATGCATATTTACACATTGGTCTTTTCTCAGGACTACAAACAGGTTTCACTTTTTTTTTCAGAAGCCACCTAACATTTACACTCCCCCTGTCCCTCCTTCACTCCCTCTCTCTCTCTTTCCCTGCCACGCTGCCAGTAGCAGGCTGATTAAACGAGCATTGGTCTATGTGGGTCATATCTCTGCTGGAGTGCTCTGATCGGTTAGTGCTGCCTGGCTGTGTTATCTTCCCGCTCTCTGTGTTTCCCTCCTTCAAGGGAGGCATTCAGTATGTCTTACAAGATGACATGTCTCTCAGACTCAGCTCACAAACCAAAGGCAGAAGGGCAGGAGCAGGGGTATACATTAAATGGAATCAATCTGTTTATATATATGATTAATTATTGACTGTGGCAAGCTGAGGCCCTGAAAAGACGCTCATAGCTTAAAATAGTCCTGAGAAAAGGTACAGAAATTTTCTCGCAATTCTTTAGACTATGCTAAGAAATAGCAATATGAAAATTCAACTCAAAGACGTCATAGAACGCAATTAGAAGACAAATATAAATGTTTCAAATATTCTATCATAACCGGTAATTAAGGGATAATATTTTAGATACAGTATTTAAAGTACATATTTTGACAAATATATCAAGGCCCCCTTATTGTCTTTTTCCCCTGGGCTTTTAACCACACCTCACAGTCTATCAGTGGATGGAGTATGCTCATATCATACAGAAGTTTTCATTCTGTTTATAGAAGCAAAGGTTGATTGATTGACTGTGCTTTAAAGTTGATCAGTGTGCTCTTTTTTCCCAGCGAGTCAGTCCCTAAATACTTCTGATGAATGCAACCTGCTATGCAAATGGAATCCAGTGTTAGCGATGAATGCGAATAAATGGCGTGCATCAAGCAGCCCCCATTGTGAAACTGATATTACATTGTGGTCTCTGTTAATTAAGGCAACTATGACATTTAAGGCCGAGTTTGAATTTGATTAAATGCGGAAAATCAGCCCATCCATATACGGTATGACATTTCAAGATTTCCATCCCATTTCCTTCTTCTGCACTGTTAAGCATTATGAAGCACAAGAGGCATATTTCTCAGCCATTCAGATATCCAGTTTAGGTTCTGATGGAATGGAATGGAACACATGACCTCACATTCTATAATTCCTGTCTTGGAATTTATTGTATTAAATTACACAGTTTTAATAGTATTGTCTGGGAATTCCATCCATCATTTTGTGGCCATCCCTTAGTTGATAAGATGCTCGCTGTGAGAGAAAGCTAATTAGTCTTTCTCTAAGCCACATCATATTAGCTTCTGAATGGGTAGCCTTGCCCTGACCTCTGGAAACATAAAAATGCACAGGGGTCCCTCCACTGAACTATGTGTGTGTGTGTGTGTGTGTGTGTGTGTGTGTGTGTGTGTGTGTGTGTGTGTGTGTGTGTGTACATGTGCATGTGAGTGCGTGCGTGCGTGCATGCGTCTGTGTGTATGTTACTAGCTCATCTGTTTGCGCTGCCCATCCTGTGTGCTGCAGCATATGCACTCTGCTCATCTTCTCCTCACTTAAATTTTCCATGAGAATGCTCATTGAAAGAAAGACACTTAACAGGTACATACAGGCCACCCTAAATAATTCACTCTAATTGGCAAAAAAGAGGAAAAGAAGGGCCTTAGTAAAAGAGTGACAGAAAGTGAGCTATAGAGTGGGAAAGATGGGGGAGAGAGTGACCATCTATCTACTGGCTCTTTTTTTCTTTTTCTTTTTTGAGGTCACAAACACCCCCATGCATGTTTAATTGGCTTTGGGATGGCATGGTGTTTCTGCTGCCACTGCTGTGAGTCAGACTCACTATGCCTTTTCTGGAGCGTGCCTTTTCACGGAGGCTCAGCAATGGAGATACTATTTTAGGAACACATTAGGAGCCCGGAAAACACTGACATTTAGACTATCGCCGGGATGGCTGGAAGAGGGAGAGGGCTAGTCACTAGTGTATATGACAGATAGACACTAGGTTATTGCCAGTGTGCTTTTGTGGCGAGCTAGTACAGTAGGCCAGACCCATGTCAAATTACTCTCTGAAATGGATTCATTTGCTTCTTTTAAATTGATCGAGCTTCACTAGCAAAAGAACTGATTAAAATGTCCCAAATGTACAAATCACACATAACGAAATCCCGACTGTTCACTGTCCTGGCTCCCAAATGGTGGAACGAGCTCCCCATCGATATCAGGATGGCCGAAAGCCTACACATCTTCCGCCGAAGGCTAAAAACGCATCTCTTCCGACTACACCTCGGATAAAAAAAAAAAAATCTTGAACTTGCACTTTCGAACCTGCACTTTCATATGTCTCTTTGTAGCTTTGCCTATTTAAAGCTACTGTATTTGCACTTACTACTTGTGGTCTGGAGTTTGAACCTTCACAGTTGAAAGCACTTAATTGTAAGTCGCTTTGGATAAAAGCGTCAGCTAAATGACATGTAATGTAATGTAATGTAATAATTCTAACTACACAATACAGGTAAGGTTGGAATGAGGAAACACTTTCAATTAATAATTTATTATGGTCTCACAGGAGGAAAGCCAGTGCAAACGAAAAGATGTACTGTCAACCCTCATGGTACACATGGACATTCTTTCTGTAGCAAAGTTTAGGAGTGCATTTTAAACCTAGTCCATGAAGTTTCTGTTTTTGTGATGACACACTACCTTACTACCTTACCTTAAATATATTTTCTTGAGAACTACTGTCATTTTATTTTACCATTTGAGCCCTTTATAAGCATAAAGTGAATTCACAATGGAGGAATATTGTGACTTTATGACCATGGTTTATTTTCAATGTTCTACCAACCTACCTACCTATCTACCTTATATAAACAATGAACTATTTATAGTTATTGGCCTGTTGCAAGGTATTTCCAGGCTCAGACTAGAGACAAAAGCCAGAGAAAAGAGAGCCCAAAGTTCCTTTTACAGTTGTATAATTTCTCCTAGATGCTAAATGGAAACACGGTGTCTGGGTAAAGTGTTCCTTTTCCACCTTGCCCTTGATCTCTAACACCAGTATAATAAAATTAAATTACACATAATTAGCATGATTTAAACACCAATACTAGGTAATTGCATGCATTACTAAGCTGTACTAGGGATTATAGCTGATCACATATACAAGTATGTGAGGTCGGTTGAAGTTAATTTAATGAAGTTAATCCATTAAAACCGTAGTGATTTTCGAAAGAGTGTCTTGCAAAAGAAAAGGAAATATGTTTCTGTCCACCTATTCTCTATTGTTGTGCAGATAAACAGCATGCACAAGCACCTCACACTGTTACCATGATAATCTCTACTTTTATTTTCTAACCTCACTTTTCTTTATCTTTCACTGTGTTAATTTGGAAATCTTTGAATCCATAACTCGCTCTGACTTCAGTACACCTTTAAGGCAGCTACACACCAACCCGATAATCGGCCATTGGAAAAGTCTGTCGAGGTCAGTGACTCAAGTCTGTTCGGTGTGTTCCGTGCAGTCGTCTGTTGGAGGAGCTGTCGGCCTTCATTTTGGCCAACCTGACATGCTCAGTCGGAGACAGGGCAGTTGGGACTCATCCGGAAATGGCGAGCGGAATGAGCGTGACTAAGCCTCTCAAAATCTGACGAAAATCTTTTAAACTGACCTTTGTCGATCTGAAATGAAGACAGATTCAGCAACTGCATGGCCTATTTCTCGCTTAAAATGTTTTCAGAAACACGTTTCAGTGAACTATTTTAGTAAAATATGAGTTCGTATTCTGAACAAGCCGCCATGACAGTCTGGCTTTGAATTTCCGGAGAAACCAGACCCACGTGACGTGTTCGTCCAATCAGCTGCCTGTTTTTATTTTTTGGGCAATAATACAGATTAGCGCCGCCTGCTGTTATGGAGACGTATTATGTCTCGTCTCTTCGGTGTGTTCTGAGGCATTTTTTTGACCAACTCGGGGAGACTGATCAGTCCAACTGCCTTTTCTGCCAACAGTTGGCCGTCTGGTTGGTGTATAAGCAGCTTTAACTTTCCTTTGACTGGTTTGATTGTTGCTATTGTTGTTGCTTGTGTAGCTCATGTGCACTTATTCAAAATGCACACTCAAAAAACATTTGTCAAAGAAGCTCTCAGTTTGTTGGGTTCATTCAGTGGTGTAGTCTAATGTATTTTAGCGGGTATGCTGTACTATATAAATATATGGACCAGAATGGACATACCATAGTGGGGGGTCTGGGTGTCCTCCCCGAGGGGAAATTTTGAGCGTCACAGACTTTATTTCCTGCATTCCGATAGACTTTTTTGCACCAATTTACAGTGGAAGTACCTTTATGAAGCCTATGCGAAGGAAAACACAGATGACAATTCAAAATATATCAAAAATATAATGGAAAGTATGTTGTTACGTGTCATTGGGCATTTTTAAGTGGGTATATGGAAATCCTGGAGCTTTCTTAGTGGGTATACTGCGTATACCTGCATATCACGTAGACTACACCACTGGGTTCATTGCACCAGACTCAAAAGTAGGCTACTACTAAATAAACATCCAAGGCATGTGTGCTGCTCTGTCTATCTTATTCAGCATATAAATATAAATACATTAGCAAGGAAAGAAACAAAGATAAGACATAAAAGGGATGTCAGAAGCATTTGACACAAGTAATTAAATGTTCATAATAATTACGTTTAGGAAGTGATTTAAAATGTGATGGAGAATTAGCCTGCCTATGATTTTGAATTTACTAGGTTTTGAAATAACCAATAGGAATGTTGATGTGTACACCCCGGCTCTGTTGCTATCATGCTCACCATGATGTATTACATTAGGTGAAGCAGCAATATGACTCTGCGCCTTGTTTTTTTATGTTTGTTTTTTTTAAACTAACTGTGATGTCAGGAAAATCTGCAATAGAGCAGATACTGTGACTGTGGCATATACATTTTTTTTTCGGTTTTCAGGGCAACAAAAGTGATGGGGGGGGGGAGCAAGAATGCAAAAAAGCAATATGAAGAAAGGTAGAAACAAAGAAAGCAAAGCATGAGAAGGGACAAAGCTATAACAGAGCAGCAAAATGAGTACAGTAATGTGTGGATAACATCCAGACACAGAAAACAATGAGACAAACCGAGGACAGGAAGAGCATCCTCTATTCTATATCTCCACATACTGTTGCACCGCAGTCCAAACTGGTGTCTCCCAGGAGCCCTGTCTCCCTTTTTCTTCTGATTAGTCATGAGGCACAGCTGCCTTTTAGTGGGCCCAGCAAGCAGGGCCTTGATTGCTGCCGCTTACTTGAGCAGGCAAAATGTGGCAAAGCCGACTGGATTGCAACGTGAGGTTTTCTGGTAATGAAAAGATCCCAATCTTGGTTATTATGATTCAGAATGGTATTCTCAGCTCTTTGCTTAATACGGCTCACAAGTAGTTCTGGCTCGCTTATTATGTTTTCATTGGCAGTGAATGTGGTGTTTTGTTTTGTTTTGTTTTGTGAAGGCTGTAAACGTGGCTGTTCTTTCTGGATTATGGTTTTTTAAGCAAATATCGAAAAGTTGTTTGTTTGGACAATACCGTCAAACTTGTGGATCAGTTCATCTTTTTGAATGGTGTACATACAATTATTTCTGACTGATATAAAACTCATCCTCTTAATTTATCCATTTCCTCAACTGCAGAATTTGACAATCATCTTAGTCTTAGTGCGTATCCACAGGAGCTGACTCAGTAGCAAAGCTGCCAGTCTTACTTTATTCCTCACTGCTGGCATGGCAAAGTTATTATTCCTACCATCATGTAGTTTGTCAGTGCGAGTCAACACGGCCGAGATCACAAGACAAACAAACAGAAAACAATGACCACAAGTGATGCAGTCTGAATGAAGGAACGGAGGATACATGTGATTGTTTTTGTTTATTTGCTTGGCCCCTCCTCCTCACAGCTGTCAGCTTGACTGTCTGGGGGTGGCAGTTTACCTCAGTATATTTGGATTCTCAGGCTGTTGTTGTTTGGATATGAATCATGGATCCTTTTCACATTCCCTTCAGGAGATGCTGGGCGCCAGTTGCTATGGCTACAGAACATTATGGCTCAGAGAGACACCTTGTGCGAAAAATTTGACCAGTGAGACTTATTTCTTTTTTCTGTCTCTCGGCCACTCTTCAGCACCACATGGATAAATCTTGTATTACATTGAGGATGTACTGTAGTGATTGAAGTTTCAAGTGCACGGTTGAGCAGAGGTCACATTTTCAAGGTTTTCCTTTTTATTTTTCTGTTGCAGGTCCTAAGAAAATGTACACTTGAAGTCATATTGAACACATCCTAGAAAATATTAGAAAAATCTGTTAAGTATGAATTTTTGTTTTACATTCAATGTGAGGAGAGAGCTCTATATGCATCACCATGGCTCTGAATCTCAAACTCCAGTCAGCCAGGTTTCAGGAGATTTATGTGGGCTATAGTTAGCTCACATAAATCTCTAAAGTGAATGCAAGAATACTGAGCACCTACACAAAAATCCTGAGTGTTCGGCTTTGGGAGCACTGTTGGTGAAGTATGTGTGAATTTTGGGTGCAAATATTTACAAGCTCATATCTCCATCCCGCATATACCTGCATTATTTGCATAGATCATAGATATTTGCATAGAGTCAGTGGGTGAGCTGGGTTGGTACAGTAGACTATTGACAATAACCAATAGGTATTTTGTGTGAGAAGAGGCTGTGCAAATATTGGAGTTTACAAAAGAAATTGCAGAAGCATCATCAAACATTCAATTTGATTATATTTCTGCTAGCATGATTACCTGCTATAATGGATGTGCCTGATTGAAGGCCTGTTAATTAATTTCCACAGCCCAGGACCTTAACATTACGCACGCACACGCACACGCAAACGCACACACACACACACACACACACACACACACACACACTCATAAAAGGGGTGCCTGATTATCAAACCCTGGCATAGGGTGCTGTGTGCAAAAATGAGATGTTGTGCATTTTGATTGGCTGCTTGGTCATTCCTAAACTGCCTCTGTAAGAACTAGATGCCCCGAGCCCTCCCTCAGTGAACAGGACAACACATTTGTCAGCTACCTGAAACAGCTCATCTAAATTTAAAATGTAATTTAAGAACCATTTAAATGTATAAGACGCAATGCACCTCACAATATTAACAATTTACCAACACACTCTCAGCATGAATGCTGGTCACCTAGGAAGATAAGTGGGTGCATGTGGGTTATCTTGTGTATGTCCCTACATCCATATTTGTGTGTGTTTTGATAAACTGCTGCCTTTTTTGCTCTTGTTAAACATCCTCTGAAATCTGGCCCAACTCAAACCCTGACACTATGTGTTGGTAGATATTCAACCCTCACAGGCAGGAAAAAGATTAAAAAGATGGCTTTTTGTTGTAGTATCCAAGGACTCTTCATTATGTATCTCCTGCCTCTTTTCAAATCACTGATGCAAGAAGTACTCTCATATGACAGACAGACAGACAGAGAGAGAGAGATATCTGTGTGTTGTGTGGAGGAATGAAGATCCTTGTACTGTTATGTTCAAACAAAGGTTTCCACGGCAACCACATGCATAATTAGTCCCCTTATCAAAAATCAGAGACGAAGCCGCATCAATTACCCCTCGTTCTGATGCACGCACACTCACGCACACATGCACTGTTAACCCTCAGATCTACAAGGGTATCTCAACCTTTGATTGAGGATCACTTTGTACAAATGGTTCCTCTGTATGTCGAGGGACAATATGAGGGCGTTTTGATCTCTTGGCTGTTTGACTGAGAAGAGACTCTCAAGGACGGGCGACGATTGATTTATTGGATAACAATGTTCAACACATACTCATGAACAGTGTTGGGCAAGTTACTTCCAAAATGTAATACATTATAGATTACTAGTTACTGTCATTTGAGAGTAATTAGTTATATTACAATATTACTGTCTCTGAATTGTAATGCGTTACACTACTTTTGCATTACTTTTGAGTTACTTTCACCAAAATAACAGGGGAAGTTTGATTTGGCTGCTAGCTTGTGAATTTCACCACCGGATCAATAAAGTCTCCTCTTTATCCACTTTAATACATCATAGATTATTCATCCATCCATCCATCTTCGTCCGCTTATCCGGTCTCGGGTCGTTATTCATATTTTGTATAATTAATATAAATATGCAAAGTAACTAAAGCTATACAAAATAGATAAGTAAAACGTATAATAGGCATGTAGGAGAAAATTAAAATACTCAATTAAAAGTACGGCATTGTTGTAAAATGTTTGTTTATAGCACTTCAATAAGAAATTCATGTTGTTTAGGTTAAAACACTCTAAAGGAAATGTTCAATTATAGTGTGATTAAAACTCACTATTAACATTATTTACAGTACTTGATTTACAGCAGATTTGTGAAAAGATAGCCTACACAACCTTATTTAACAGTAATTTAGTTTTACTGCGAACCGTCACAGGAAGTGCTTTTATTTTGAAGTAGGCTACATTTTTTTATTTTATTATTTATTTATTTTTTATTTTATTTATTATTTATTTATTTTTATTATTACTTTATTTTTGAAGTTGTCTGTTGTGTAGCCTACTCTTGCTAGCTTACTGAGATGCAACATGTCCGTAAGGCTGAAGTTGTTCACTTTCTTGTTTGTAAAACTGCAACATATTGAACACTAAATGGTCACAGTAAAAGACAAGCGCTTTTGGTCGTCATTCGAAGCCATTCCACTACAGGCAGAGTTACTCTCCATGGCTGATAAAAATGCAATGATATTTACGTGTAGCAAGCCTCAACATTAATTCCCGACATGTTTATATCTGTCAGCCGCTGACATACCGTCACCTGTTGGGACATACATGCTGTCCGTACCGTCTCTGGTTCTGGCTCTGACCACGGGAACAGAAACAGGACAGCTCACTTCAACGCAGCGTAATAACTCCTGAAAATAATATCCATCTCGCAAATGTATTTGTCTCTGCAGTCATCTCAACCATCGAATACAGCGACAGGAAAATAATACGGCTTTTTTTTTTCCTGTGAAGAAATGTGTCGCGGTGTTGGTGAATTCTTAAAAAAACCAATGCACCACTAAATGTTGCGTTAAAATGCGCTGTAACTCGCGTTACTGAGATTGTAACGAGTATAATATTACCGAAATTTAATTAGTAATGCGTTATATTACTGCGTTACAGCAAAAAGGAATACATTACTGTAATTGCGTTACTTTTGTAACGCGTTACTCCCAACACTGCTCATGAACGGGTTCGTATGATATCGTGAGAAAATGTAAGCACACAAACACGGTTAATATTATACGAAAGCTAGGAGACCTCCGACTGGTCACGTGTAGGGTTGTCACCTTTCATGCAGAAAAATAAGGGACGCCAAAGATATTTTCGTAAAACAACGTTGATTTCATACGGACTTGTGGCTTCTACAGGAACAAAAAAAAAAACAGACGCACTAATTTATTTTGAAATATGGGACGATTCCGTATTTGAAGAGACGGGTGGCAACCCTAGTCATGTGACATCGGCTACAGAGCTCCGTGCAACAGAAAGGCAGTTGCTAGCTGTTTAAGCTGCGACAGAGCTTCATGCCGCCGACTACGGTGCTCCGCATGGCCGCATGGTGCTCCGCATGGTGCTCCATCAGGTCAGTGGTAGATGGTGGTCTAGTTACCCCAGAATAAGTGACTGTGAGACGGGTACACAGCACCGCGAGCTGCCAGTCGTGGTGCTCCGTCAGGTCAGCGGTAGTTGGTGGTTCAGTTACCCCAGAAAAGGTGACTGTGCACTGGGTACAGAGCACCGCAAGCTGCCGGTCATTTTGGCAGAGATTACGGTTAAGTTTAAGCAAGAAAAAGTGAATGAGTGTGACGAAAGTTAAGTTTTGGCACCAAAACAACTAGTTAACTTTATCAATGATCATGGTTTGTATTAAAACACTCCCAATGACTACATATTTCCTGGGTGAAAGTCTTAAGTTTTCCCCGGGAAGCGAACTCCGCTCCCTGGCTTGAAAGTCCTGTATGTTAACGCCCACCGATCCTCCTCCCCAACCACCTCCAGCCATGTTCTTACACAGCACAAAAAAAAACGTGTAAATCATACGAATTTCGGTGCTTAACTTTTCGTAGCTTTACGAACGTCTGGTTCATGAGAACAGGCTCCAATGTTGTACGAAGAAAGCTTCTGTTAAACTCCAAGACAAACTAACAATGGTTTTCTTGAAGTTTTACTTGAAAATGTTCAGGACTCCGGCTCCAAACATTTTGTTGGTGGCAAGTAAACAAAGCTACGTGGGTGGAAGAATTGACGGAAAAGAGAAGGGAATTCAGTTTAAGAAGAATATTATTGGAAAAAATGTTAAATTAAAAGCTCCGGCAACAGGCCTCAAGGTATGCAAATTGTCAGCTTACTACTGTGCCTATGCCAGTTCCAAGATGTTATCTTTATTATTTAAGGCTTAGAAGCTTACAGTCAGGAAGTACACAAAAACTTAGAGATGCACTTTATTAACTGGACACTTTATTAAATACATTGTTATGTAGTGTGAGCTAAGGCACTAAAATAATGCAGAATTAAATGATTCACTTTTAATTAATGTAGCCTAATCTCTATATGTAATAGTGAAGCATACAATGTTTATATTTTTGGATTTTGCATTAATAGGTGATTATCTGTTATTTACCCATTACTTTCTCCACCTCTAGTTTTAACTTTTCTTTTGTTTCTGAATGTGTTTATGTGTGGTGTAAAACATTTCAAAAAACAATTTCTCAACCAAAATAAAAATGTATAATTTATAACTGTCAAGTCAGTCTATTGTTTTCTATTCTACTGCTACCACAAGTCAAGCCTATCTTTGGGAAAATACAAGAATGAAAGTGAAGTTAAACACCAAAAAGGAAGAAGAAACCAGAGGAATCCTCAGGGGAAATATGAGGGTCAAAGTTTTTACTTTCAGGTCATACAAACTCACAGAGGCACACCAGAGGAGACACACACACACACACACACACACACACACACACACACACACACACACACACACACACACACACACACACATACACAAATGCAAATACAAACACAAACACAAACACAAACACACACACACACACACACACACACACACACACACACACACAGTCCCTCATCCATGCCCCAATCATAGCGCCTGGCACAGGATGACAATCTGGGGATTGCACCGTCATCAGAACAAATCCAACCCAAAGGATCCCAGCTTTCATCTGGACAGACAGCCGTCTCAGCTCATCAGGTCAGGGGCAGCAGACTGCTGGGCTGAGTACCAATACTCTGAATTCAGACTGCTCGGCTGAATACCAATAGTCATCCTGTTGTATCCATCTGAGTAGATTGGGCTGAATAACAACGAGAAACAGGTGCTTTCACATAGTTGTGACCTATTTATGGGTTCCATAGATGTTGAAATAAGAAGTCAATCTACCTACAAAGCCACTCAACATGCAACATGTCTGGGTTCTTCTTTTACTAATATCTTCATTGTCATATCGGCGTAATATGGGCAGATGAACATAAGTGCTGCTTCTGTGATGTCTCCTTGTCGTCTTTGTACTGCCACAACATTATGTAAATTATTTTTCTAATTGCCTTTTAACTACCTATGGTTCATATTGCTGTCTGACAGTGGGTCTCTCTTTTAATTGCCTCCCCTGAGGTTTGTTCCCTTTTTAGCCACACTAGTGGCGTGGCTCAAGGGAGGGACATGGCATCCTGTCAATCTGTCTCACAACTATAGGATTGATTGCCATGAAATGTTGTGAAGACATTCATGGTCCCCTGAGGATGAAGCCTACTGACTTTGGTGATCTCCTGATTTTTCCACCATTTGGTGATAATAATAAGTAAAATATCTCAACAACTATTGGATGGATTTGCCATTGCCATTTGGTACAGATACAGTATCTATAGTCTATATCCTTGACGTTCCACTTCCAGGATTGCTCCGTTGCCGACGAAAATTCCGCCGGATTTCACTCATTTACAGTAGGCCGGATATCCGTTGCCTTGGGCTTCCTTTGTGTTGGCATTTTATCTCCGGTCGATTTATGAGGACTATGGTTAACCTTTTCTCAGATCTCTGCAAGGTAAATCCAGACAGCTAACTAACTAACTCACCAACTGATACGGACCAAAACAAACAAACTACAGAAAATGCCCTAAGCTTCCGGGTTTACAGTTTACTTTTACTATGATATGTGACCACTGAGTTTGTCCCGCTCGGCTTAGACTTTACATTGTGGGTGACGTCACAGGTCTTTAAATCGAGGCTTGAGGGAAGTTTTTTAAATATAAAAAGTCCATGGATTAAAAATTTACAATAGAAAATGTCATAACTTTGTTTGCAGTTGGAGGTGTCCTGGCAGCAGTTTTACAAATGTCTCTTCCACAAAAGTGGTCTATTGTTAAAACCCTTTCTGGGTTGCAGTGGCCACTGGAAAAAATCAGTGGAGTGGCTGAGCGCTGTATTTGGGGGCCTGTGTAGAGTAGAACAAAACGGCGGCATAGCCAGAACGTGTCACTTCCATGCATGGTGGAATTTTGAGGTTAGGGTCTCTCTGCCATGTACCGGTCGCTAAAGATTGTCTATCTTAGCTGTAACTACATAAGCATCTTAAAATAACAAAAATAATGAATGGACAATAAACTAAACTCTATGGGGGGGTCCTATGAATAACAAATATTCAATATTAACATATTAACCTCATAAACCTGGCGCCACACCTTCCCAAGGTTTTGTTGTTTTCTGATGTGCAATTGTTTTTTTTTCTGGGGAGGCGTTCCTGGTAGCATAGTGGGAAACCTTGCTGTCGTGGGTCTGTACACATATTAGGCTATACAAATGAACCTGGCTAGACTTTCAGATGGTGATAGAAAATAGCAATACTAGACTGATGCAGTGCACATAGTGTAGCCATCATTCCCTCTGTGAATGTGAATCACCTTCTGCTTGTGTCTGTAATGAGATAGTGTAGGTGGACAATAGCCTTAAGGGAAGAGCTTACAAAAACAGCCAATACAGCACATTGATTGAGCTGTGTGACATGTTGACCTGATGGCATCGTTGACCTTCTTTGAAGATCTGCAATTGCATCAAGTGGCCTTTTTTAAATAAGGATCACTCAGCTGGTATATGGACACAAAGACTGTAAGACCTTGCAGATGTATGTGTCACAAGCCTCTTAAATATATTGACACTTCAGGCTACATTTGCCGTCAGTGACTAGCACACTATCTCATACATACAGTAGTATACTGCACAAAGACATTGAAACACTATATCCACATTTCATCATACAAACATTGACATGCACCCACAACACCAACACACACACACACACACACACACACACACACACACACACACACACACACACACACACACACACACACACACACACACACACACACACACGCACACACACACACACACACTCACACACGCACACACACACACACACACACTCACACACGCACACACACACACACACACACACACACACACACACACACACACACACACACACACACACACAAATAGCCTCACAAACACATAGTATCACCATGGAATATACAGATTGATTGATGGCTTACAGATCTGCTGCGCTAAGCTTTAAATATTTATCATACACTCTTGGTGGTCTATCATCTTCTGCCACATGTTCATCGACCCAGTGCCCCTGCTGGCATTCACGTGTGTGTGTGTGTGTATATGTGTGTGTGCATGCGTGAGTGCATGTATGTGTCTTTTGTCCTCATGTTCTTATGGATATTACGTAAGGTAGAGGCCAAATTTGCTGCTATGCATGCTGTGTAAAATATTTTTTATTAAAGCTTCATGATGCATCTTATTATCAATAAATGATTGATTCTATGACAGGACATAAAAAAGATGAGATCATCAACAAGAGGGATGAGAACCTCATTGTCTCCCCTAGGATGGGATTTTATAGGATACAGATTGTTTTACAGCATGTCATGGATTACATTAGGAAAACATGAACTCATTTTGCTTTGTAACTAATGCAGGATGTCCTATGAGCCTTGTAGTTTAATCATAATTCAAATTCATATGCATGCCTATGAAGGCCAGGGGACAAGAAACAAACTTAAAAAAGACAAGATAATAACCATTGCACTTTTAACCCACAACCAACTGTGTATGAATTAAGCTGTTCAATGTATTTGACATTGCTTTCATCTCACCTCACTGCACATCCACCCAACTCTATGACCTCGTTATACAATAGAGTGGGATAGAAATGGTTCACTGCTCTGGTGTGTGTATATCCGAGCATGCATGTGTATGAGAATGTACTGAAAATGTGTTTTTGGTGTGTTAGCTACAGTGCCAGCTTTAGGGCTCCATGCTGGTGGAGGCCTGTGGGTCCAACATCTGCTCACCGCTGGTGGGAGACGGGCAGAAAAAACCTTCGTCTCCAGCCCACTTCTCTCATCTTCCATCTACTCACAACACGGCATCTCCTTTTTTTATCCCATCTCTTCTTTTAATCCCAGATATCCTCCTCCTTGCTTGATTAAACTCTGTCCCTCATGTTCTGTATCCTTTATCCCGTTTTTTGCCCATTAGCTCCCAAACTGCCCATCTTATTTCTAATGAATCCACAGAGAAAAAAGAGATTGGAACACAGCATTAAAAATCCAAGCTGCTTTAAGAATTACAGAGAGCAGGTGAACTAACAAATTGACGTTATAAGAAGCTGTAGATTGGCTTTTATGGCTCTAAATTCTCTATGAATATTAAAAGGTGCCTTTGAGTGTACACTCAAAGAGCTATTTCATTGTAAATGCTGCCAAAGTAGTTTTCAACACTGTTCTGGATTTTCAAGAAAAAGACACTCCAGTAATATTACTGTGGCATAGAAATGGCATGAAACTGGTTTTATATTTTTTTTACATGATCATAAGGTATCTATGTACACTTGAGTATCACTGATCACTTAGATCAGTAAATATCACTAGCAAACGTGTAAGAAAGACCCAGGTGTAGCGAGGTGTAGAGACTGAATGTAAATAACACAACTCTTTAGATTGTAAGTGATCCAACCAAAATTAGAATTAACTTAAACACAACATCTTTGGAAAGTCAGATAAAAATCCATTCACTGTTTGGAAACAGCAATTAGTTACTTTTAGCCAAAGCAAGTGTCAATCCAAACGGATACTCCAGTGTCCATCTGGCCACTTGTCAGCTGGCTGCGTCTTTCTGTCTCTCCATATCTAAAAAATAACTTTACCAATTATAGCAATACTGTCCATTCATCTTTTCATTTTATTTTACCTGCATTTTTTTGTTGTTGCAGTTTTACATATATACTTTGCCTCCACTGACCTCAACCCACTATATTGAAATGTTTGTATTATTGTTATTTACACTTAAATGGTATGACCTTGGATGGCAAAGCCTCCTATCTAAGACATGCCAAGCTAAAATGGGCAGACTTGACTTGTTTCTGGTGCCACATGCATGAAGTGATTTTTTTCTAAAATAACTGGTCTGGTCCTATGCAAATCTCTGTTGGTAACATTCATAATGGCTCCATGTAAGAGTCCTATATGTTTTGGACAGTGTAGACTACTGGATAATTGACATATCCTGCTTATAGATTGTTTGAAATTTAATTTCAAATGTCTTAATCGGGTCTTAGATATTAATTACTTACTACTTCTGAATCTTACTCTGACATACCTGTTTACATTGTGAACCCAAGTAGCTGGAATGCATCCCCCACGATCAAAGAGAGCTTCTACCCCATTGCAAGTTTTTGCCACACATAGCATAAGTAGGCACACAGTCCAGGTGGCCAGTACAATGCAAAAGGCATTTGAATTCAGACTTTTGCCAACACCAGACACTGTTGTCTGCCCACATATTCATTTTATATCACACTTCAAGTTGCAGAGTCCACCAACACACACAAAACAACACCTCAGGCTTGAAGGAGTCACGCCTACAGACATCATGGATCCCAGCAGGCACATGTGCATTTAAAAAAACTTAGCCCATAGAGCATGCACACCGGAGTCCTTCTCTAGCCAAGCTAGTTAGAGACTAACTGCTGGCTTCCCACACACATAAAATACATTTACTGATACTGCTCTTCTAGACTCTTTAATTTATACTGGACTAGATACAATTCTGAAAATACAAAGAGTCATTTTGGGATGTTAATGAAGCTCAGAAAGTGTGTTCACTGTTTTACAGCTGCTCCTTATGTGTTGGGTAAAATGGCTTTTTAGGGCAGTTTGCATCACATGGTCCTGCAATACACAGTGGCCCCTATGTCAAAATCACCTCACAGTCAAGTGCTGTTCCTGAGGAATCCAGCAACTAGTCCTGCAAGGATAGAATACCCTACATGAAATACAAAAATGCATTACTCAAATGTACATGATTATGTGAAAACTAATTTGGGGACATGGAAATTCTGTGACCTATATATGTCAAAAATAGAGAAATGGTGCACTAAAAGCTTCCCTAGAATTAATGGTGATTATAATGAGTTGATTTTAATACTCTCTATGCTGTTAATATCTTAATTTAAAGTTGTGAAATGCTGCATAAACAATGTTCCATTATAAAGAGGACACACAGGTGCAGGCTCACATTTGTGCACACGGAATTCGTTATAACCTTCGTGGCTTTGCACAAATATCTCTTTTACTCTAACACTCCTGCACTCTCTTTTTTCAATTGTTAGAAAAGTTACGCTTGCTATTGTCTTTGCTTAATTTTATTGTTAAACTATTTGCATAAGAAACTGTGCATCCAAACTTCTTCGTTTCTCATGTGATAATCATGATTATCATTGACCTTGTGGAAAGCACCGAAAACCCCTGAGAGCAGGAGACGTCAAGCCTGACCAGACATAAGAAAGTTTCTCTTTGTGAGATAATTACTCCCTTTTCCCTATAAAAAGCTACTGTTAAAGACTATCAACAGTCACTTTCTGTACATATGCTGAAGTGCTGTAAACTGACTCTACTTGCTGCAAGTAAACAAACTTTTAAGAGAACTCCAGTGATTTTGTCCATTCTTTGATAAATAATTATCCTAACATCAATCTATCTCTCCCCTCTTTACTGATGGTCCATCGTTTCTATCCATCCCTCTTACTGTAAACACCCACTTAGAACCACACTTTCCCTCCTATTCTGAGTTATCTGTACTACAACACATACATTTACTACATAGTTAAAGAGAGGAGGGATGGTAGAACATAGAAGAGAGAGAGAGAGAGAATGCAGGTAAGAAGGTTTGAACGCCTACAGAACATGCATACATAAAGAAACCAGCACTTGCTGAGATATTAACACCCACTCATCCCATCTGTCACATGAGAACCTTACACCAATAATGATATTTTCCTCTTGATATGACACCTTTTTTAATCCTCAGCAAGAAAAGTTTTTTGACAGCATGACCAGTGCAACTCAGATGTCACTGGCATTGATGTCACTGCAATAACTATTATCTATCTATCTATCTATCTATCTATCTATCTATCTATCTATCTATCTATCTATCTATCTATCTAATGTGAATACTAAACAAAATTATAGTTTGATTGATTATAGTTGATCTGATACTGCAACTTTGGGGTCACAGTTTGGTAAATTTTTAGTACAGCTGGGAAAACAAAGAAATGCAATTGAAAACTGTTCTTATTTTATTAAGGCACCCAAGCATGTGCATATGGTCAGATAGTAATCTAAAAGAAAACAAAAGGCAAATGTTTGTATTTCTCCAACTTTATAGCAAAAACATGAACACATAAATTATAGCTGGGCTCAAGCACTTTCAGCTGATACATAAATCTAGTGCTTTGACTTGTATCTGTCCTGACAAACACCAGTGATGCTAGTTGACCTGGTCTAAATCTGTAACCAGAAGCTGCTTGAACGCTGTGGGGACAAGGACTTGCACCACCAAATCTTTGTGTTAACTCAGCTGGTCTGCGAGGGGCGAAAATGTTGTGAATGTTACGATGTGTGTAAATGTATTACCATAAGGTGCATTTTCTGCAGAGCCCTCCATCAGCCTGCTCTTTTTTTCTCTCTGGATGTGTGTATTCATCACCGCTGAAGTACACCGCCTCCAGAATCTCAGAAGAACATGGTGAACATGGATCAAATCCCAGTGGAGTTACGTAGTATTGATGTCAGCCATGTCACACCCTACTTTCAACAAAACATTTATTTCTCATTGTATAGGCACACCAGCCAACCGCAAATATATAAAGAAAGCTTGTACAAATGATCACGAACTACTGTACAATCTGTGCAAGAAAAAAGAAAACGTGCTGCAATTGTATCAACCTCATGGGTCTTCCAATCTCTCCTCTCTGTCTGGCCACATTTTATCGACATCACACCTGATATCCTCCATTGCACCTGTCACCTGTTTGCGTTTGGTTGCTCTAAATTGTGAGGAAATTGAATTGTTCCCCATCTCGCCTAAGTCGGACAACTTTTACAACAATACCACACAACTATTATGTATCTAATATATGTATGAAAGCTTATTGTGATTGTTGGTTGCTCTATTTTGCAAGTAGGGATTTACACAATGAACATGTATATATTTGCAATTGATAGTAATATGATTAAATAGCAAAGGAATGCAAACTAGTTTGATCTGCAAGGCTTACTCATTGCATTTTGTGGCAATGCAATTATAAATGACTATAGTCATGTGACCTAATGTTCATGTAAATAGTTATATACAGTAGTTTAACTTTCGACGATTGTGCCAAAGCGATTGAGAAAAACTGTAAAAGCAGCAAGCACACAAGGTGAAGTGACTAATAAAAGAAAGGCAGGTGACAAATCTTCACTGGACAACCAGTAAGACTAAAAAACCCTCTAAAAATGTGCTATTCAGTCTCATAAAAACAAAAAACAACATAACAAAGACTATTGTAACATAATAATTATGAATAACCGAGAGGCTTGAGACAAAAACAAAAATACTGTAATAACAAATATGCACCACAAAATGTTCTTTTCATTCCAAGATCATTTCTGTGTTGACTGACTTTTATGAAGTTTACCAAGTTTATGACAATTAAACATTTTGTTTAATCAAATCCAGATCATCATCTTTAAATGACTGCTTGGAGTGTCATCAAGTCAACAAGAGTAATAAAGTAGCAGATGGTAATGAGAGGTCATCTGCAGCCTGTCTGTATCTTTTTACTGCTGTATGCAGTCTGGCAGCACTGAAAAGCCACAACCCAGCTCAGCACAAATCTCCTCTATAACAGAGAAAGTGTGCTCCCATTACAGACAGTAATAGACTGACCAAACATATACCCTAACCATTATTATATATGGTTAATGTCACATCTTTGATGTTTTAAGGCAGCTCATTACAACTTACTAAGAAACCATTTTTCTTCAGAAAGCTATACTTCTGCGAGGACCCCCTGTGGAACTCGAAGGCAGTAGCTTAACTGGACTGAGGTGTTTGATAAAAAAAAAAGAGGAATAGTGAGTAGAGGGAGGCAGGAAAAGTGATGGGGAGAGAAAGAGAAGCAGTGCCCACGCTGCACCTCATTAAAGTTCTGAAAGACCGGTATCAAAAGGAAGAAAAAAAGAATACAAAATAAGAGCTTTTTGTTTTTTTTCTGACAAATTGTTTATCTATTTAAGTATTTGTATGTCTGAAGACATTTTGGTGAAAATAGCTTATTTGTTTCCCAAGTAGATGAAGCTCCTTCCTGCATACCATGACAACGGTACTGAATAATATTATTGACTCACTCGTGTTATTGCATTTAAATAGGATTGGCATATTATAACACACACATTGTGTCCTTTACTATAAACGAACACTGAGATGTCATAATGTTATGTTATTTGTCTGCCCCTGTACAGTATATGAACAGAAGATATCCTTTGTATTCAAGGGAGAAACAGCGACAGTCTATGAAGGTTGATGTTAAAAAAAAACTGCTTTTTTTTTGTCAAGAGCCACTTCTTCACCTCAAACCAAGAGACAATCAGAAGCATATTTGCCTCACTGAGTGCCTACTGGACAAAAATCAACATAATCCAGTGCTGTCTTTGTGCACTTGTGTGTGTTTGCAAGTTTGAGTCTACATGTATGAGTGTGTGTATTTACTTGCACTTTAAGCGGGATTCACTGTGTGTTGTTTCCCCTGACAAATCCCTGAGGTCGAGTTGTGTTACACTTTCTCGTTCTCTGTCTCACACACACACACACACACACACACACACACACACACACACACACACACACACACACACAGCATGACAATAGTTGACTCACTGATCTTCCCTGCTCTTTTGTTCCTGATACACCTGCTCAATTTACCACCTCCCACACACACACACACACACACACACACACACACACACACACACAGAGTCATAAACACTTGCAGCACCTCAAAACTTGGTTCCCATGAGAGCAGCAGTGGGGGAGAGAAATAGAACGAGAGATTAAATCAAAGTGAGAGAAAATAAGATTTAAAAAAAAAAGAAATCCTTTGCTCGGGTGTGTTTCTCTTTTCTTCCTTTTTCCGCTTACCTTCCTCTATTTTCTTCCCTCCTCCTCTCCTCTCCTTTCTTCCTTATTCCCATCTACCTTCATTTCTTTCATATGTTTTATTCTTTATTCCTGAACATCCTATTTTCAGCTGTTCTGCCTTTTAACTTTTCCTTCTCATCATCCACACGTTGGGTTACTATTTCTCTTCAGGTAATATTATTATACATACATTCTTCCATGACGGAGATTTCGTTTAGCTCTGGACCTCGAGAGGTCATGCCAAAGCCATTTCTCCCTTCATTTCTCAGGGTAATAAGACAAACATGAACACAGAGAAAGAACCTTACTACAGCCAGATGTCATCCAGTTTACATCTGCCACAACAGCCTGCTACTTTATAACATGTATGTGTGTGTGTGTGTAGCCACTCCAGGGCACATGCTAGCCCACCCGTTCGCTTTGTTTGCTGCCAAACAGTTAGCTTTGCTCTCTGAGCACAGACGTTTTCCCCTGCCAGAACAGTTTGTCCCAGTTTACCACTGAGAAACTCTTAAAGGCATTTTGAATGTCTGTATATGTGCAGATGGATGTACACTGAGGTGTTGCTATATTTCTTTATGTGCGAATAATGTCAGATCTTGTACGTCTGGGGGATCAGGCAGAGAAGGCACAAGGGGTCACTTGCATATAGCTAGATTTAAAAAAGTCAAACTCTCAGAAGAGTTTTGCGTTTGTGGTTTCGGGGCTGTCTGGAAGGCTTGTAATTATGATAGGCTTCAGTCCATACAAATCCCATCCTCTGACACTCTATCTCACACACACACACACACACACACACACACACACACACACACACACACACACACACGCTTGCACATGCACACGTCTCTACCTCACTTTATTGTGTTGTTATATTCCGAACAACCTGAAACTTAGCTCATTACAGGTCTGATTCAGTGTTGCATCAGATGTACAGGAATGCAATGGCAACACCTCGAAGCAGTGGACTTTAATGTAATTACACTACTCTTTTCTCAGTAACACAGCAGTGTAGGACATTGCTGTTTTATTTCCAGTGAAAGTTATTTAGGGTTGGCTCATTATCCTTACTGCGATGAAAAAAAGTGGAGACCTCGTCATTATTTTGAATTTGATAAAACATTAGCTGAATCCGCACTAGGCTCTCCTGGTGGCCATGAGGTTTAAAGTGGCTATTTGTAACTTTCAGTTTGTGTTGATTCTAGCGGCCGCTTTGGACAAAAGCAGTAGTGTTTTTACCCCACCTGATGTCGTAAAGGTATTTTTCTTACGGTGCTGTATCACCCACTGTATTAACGAGTTAGCGCTACCAGGAGTTCATATAGTTGCGATAAATGTTTTGCTCAGACAGAAAATCATTCATTTAGAATAAGAGAAAAGGGTTACAGAAGCATCGTTGCATTTCAAGTGTTGCATACGGTAATTTAGCCTACTTTGGATGTATCGTGAGCTAAACCGGGAATCACTGTCACTGTGTCACGAGCCAAAGCAATAAGAGTTTGTTGTAGCAAATAACATAATAATAATAATAATAATAATAATAATAATAATAATAATAATAACTTAGATTTATATAGCGCATTTCATGAAACCCAAGGACGTTTTACACAAGTAAATGGAAGGGGGACGTAATTTAATGTTGGCTACTGGCGTACAACCGCATCTCGCATTGTAAAGTTATTTTATGAATGAAATAGATGTTCTTTGTTTAATTTCCTTCTTTTCTGTAATGGCCCTGCCCCATTATCAGACATACATACAACAGACATAAAACTTCTAAAATTAAATTAAAATACAATTAGGCCTGTATAAAGAAATCTCTTGCCACCTTTTACCTGGCTAGATACTCACTAACACAGGCTTTTCCAGTGTTTCGCCGAAATCTGTGACCCGTCAGAATTTGTGTGCTCTGTAGAGCCATTCTAAATCATTTTGTGACTTTGCGGGAAAAATCAGACACAGGCAAAGGCATTAATAAAAATTGTATAAAAATATACACTGTTAGTCTTGTTTGCTGTTACAGGTCATTTATGATCATCAGATGAAAAATTACATAGTTTCAAAGACATTTAAAAGTTACATAGTTACTTTAAGATGCTAATCATGTAATGGCAGCATTCATGGTTCAAATCCCTACTCTCTCTCCCCTCATTTCATGTCATCTCTTAGGCTTTGAAATGCATTGCATCTCTCTACTGTCTCTCTACCGAACAAACTAAGATTAGTTTTGGACAGGTAGAGCAGCAGCAACACGGAGAGACACAGTGCCTTGCATCAGGTTGAGTGGTGGAGGGACTGCTGCATGTGGCATGTGTTGACATCGTCTGTCAAATTCTGAACAACATACCAATGAGAGGTTGGTATTACTCTTAGAGGGAAAGATAGGATAGAGCAATCCATAAATAAAGTGAAGGGTATTTACAACAGTTCATAATGGGAAAGATGAACACATCTCAAAATATCAGTAGCAGGCAAAAATACAGAACATTTGATAATTTTTGCCTTCAAAAACTTCCACAAACATCTCAAGTCTCTTGGGACTTCCGGCAGCTCTAACTTCTGGCACTCCCAGGCACCAATCTTACTGATTGGTCACAGGAAGTCCACCCACAGAATTGTAGCAATGTGCTGACTGTCCCTGGTCTGCTGAATATGCTAGATGTGCAGATAGTTGCCTTTACATCTATTTTTATCGGGTGGCCATCTGTCAGCATTGACTAATTTGATTGTCTAAATGAAGAGGATGCGATAAATATAAATAGGAATAGAAATAGAGGACATTAAGTGAATGATTGATTTCCCTCAGACACATCCATCTATCCATTATCTGTAAACGCTTATCCTATTCAGGGTTGCTAGGGGGGCTTGAGCCAATCCCAGCTAACACTGGGCGAAAGGTGGGGTACACCCACAGGTCGCCGGACTACCACAGGGCTGACACATAGAGACAGACAACCATTGATGCTCATATTCATACCTACGGGTAATTAAGTGTCAAAAAATAACCTAACGTGCATGTCTTTGGACTGTGGGAGGAAGCCCGAGAAAGTTGCCTTTACATTTTTCATCGGGTGTCCACAGCATTGACTAATTTCATAGTCTAAGTGAAGGAGATGCAATGAATAGGAATAGAAATAGAAATAGGGGATATTAAGTTAGTGATTGATTTCACTTAGACACAAATATTACTGAGTAATACATTTTCTTGTGTGTCTGGTTTGAATGCAGAGAATGCATAAACTTCACACAGAAAGTTCTAGGACATCAGAGAGTGAGGGTGCTTCAGGTGAGGTGTTTACAGAGACAGGGGTTTGAAGATGTAAATACAGAAATAATTATTTTTTAAATGGAAATATAGTAATATAAGTCAAACAATCTTAAAAGGTTTATTCTATCTACTGTTAATACTTTGACTTTTCTCCTTTGTTGCTTAAACATTGTCTCCGTTGAATGTTTAAACTGTCATTTTAGTAAGAACAACAATGCATGAAAAAATGTAAAATAACGAGCATAATTCCGTATGAGTAACTAACTGTGGGACAGCAACCCAACAACTGACCAGTCTTCAAGTAAAAAAGAGAGAGTTCTCTGCACTTCTGCAGACCACAGCAATCCGGTGTAACTCTGATGAAGATGTAACCTTACATCGAAACGTTAGTCACTGTTATGCACCTTAAAAAATAATCTTAAGTAAGAAGACATCTGTGTTGCACCGGCAAATTTTGTGTTACTTTAAACTGACCAGCCTTATATGTGGGCAGTGATTTGAGAACTGGACAATTTTTGACTCTTAGGCAAGGAAAACCAAATGAGTTGAGTGAGTTGACAATGAGAATGAGTGAGTTTAATGGTGTACAGTGCTATTTCTGAACACTTATAAATGTAAATGTAAATGAAAATAACAACATCCAGAGAACAATCAGCAAGTTGTCTATTGCTTCAGCTGTACTTATCTTGGTTGGAAACCTCTTAATGCAGCATGAGATATAGTTCTTGGAAAAGGTCTCATGTCATTTCAGAGACAAATTGACCAGGATCCCTTGTCTCTTCATTACTGTAATCATTTCCATTTTGTTGCTGCAGAGAAAACTTAATTACAAAACACGGTACTTCTTAAGATTCTTTAAGAAAGTTTGTTTAAATAGCAAACAAATTGAAACAATAATTTTGCTCACATCTTCTTTGATGTACAATTACTTTTCACACATTGATCATTATTGATTGGTGTAACAATTCAATAGCAGCATTAAGTCAACCTATCAATAAGCAGAAGACTAAGACAAACATTTGATCCTGGCTATGGCATAGTGGTAACAACTTCTGGCTTGTGCAGGTAGCCCCTTTGGTTTGGAAATGCATATTAGAGTGCAATATTCATTTTTCCCACTGGTTTATTGATTGTATATATTGTAGTCATAGCTATTTTAACAATGTGACCCCATTCTCATGTACATATCTCATCTCACATAATTGTTATACAAATAATTCCATATCATGGAGAAATGTATCTTTGTTTTTCCTACTGTTGCTGCACTTTAGTGACTGTTACCAATTGCTCATTAAGCAACATGGCAGAATTCACTGGAACTGGAGGCAAAAAACAAAACAATTTTCATTTATAGCCGCAGTCGCCGCCAAAATGTAAACGTGATAATAACTGCAGGAGAAGAGGCTTCATTAAAACTATCCTGATACCAGAAACCTTGAAACCAACCTGACTCTCCGACAAAGACACAGCACTCTAAAAGAGTTTCTCACACCTTTAGTATGTGATGCACTTTTTCCAAAGTCAAAAACTAGGTTTGGAAATGAGACATTGAAAATGTCACAAAGTGACAAAAATACACACCACGTACAGACATGATAAAAACCCAATAGAGTGATGCTGGTGTTATTAGGCTGACAATGTGTGCCTCTCTCAGCAATATTCTTTTGTTTTCCATACCCATCCTCACTAAATGTAACTTACTACCACCTTATGGTATCTGATTGTAACCATGGAGATAAACTTGAATGACCCTATCAAAAGGAGCCCTAACCTTAGTCAGCCAAGCCCAGCTGGCAAAGAATAACAATATTAGTGGCCCCTACCCTAACACACACGCACACATGCACACACAGGCGCGCACACACACACACACACACACACACACACACACACACACACACACACACACACACACACACACACACACACACACTGATAAATTGCATATGCAGAAAGGGTGAGAGAAAAATGTGTGTTTATTCATCTCCCATTCGGCTGCAGCATAAAGACATCCCTCCCCAACATCCCAGCACCTGACCTTCAGTGCTATTAAGGATCCTTCTTTATTCCTGACACTCTCACAGCTCTTGCCTGAAGAAAGCAATTCATACATTTTCCAATAACTTACCACCCTAGGCAATTATGTCTGTTTTTCTGCCACCTCTCTGCTTCTCAATAAAGTGCTCATAAATAGGGAGGGCAAAGATGTGAATCAAGGAAGTGATTTTGAAAAGATTGCTGGGTGTGTGAGGAAATGAGACAGTGAGAGTGTGTGAGTGTGAGAGTGACTGAGATGGTTGCGTTAAAAGATTTGTGAAGATAGAGAAAGTGAAAGTGATATTAAAAAGGAGGAGTTAAAAGGAGAGAGCGAGAGGAGGTTGGATGGCAGAAGTGAATTTGATGTCTGATTCACAGAGGCTGTGTTCAGCTCAGCTGGGTTCAGAAATTGCTTTAGCGTTGCATGCGTTCACACAAAAAGTGTTACGTCTATGAAAAACTTAAATTAATTTAATTTAATTTCTTATTGGCTTATCTTGTTAATTAATGCACATTATCATTATCATATCAGCATTATTTTTTATGAGCAGTTATTAATAACTTAAGTATATAACTTACAATATTGGACAACATACTTTATAATATGTTGTAGCACAGACAAATTCAATTCAATTCAATTTTATTTATAGTATCAAATCATAACAAGAGTTATCTCAAGACACTTTACAGATAGAGTAGGTCTAGACCACACTCTATAATATACAAGGACCCAACAATTCTAGTAATTCCCCCAAGAGCAAGCATTTAGTGCGACAGTGGCAAGGAAAAAACTCCCTTTTAGGAAGAAACCTCGGACAGACCCAGGCTCTTGGTAGGCGGTGTCTGAAGGTGCTGGTTGGGGGTGTGATGAATAGTGACAATAATAGTCACAATAAAGATAATGGAACTATGACATAGTATGAAATAGTAGTTGTAATAGTTCATGGCATAGCAAGGCACTACAGGGCGTTACAGGACGTAGCAGGGCACAGCAGAGCATAGCAGGGCGTAGCAGGACGTAGCCGGGCACTGCAGGGCACCGCAGAGCGTAGCAGGGTGTAACAGGGCATAGCAGGGCGTGCAGCAGGACCACGGCGACAGGTGCAACCATGATTTTGGTGCCACCTTAATCCAAGGAAACATGCTGGCCGAAATAAACATAAGGACTCCGGGAAATAAGCTCCCAAGAGCTAGGTTAGTAACAAGCATTTCTGGGACATGGATGCACACAAATGGAAAGAGAGAGGAGAGAGAAGCTCAGTGTGTCAAAAGAAGGAAGTCCCCTGGCAGTCTAAAACTATAACAGCATAACTAAGAGAGACAGGTTAAGGAGAGGAGCCTGGTCGGGCTCTGATTATATTATTGATTATATGGTAAATTAATCTGACGACTATGACGAGAAGCAGGTGGGCTGGGCTAGGCAGACGCTACAACTCCTCACTCCCTAACTATAAGCTTTATCGAAGGGGAGAGTTTTAAGTTTACTCTTAAATGTGGTGACGGTGTCTGCCTCCCGGAGCCAGACCGGGAGCTGGTTCCACAGGAGAGGAGCCTGATAGCTGAAGGCTCTGGTTCCCATTCTACTTTTACCACAAGTAACTCTGCATTCTGGGAGCGCAGTGCTCTAGTGGGACAATAAGCTCTTCAATATATGATGGTGCTTGACCATTTAGAGCTTTGTAGGTCAGAAGAAGGATTTTAAATTCAATCCTGGATTTTACAGGAAGCCAATGCAGAGAAGCTAATACTGGAGAAATATGATCTCTTTTCTTAGTTCTTGTCAGAACACGCGCTGCAGCATTCTGGATCAGCTGGAGAGTCTTAAGGGACTTATTTGGGCAACCTGATAGTAAGAAATTACAGTAGTAGCTGTATGTATGTATGTATGTAGTAACAAATGCATAGGCTAGATTTTCAGCATCGTTTTAAGACAGGATGTGCCTAATTTTGGCAATGTTACGAAGATGAAAAAAGGCTGTTCTTGAGGTTTGTTTTAAGTGGGCGTTGAAGGATATATCCTGATCAAAAATAACTGCTAGATTTCTGACAGTAGTGATGGAGGCCAGGGCAATACAATCCAGAGTAACTATATCTTTGGATAATGAGGTTCAGAGATGTTTAGGGCCCAGCACAATAACTTAATAGAAAATTGTAGGTCATCCAGGATTTTGTATCTTTAATGCATGCTTGAAGTTTAGCTAACTGACTGGTTTCGTCCGGCTTGATTGATAAGTATAGTTCCGCATCCGCATAACAGTGAAAGTTAATTGAGTGTTCCCTAATAATATTGCCTAGAGGAAGCATATATTAGGAGAACATAATTGGTCCAAGCACTGAGTCTTGTGGAATGCCATGGCTAACTTTAGCGTACCTGGATATGGCGTTATATTAGTACCAAATCTCGAGAGCTCAGTGAAACATCTTCACGAGCAAATAATATTAATTCACACGCGCAGACACAGCAGCGAGAGAGGAAAAAACAGCAGCGAGAGAGGAAAAAACAGCAGCGAGAGAGGAAAAAACAGCAGCGAGAGAGGAACAAACAGCTGCGAGTGCACATAACAACCACTGGGGGGCATACGCGCTCTCGAAAGTGAGTTCTGCTCCTGTGCTTTTGTTCTGCTCGCTCGGAATGGTGTTTTGCTCGCTCGCGTTAGTCGACCTCCAATTTTGACAGGTTGTGGGAGGGAACAAACGCTGACCCTCTTGTGATTGGTCATTTCCCACACGGAAGCCCAGGAAGGGATGGGCCTTGGTCTTGGTCTTGACTCTTGACCATAGAAAGCCAGGGAAGAAGAGACCTTGACCAAGACAAGACGGTTTATGAGGTAAGTCGCTGTTGGCTAAAGCTAAAGCTGGTCATATCTGCGGAAAAAACACAATTCGTTTCAAAGTGTAGCTATATTTAGGAGATATGTTAGTGCAGGTGACAACGACGTTATGTTTTTTGCATGCGCTAGCTAGCTAGCTAGCTAGCTACCATTAACGTTACCGTCGTTATGTTATAAAGTAAACTGCATCTTAATTCGTATCAAAGTATAGCTATATTTCTAAAATATATTAATGTAGGTGACGGCAACGTTACTTATTTTTTAGCTTAACGTAATATTAACTTTAGTTAGCTAACGTTAGCAGGCAGTCAAACGTTAACATCAGTGTTTAAGTAACGTTAACGTTAATTGCCGGTAACGTTAGCTAGCTAGCTCCCTATGTCTGCTGGCTAGTAGCTAAGTTAACCTAACGTTAACGTTATATTAGCTAAGTTTTAAACTGCAGCATTGTTAGGCTAGCGTGAATAGTCTAGCTACGCCACAGAATAAAGCAACATTGCTAGACTTTGTACGTATATTGTAAGTATTAACGTTACATTACTTTTTGTTAATGTTAGCCACAACTTGAAGGTAACGTCAGAAAATGGGGGACCAAAATGAGGTGAGAACCTTATTCTCAATGTTCAAACTGTAGTTTTTCATTTGTTTTAATCGTTAGTTTGTGGCGTTGTTTGTTTCTAATGAGATGTTCTAATTTCTCCCTAATCCTCCAGGACAATTTACACAAGATGGCCAACAATATAGTGGCCATGTTAAGGACCACCTTGGGCGGTAAGTTAACATAACCTGGCTACGTGTGGTCAAGGCATCAGTGAACTTAGATGTTTAGTCGGGCAACATATTTGCATTGTGTAGCATATTAGCTATTCTTGTAAATCAGCACATCTATTCATTAGTATATATATATATATATATATATATATATATATATATATATATATATATATATATATATATACACACACACTAATGGTGTAAAGTAATAACTCTGAAACAGCTGCTATGTTTTCTACAGAACTAAACCCTGCTAATTACATGGGAATTGTCATATATATATATATATATATATATATATATATATATATACATACACAGTGTACGTGCAGTTTAATGTCCCAAGTCCCCCATGTGAAAAAAACGACCACATTCTCCAGAAAATATTGTGAAAATGTATTTCTGACACTGAACTGCACATATACCGATATGCATAACAGTGATGTGAAGTCAGTGAATTAATTAAGTAAAATATATTGTAACTGAAGTTCAGGGACAGCCAAGGTCAGGTAGTGAGGAGCAGAGACCACAGGGACCACCAGGGACGGCCAGTGTACATGCAGGTTCAGGTTCTTCTGTGCAGCAGAACATGTCCAGGTTTGGATATTTATTAATTCATTTTGGCTGACAATATTTTTACAATGTGTGTTATGTTGTGTCCCCACCCCACACACACACACACACCCCACACACACACACCCCACACACACACACACACACCCCACACACCCCACACACACACCCCACACACCCCACACACACACCCCACACACACACCCCCCCCACACACACACACACACAGTGTGCGCTCTCGTTTAGAAGAAATCTCCTGGCTAATCCTGCCTTGTAACTGACCAAAGTTGGAGAAACAGCCTTTCTTTTACTGTCTATGGAGCTAGCTGACATGATCTACAATCTGAGCTACTGCGCATGTGGAATCAAAGATAGTACAGAAGAAAAGATGCCTCATTCTCTAGCTAAAACTGAAACCTGAACACAAGGTGAAAAGAGGAGCTGCAGCAGTGAGAGCTGTGCAGTACAACAAAAATGTTTTTTTTTGGAAAATTAAACCATGTAAACCTATTCTAGTACAACCTTAAATACAATTATGAACCTGAAAATGAGCATAATATGGGATCTTTAAGTATTAACCTGTGCCAAACAAATATTCACGGCATAGCAAGTACAGTTCCCTTGCAGGTGTAACTGGGTCATTGTCTTGAATGAGTGACTGAACACCTTCCCTTTGTTCCTCACTCAAAGGACACTCAATTTCAGGAACCACAATCGCCCCTTCCATCTCACCATCGTGGTCTGTGGCAATGTCCCAGTCAATGTCTGGCTCCTCAATGTCCTAGCACAGAACAATATCCAAAGATTAATGAATTACACAATCATTTAGGTTCAACTTTATGCAGTTTGCGTCGGTAGGTTAAATTGTCACCGGGATGCAAAGCAAAAGTTCAGTAGGGTGGTATTAGGAGAACATACCTCAATATTTTCAGGCTGTTCAATATCGGTGTTCATCAAACCCAACTGCCATAACTGCTCGGGAGTCCTGTTATTTTCTGTCCGGATTGGATGGTGGTTCCAACCTTCCACAAAATGTTCAAGGTCCATCTCCAATTTTGGGAGGAATACCATGTGGACGCAGAAAAGGTCTTCTGTCAAGTGTAAAGAGGTATGGGTAAGAGTTCAGCAAAGAATAGACTAACCTAATGCGTACTGATTTATTGCTATTTAATATGACTTTTAGTCATATTAAAATCATGCTAAATTTATATTGAAAGGTTAATTTCCCCCATTCTCAATAGCCTTCAGTTATAGTGATTTGAGTTCTAACCTGTGGAGGAAACGTCAAGTAGCTGATCCCACTCCAGACTCCGAAGCGTGTTGTAATACTTTGAGGTGACACAGGTCCTGACATCCCGCCACAGACGTTCAATCCTTATAATGCAGAATAGTTTTAATCTGAATCAATTTTCAAAGTAATGTCACCCAACACAGGGTATGTATTGGTTTCTTTTTCTTTAACACAAATGCGATGACAGTTTGAGTAATGACAAAATAGCCTTCAAATGCCTGTGAAAACATGACGAACCTTTGATTATGAACACTTTTCCCTGACATGAAGCTTCCCCTGTCAGTTCCCCGAACGCTGAACATGAATCTGGCAATGTCAACATTCTCAACGCCTTGATCACCTCTGACTCTAATGCACAAACAAAACACAATGTAATGTAAAGTGACTATCATAATACATTGTGTAGCAATGTGTAAAAACATATTGCAAAATGTTTACCTTGAGGGAATGCCATGCCGCTCAGTAGCCTTCTTGAAGGCAGAAAATGCAGTGGATGCCAGGTTGTTGGTGGCGGCACTCAGGCACATCACCTGTATTATGAAATTACAACAAACAGTCCTTTTAAATAAACAAGTGTCACTAGCTAGTTCACATTATGGTGTGCTGTGCATGACAAGTTATGGAAAGGGGCTCCTCAAGTTTCAAGTCTAGTCTGATGCATTACCAGAATTGAAATTGAACCAATGTAAATGCAATCAAACCAAATAATAACTAACCTTCCTGGAGTACCCGTCCACTGCACCAAACAGTACAATGTTGTACCTTTGGAGCAAACATGAGTTCAATTAACACAATGTAATTACAGTAAAACTAAAATGTACAGCCTATTGATGTTTATCACTATAGACCTCTGAAGTTCTTTGAGATCCGGTATCTTGTGATTTTTCCTATGGGAAAACAACATGGGGAATTTGAATTACCGCAGCTGTTAAACTCTCGCCGGGACGACGAAGTCTAAAATGCAGACGTTTTGCTCAACACACTTTTGTCCTCTGCCTTTGAGTGGGTACTGTGATCTTCGGTACATTAAGATGGCAAACTTAGATTTTTGCTACCCCAGAAGGAACTTGCAATGCAACTTGCCATAGGTAGTTAGCTTCAATTAACACTCAGATATCCTTATATGGGCAAATATGGCAGCTTTGGTTCCTTTTTGTAGGCGAACTTCAGAGGTCTATTTATAATCACTAACCTGATTAATTTGTGGTTTGTGTCCACATGCCACAGAGAAAGGGGTCCTCTGACAGAATAGGTCCTGCGTATGATGCAGCCTAACCCAGCAAGTCTTGAGAGGATGCCCACAGAGTCCACACGGTGTAATGATGCAGCCACTCTCCTCCACTGGACATTGATCCCAATAGATCGTAGCCTCCCCTTGACCATGCGGTAGCCTGCAGTTGGCATTTCATCTTTGATCTGTTGCACAACATTGTCCAAGTCATCATCATCTATAACACTGTATCTCCTAGCTGAAAGTTCAAATTCCTTCAACCTCCTAAATAAGGTTCTCCTCGACACACCCAGCATCTTTGAGATGCAGGGCACAGGCAGGTCCAATTCCAGGAGCTCCTCAATGCTGTCCCTGTCGACATCAAGCATGGGACGCCCCATCGCTCCAGGTACTGTGTTTGGTGTAATATGTACATCGGCCAACTCCAGGCGCTCCTTTACTGCTTTAAAAAACTCATCCAGGGCCTGCAGTATCTCTGCAGGTACATTGAAATGGCGTGACAATGCATTGCAGAGATATAGCTCTTGCCTACATGTAAACTCAAAATAATCAAGGTCTATGGGCTGTCTGGCGAGTCCCATTTCAAATTTGGAAAGCAGCCTCAACAAGACCTGCCTTCTGAGAGTGTCCTGTTGAGACAGAAAAAAAAATAAATTAGAAAAACTCACGTTTAAATCAACTTAATATGGGGCATATGCTAACATTTTCAGTGAATTATTTTCATAGGTTTTCAAATAAAGTATGTATGGTATAAGTATGTACAAAGGTTCGAGTCAGAGGACTCAATGTATAATGCCCACAATACGCTGAAAGTAACTTATATAAAAAAAACCTTACCGCACAACTGTCCTGAGGCTGCTGCCCAAAGTCATTAACGTTACCGTCATCCATTGCTGCTGTAATTCTGTCTGGAATAGGATATATATATATATATATATATATATATATATATATATATATATATATATATATATATATATATATATATATATAACTACAAGCTGTACGCCTAACGTTTGCAGTGTTTACGTTATTCCATTCACATTAACGTTAGCAGCCAGACATAGAGAGCTAACTTAACGTTAGCATAACTAACACATTAGTTGTAAGGCCGACCGCCAGCTGACTAACATTACTTATTAAAAGTGACGTTAGTTAATTAACTACGCTAAAACTGTTTCATAGAGTACAATAGGCATAGACGTTTACGTTAGCCTAATAATGATGCAGCTAAAAACTTTATAACGTAACGTTACCTGGAAGACATAGGGAGGTCTGACGTTACCTTCAAGTTGTGGCTAACATTAACAAAAAGTAATGTAACGTTAATACTTACAATATACGTACAAAGTCTAGCAATGTTGCTTTATTCTGTGGCGTAGCTAGACTATTCACGCTAGCCTAACAATGCTGCAGTTTAAAACTTAGCTAATATAACGTTAACGTTAGGTTAACTTAGCTACTAGCCAGCAGACATAGGGAGCTAGCTAGCTAACGTTACCGGCAATTAACGTTAACGTTACTTAAACACTGATGTTAACGTTTGACTGCCTGCTAACGTTAGCTAACTAAAGTTAATATTACGTTAAGCTAAAAAATAAGTAACGTTGCCGTCACCTACATTAATGTATTTTAGAAATATAGCTATACTTTGATACGAATTAAGATGCAGTTTACTTTATAACATAACGATGGTAACGTTAATGGTAGCTAGCTAGCTAGCTAGCTAGCGCATGCAAAAAACATAACGTCGTTGTCACCTGCACTAACATATCTCCTAAATATAGCTACACTTTGATACGAATTGTGTTTTTTCCGCAGATATGACCAGCTTTAGCTTTAGCCAACAGCGACTTACCTCATAAACCGTCTTGTCTTGGTCAAGGTCTCTTCTTCCCTGGCTTTCTATGGTCAAGAGTCAAGACCAAGACCAAGGCCCATCCCTTCCTGGGCTTCCGTGTGGGAAATGACCAATCACAAGAGGGTCAGCGTTTGTTCCCTCCCACAACCTGTCAAAATTGGAGGTCGACTAACGCGAGCGAGCAAAACACCATTCCGAGCGAGCAGAACAAAAGCACAGGAGCAGAACTCACTTTCGAGAGCGCGTATGCCCCCCAGTGGTTGTTATGTGCACTCGCAGCTGTTTGTTCCTCTCTCGCTGCTGTTTTTTCCTCTCTTGCTGCTGTTTTTTCCTCTCTCGCTGCTGTTTTTTCCTCTCTCGCTGCTGTGTCTGCGCGTGTGAATTAATATTATTTGCTCGTGAAGATGTTTCACTGAGCTCTCGAGATTTGGCACTAATATAACGCCATACCTGGAGGATTTATCGTTAACATTAACAAACTGAGATCGATCAGAGAAATAGGACTTAAACCAGCTTAGAGCGATTCCTTTAATGGCAACTAAATGTTCCAATCTCTGTAACAGGATGGTATGGTCTATAGTGTTGAATGCAGCACTAAGATCTAATAAGACAAGTACTGAGACAAGTCCTTTGTCTGAAGCAGTTAGAAGGTCATTCGTAATTTTCACCAGTGCCGTCTCTGCTATGATGCATTCTAAATCCTGACTGAAGGTCCTCAAATAGACTATTGCTGTGTAGAAAATCACATAACCGATTAGTGACTACCTTCTCAAGGATCTTGGAGAGAAAGGGAAGGTTAGATATAGGTCTATAGTTGGCTAAAACCTCAGGATCGAGGGTGGGTTTTTTCAGAAAAGGTTTTATCACAGCTACTTTAAATGACTGCGGAACATAACCTGTTAAGAAAGACATATTGATCATATCTAGTAATGAAGTGTTAACCACAGGTAGCACTTCTTTAAGTAGCCTCGTTGGGATGGGGTCTAAGAGACAGGTGGATGGCTTAGCTGAAGAGACCTTTAACATTAGTTGTTGAAGGTCTATAGGATAAAAGCAGTCTAAGTATATGTCAGGTCTTGTCGTTCTTTCTAGCAGTCCTGCGTTTAAAGGTAAACCGTTAGAAGTTGAGGGCAAAAGGTGATGAATTTTATCTCTAATTGTTATAATTTTATCATTGAAGAAGCTCATGAAGTCGTCACTACTCAGAGCTATAGGAATAGATGGCTCAATAGAGCTGCGACTCTCTGTCAGCCTGGCTACAGTGCTGAAAAGAAACCTTGGGTTGTTCTTATTTTCTTCTATTAATGATGAGTAATAGTCTGATCTGGCATTTCTGAGGGCCTTCCTATAGGTTTTCAGACTGTCTTGCCAATCTAAACGAGATTCTTCCAGTTTGGTGGAACGCCATTTACTTTCAAGTTTTTGCGAGGTTTGTTTTAATTTGCGAGTTTGGGAGTTATACCAAGGTGCTAGTTTCCTTTGCTTCATCATCTTCTTTTTGAGGGGAGCAACAGAGTCTAAAGTCGTCCATAGGCAGGCCGTAGCACCGTCTACAAAATTATCAATTTGGGAGGGACTAAAATTAACATAAAGGTCCTCTGTTATATTAAAGCACAACATTGAGTTAAATGCTGTTGGAATAGCTTCCTTAAACTTAGCTATAGCACTGTCAGATAGGTATCTAGTGTAGAAGCTTTTATCTAATTTCGTATAGTCGGGTAGTAAGAATTCGAAAGTTATTAAAAAATGGTCTGATAATAAAGGATTCTGCGGAAATACTATTAAAGCTTCAATTTCGATGTCATATGCCAGCACAAGGTTGAGGGTGTGGTTAAAACAGTGAGTGGCCTCATGCACACTCTGACTAAAACCAATTGAATCTAGTAGTGAGTTGAAAGCAATACTAAGGCTATTGCTGTCAATGTCCACATGAATATTAAAATCACCTACAATAAGTAATTTGTCTGATTTAAGGACTACATATGATAAAAACTCAGAGAATTCAGATAAACATTCAGAATATGGACCTGGAGCTCAGTAAACAACAACAAATATAATTGGCTGTAATGTTTTCCATGTTGGATGTTGAAGATTAACAACAAGGCTTTCAAACGAGTTATAATTTAGTTTAGTTTTAGGATTAATTAACATGCTTGAATCATATATGGCTGCAACTCCCCCTCCTCGGCCTGAGCCTCTAGGAATTTGAGTATTATTATGACTGGGAGGCGTGGCTTCATTTAGACTAACATATTCTTCATGGCACAGCCATGTTTCGGTAAGACAGAATAGATCAATTTGATTATCTGATATCAAATCGTTTACTAGTACTGCTTTAGAAGACAGAGATCTGATATTTAATAGTACATCTAATTTTCCTATTCTGTTCTATCATTGCAGTGGTAGTTTTAATTCCAATTAGGTTGTTAAGTATAGCCCCTCTTTTGTTTACCTTTGATTTAATTGATCTGAGTCGGGGGACAGACACCGTGGTTATGGGATTATGAGTAATAATAAAATCATTGATTAAAAATGATTTTCCTGCCAAAGACCTGATGTTCAGTAGGGCTATTGTTAGTGTATTAAAATAATTATCTGTCTCATTTTTTGAGACAGGTTGTGGCTGACGGGGAATGAATGCTAAATTGATTATGTTTGCAGTTAATGCTTCTTATTACTTAGGGGATTCACCACTTTGTATGGTCTATTGTTGATTATAACTGGAATGATAGAGCTGGTCAGTGGGCTAGCAGAGTTATTTGTAGAGGAAGAAGAGCTTATGTGAGAGTGTGTAATGGTAGTAGTAGTACTACATGTTACCCTGTAGAAAACATTTTCAGATCCATCCACATGTAAAGTGCCATTTGAATCAATACCTGGAGGGGAATGAATCTGTGATATTTTCTACAGAATGTCAATGCCTTAGTGTGGTCGTTATGTTGTCAGAGAGCAGCCTGGCTCCATGTCGGTTTGGGTGGAGACCATCATGCTTCAGCAGGCTGGGCCTCTCCCAGAACAAGTCAAAGTTGTTGACACAGGGAATGCTTAGAGAAGCGCAGTGGCGTTTCAGCCAGGTGTGGAGCCAGAACAGTCTGGACCATCTCTCAGCACCCTTTCTGTAGGTAGGGAGAGGCCCAGAGATGACGATCTGTTTTTCTGTGCCCATCAGGGTGGTGATGAGAGTTTTGTAGTTTTCCTGCAATGCTACTGACCATCTCTCTCTGATGTCGTTTGTGCCCACATGCACGATGATGTTGTCGACCTTAGCGTGGCAGGCGAGGATGCTTGGGAGTTTGTGCTGGATGTCACGGACCTTGGCACCAGGGAAGCAGAAGACTTTGGAGGGACCACTAGGTGAAGGGGGAATGTAGAGGTCCCTGACCATGGAACTGCCGATGACCAGGGTGGAAGTTGTTGAGTTCAGCAGAGGAGGGGAGCGAGGGGGCGCCGACTGTGTGGATGGACCAGGATGAGCGGCATGGGGACGTGGCCGAGAAGGGTTTCCACAGAGAACTCCTCATCATCCATCAAAATGGTGTAGCGATTTTCCAGTCATAGAGGTTGGGCTGGGCCTGAGTGTCGTCCTGACCACCTGCCGTGATGCTTGCTTCTACGCCAAGGCTCAGGCTGGTGTGGAGTGGAGCTGGTCAGCCGAGCAGGCTTGGTTCTCGGCAGAGACTGGGGAGAGGCAACAGGGACAGAGATTGTATTCATAATAAATTGAATTTATATAGCACTTTTCACAAACTCAAAGTCACTTTACAGGGCAGGTATATAATAAAAACAATGCACAACAAAACAAAACAAAACAACATTCAGGCACAGATGAGAAGGGAGGGGGCGTGGAGCTATGGATAGGCAGAGGTGAAGAGATGGGTTTTGAGGCGGGACTGGAAGATGGTGAGGGACTCAGAGGTGCAGGTCTCTTGGGGGAGGGAGTTCCAGAGCCTGGGAGCTGCCCTGGAGAAGGCTCTGTACCCAAAACTGCGGAGGTTGGACTTGTGGATGCAGAGACCGGCTGAGGTGGATCTGAGGGACCGTGAGGGTTGGTACGGGGAGAGGAGGTCAGTGAGGTATGAAGGGGCCAGATGGTGGAGGGCTTTGTAGGTGAGGACCAGGATTTTGTAGGTGATCCGGTGGGAGATAGGAAGCCAGTGGAGTTGTTTTAGGACTGGAGTGATGTGGTGCCAGGATTTGGAGCGGGTGATGAGGTGGGCGGCTGCGTTCTGGACTAGTTGGAGTCGGTTGATGTTGGTAGAGCTGATGCCAAGGAGAAGTGAGTTGCAGTAGTCCAGTCGGGAGGAGATGAAGGCGTGAATGAGTCTTTCAGCAGCGTGGGGTGTAAGAGAGGGTCTGATTTTGGCGATGTTGCGGAGGTGAAAGAAGGAGGTTTTAATGACATGACGGATGTGGGGCTCAAGGGAGAGGGTGGAATCAAAGATCACGCCAAGGCCTGGGGAGATGGGGAGACAATGGTGCCATCGATGGTGAGAGTGGGGTTACTGATTTTGCTGAGTGTGGATTTGGAGCCTATGAGGAGGAATTCTGTTTTATTGCTGTTAAGTTTGAGGAAGTTGTGTTGCATCCAGGTTTTAATAGCTGACAGACAGGAGTTGATGTGGGAGAGGGGAGGATTGTGGGGGGATTTGGTGCTGAGGTAGATCTGGGTGTCATCGGCGTAACAGTGGAAGTCCAGGTTGTGGCGGAGTATCTGACCAAAGGGGAGGATGTAGATGATGAAGAGGAGGGGGCAGAGTACGGAGCCTTGGGGAACACCTTGAGTGACTGTGGCTGTGACAGATGTGTGGTTATGGCGAGAGATGAAGTGGGATCTGTTGGAAAGGTAGGAGCGGAGCCAGCTGAGTGTAGTACCTTCGATACCGAGGTCTTTGAGTCTGATGAGCAGGATGTTATGGCTCACGGTATCGAAGGCTGCACTCAGGTTGAGGAGGATAAGGATGTTGAGGGAACCGGTGTCAGCAGAGGTGAGGAGGTCGTTGAGGACTTTGAGGAGAGCGGTTTCTGTGCTGTGGAGGGGGCGAAAACCAGATTGGAAAGGTTCAAATTGGTTATTGGCATGAAGATGGGTTTGTAGTTGTGAGGCGATTATACGTTCCAGGGTTTTAGACAAAAAGGGAAGTTTGGATATTGGGCGGTAGTTGTTGAGGGAGGAGGGATCCAGACCAGGTTTTTTAAGGATTGGGGTGACAGCGGCAGTTTTGAAGGCAGAGGGGACAGTTCCAAGGGACAGTGAGGAGTTGAAGAGGTTAGTGAGGTAGGGGCATAGGACGGGGAGGCAGGACTTCAGGAGTGGAGTAGGGAGGGAGTCAAGGGAGCAGGTAGTGGGTTTGGAAGAGCTGATGAGTTTGGAGATTTCATTCATTTCAACATTATGCATTTACATGTCAGTATTTGGTTCATGAGAACAGCCTGCAGTATTTGAATGCAGGTATGTCTTAAAGTGAAAGAAAGTGTGAGAAAAAGCTAATTAAATTCATTAAATTAGTTTTAATTCAACAGTTTAAATCATCATTAAAATGATAAGTGGCTACAGACACATTACATCAGTTAGATTTTTTTTTAAATAGTCAAGATAAAATGTGTTAAATATATCCTACTTCAAAAGGACTAAAAGTGATATAGAAACAGCTGCTGAGGCTGATTTGCAGCATCAACTAGAGACCCCCCACACAGTACAGTAGGTGCATGGACAAACACACACACACGCGCACACACACACACACACACACACACACACACACACACACACGTACACACACACACACACACACACACACACAGCTTGTTTTAGTTCTCTGTTCTCTCAGTGACCAGGAAAAAAACCCTGTTCTGTACCACCTTTGTCTTTGATAACAGCTGCCACATGTTGTGACAGTGGCTCAGTAAGAGACCTGTAGCCTCCAGCTGTTAAAGTTGACCATGCAGACATCAGTGCTTCAGATGGCCACGGTAGACTCCATTCAGTGCGATTCTATAGATGGTTTATGTCCCTCAGGGGCAATTTGTATAGAGGCTTTATGGCAATGAAATAATGATAGACCTTTTCAGTGCATAATTATAATTGATTAATTAATTGATACACTGAAACAAGTTATTAAGTGATTACTTTTTCTTTCTTTTTTTTAAACAATGTTTTTATTGCAATTACAATTTCCAACACCCATTTTCTTCCAGATGCGAGCTATAGTCCTTTTTGCCTGTAGTATAGCAAAATCAATACATTTATATTCTTGGGGTTTCAGATTTAGATTTGTTGGCAGGAAAATCATCTTAGGGTCAAGTGGAATGTTCACAGACAAGATGAACATAGTTTCCCTCCAGAATGTTTTACAGTAATTTTGTCACATTCCCAGACACAGTGCATAAATGTTCCTTTAGCCTAATTGCATTTAAAACAAAAGTCCGATATGTTATTGTTGTATTTGTTTAATTTAAAGAGAAGTTGTGTATGTCTGCATCAGCCAATTATATTGGAGTAGCTTTAAATTAGAGTTTCAAAGGTCATTAGAATCCCTTCTTTGAAGAGGTCGCCTACTTTACTTCTACTTCTTTAATTCCTTTCTTTGCCATTAAGTGATTACTTGAATTTGCATATGAATTGTGCAATAAGAAAACAATTACTGTCATTACATTTGCCAATTAATAATTAATAATTCCCCTTCATTATTCTGTCTTTAAATTATAAATAAAATAAAGAATTTTAGATGGATTTTAAAAAGGATTTTACATTTTTAATTTTAAATTCCTTTTACATGTATTAACAGTGTTGGGATGTAACTAGTTACATGAAACGGCATTACATAATTTAGTTACAAAATGAAGGTAACTGTTATACGTAATCCGTTACTTTACTAGGACAATGTGCAATTAAATTACAGTTACCTATGAAAATTTTCATGATTACATTGGGGGTTACATCTGAATATTTTCTGTAAAAAAAAGCTATAGGCTATATATTGAATAAAGTTATTTTTTGTTTCTTTGCATGTTTTTATGTGCACAATGTCTTCTTTTGCTATTTCCAGCCACAGCCGTTTAGTAAAGTTTGATAGGTTTCTAATGTGTATTGAAGACGTATTTTAGCACCATATTCAGCTTGGTGCATATACAGCTTCCACTTTTTTTTTATTTTCCACAGACTTTTGCTGCACATTTTTCATCAAGCATTTACTTACTGGAGGATACATTAATACAAAAAAATGGTAATTGCTAATGCTGATTTTGGGTGAGGTGTAATATTTGTAACTCTGTGTCTTCTCTATGGTTATTTTCTCATTAATGTGCTAAATATTACTGCTGCCCATGTCTTACAGTTGGTTTCACCTCCTTCCCTGACAATGGTGTGACTTGTTTACAGGTGGAGCTCTCAAGAGAAACTAATAATACCCACAACTGAAATATCACTGCTGCCTACACCAAACACCCTGGCACAGGGAGAGTGGGATGGAGAAAGCCAGACAGAGGGAGAGAGAGAGAGAGAGAGAGAGAGAGAGAGAATAGCATTTGTGGTGTTACTGTAACTTTGCCACAGGAGAGAGAGTAAGTAGAAAAGTGTTAAAATGCACAAAGAATGAAGTGAATTTTAGTTGCTTCGTTGGCTTAAATAAACACCTGGTATGTGACAGCAAGCTGTGAGGGGAGAGATCCTAACAAACACATGAGCTAAACACATTTTATAAGATAATACTGATTTTCTCGATTTGCTGATCGATCACAAAGGAAATTCATAAGGTACCACAATTTGTTGTTAACACGTATACATTTATTATGTAAATACATACAGTACACACTTACAAAATGAAGAGATTCACAGGAACAGAAATGCTTAGTTTTGCAACTTTTTTCAGCTTTATTTTTTCTCTCTCTCTCTTTCTCTCTCACTCTCACTCTTTCTCACACACACACACACACACACACACACACACACACACACACACACACATGCAAGCACATACACGATCACAAAAAATGACCCTTACTGTTCCCACGACATCTACTCTAGTTGGTCGAGTAGGAAAGCCACAATGATCCAAAATAGAACATATGAGGAATTCACAAAAACATGAGGGAGTTGGCCCAAAGCAGAAATATGAGTTTAGTTAAACTGCGCCATTTCTTTCATTTTATTACAGCAACAGATGATTACTACTAGGAATAAAGTAGTGATTTGCTATGGATGACTCAATCATTCTCAATAAATACCTCAGTGGTGAGTCATTTAAAGCATAGGAGTGGTCTTTCTCTATATTTTTCTTATTGTAAACAAATCCAATGAAAAGAAAATCTCTCAATACTTGCCGAATTCCCTACCCTGTCTGCACTCAGCTCCAAGCTCCCTCATTCCTGCTGACAACCCTGTCTCCTAGCGATTGCAAATCTATATTTCCAAATCAAGACTGTGATGTTTAATAAAAGTGCTTTTGTTGCCTAAACTTAATCATAAAATGTTTAATATGGCTGTAGTGACTACAGAAGATATGTTCACAAGATCGAATATTTTGAGCAGAAAACAAATGAAGTACTTTGAATATCAACATTTTGTGACCTGCCAGATATGTTACTTAACATTATTTCCTCATTGTGTTACTAGAAAGCTAGCCTATATCGACGACGTTTCACTTCCGGGGTTGTTCAGGTGCTGCCGGAAATTCCGCCAGATGTCCCTCATTTTGGCCAGATGTCCGTCACTTTCTCCTTTCTTTGTGTTGGCATTTTAAACTCTGGTGGATTTATGAGGACTATGGTCAACTGCTCCTCAGATCTCTGCAGGGTGAATCCAGACAGCTAGCTAGACTATCCAATGTCCAATCTGAGTTTTCTCTCGCACGACTAAAACAACCTTTGAACGTGCACGTTTCACCAAAACAAGTTCCTTCCTGAGGCTATTTTGCAGAGGCACCATGGCTCCGTTCAGCGCTTAGCGCCTCCCAAGACGATTGTGATTCCATCCATCCATCTTCTTCCGCTTATCCGGTAACGGGTCGCGGGGGTAGCAGCTCCAGCAGGGGACCCCAAACTCCCCTTTCCCGAGCCACATTAACCAGCTCCGACTGGGGGATCCCGAGGCGTTCCCAGGCCAGGTTGGAGATATAATCCCTCCACCTAGTCCTGGGTCTTCTCCGAGGCCTCCTCCCAGCTGGACGTGCCTGGAAAACCTCCCTAGGGAGGCGCCCAGGGGGCATCCTTACCAGATGCCCGAACCACCTCAACTGGCTCCTTTCGACGCGAAGGAGCAGCGGCTCTACTCCGAGCTCCTCATGGATGACTGAGCTTCTCACCCTATCTCTAAGGGAGACGCCAGCCACCCTCCTGAGGAAACCCATTTCGGCCGCTTGTACCCTGGATCTCGTTCTTTCGGTCATGACCCAGCCTTCATGACCATAGGTGAGGGTAGGAACGAAAACTGACCGGTAGATTGAGAGCTTTGCCTTCTGGCTCAGCTCTCTTTTCGTCACAACGGTGCGATAAATTGAGTGTAATACCGCACCCGCTGCGCCGATTCTCCGACCAATCTCCCGCTCCATTGTTCCCTCACTCGCGAACAAGACTCCAAGGTACTTGAACTCCTTCACTTGGGGTAAAGACTCATTCCCTACCTGGAGAAGGCACTCCATCGGTTTCCTGCTGAGAACCATGGCCTCAGATTTAGAGGTGCTGATCCTCATCCCAGCCGCTTCACACTCGGCTGCGAACCGATCCAGTGAGTGCTGAAGGTCACAGGCCGAGGATGCCATCAGGACTACATCATCTGCAAAAAGCAGCGATGAGATCCCCAGCTCACCAAACTGCAACCCCTCTCCACCCCGACTACGCCTCGATATCCTGTCCATAAATACTACAAACAGGATTGGTGACAAAGCGCAGCCCTGGCGGAGGCCAACTCTCACCTGAAACGAGTCCGACTTACTGCCGAGAACCCGGACACAGCTCTCGCTTTGGTCGTACAGAAATTGGATGGCCCTGAGAAGGGACCCCCTCACCCCGTACTCCCGCAGCACCTCCCACAGTGTCTCCTGGGGGACCCGGTCATACGCCTTCTCCAGATCCACAAAGCACATGTAGACCGGTTGGGCATACTTCCAGGCTCCCTCCAGGATCCTTGCGAGAGTAAAGATCTGGTCCGTTGTTCCACGACCAGGACGGAATCCGCATTGTTCCTCTTCAACCTGAGGTTCGACTATCGACCGAACCCTCCTTTCCAGCACCTTGGAGTAGACTTTACCGGGGAGGCTGAGAAGTGTGATACCCCTGTAATTGGCACACACCCTCTGGTCCCCCTTTTTGAAAAGGGGAACCACCACCCCGGTCTGCCACTCCTTAGGCACCGTCCCCGACTTCCACGCAATGTTGAAGAGGCGTGTCAACCAAGACAACCCCTCCACACCCAGAGCTTTAAGCATTTCTGGACGGATCTCATCAATCCCTGGGGCTTTGCCACTGTGGAGTTGTTTAACTACCTCAGCAACTTCCACCAGGGAAATTGACGACAATCCCCCATCATCCTCCAGCTCTGCCTCTACCATAGAGGGCGTATTAGTCGGATTTAGGAGTTCCTCAAAGTGCTCCTTCCACCGCCCTATTACCTCCTCAGTTGAGGTCAGCAGCGTCCCATCCTTACTGTACACAGCTTGGATGGTTCCCCGCTTCCCCCTCCTGAGGTGGCGAACGGTTTTCCAGAAGCACCTTGGTGCCGACCGAAAGTCCTTCTCCATGTCTTCTCCGAACTTTTCCCACACCCGCTGCTTTGCCTCTTTCACGGCAGAGGCTGCAGCCCTTCGGGCCCTTCGGTACCTTGCAACTGCCTCCGGAGTCCCCTGGGATAACATATCCCAGAAAGACTCCTTCTTCAGTCGGACGGCTTCCCTGACCACCGGTGTCCACCACGGTGTTCGTGGGTTGCCGCCCCTTGAGGCACCTAAGACCCTAAGACCACAGCTCCCCGCCGCAGCTTCAGCAATGGAAACTTTGAACATTGTCCACTTGGGTTCAATGCCCCCAGCCTCCACAGGGATGCACGAAAAGCTCCGCCGGAGGTGTGAGTTGAAAGTCTGTCGGACAGGGGCCTCCTCCAGACGTTCCCAGTTCACCCGCACTACCCGTTTGGGTTTACCAGTCTGTCCAGAGTCTTCCCCCACCCTCTGACCCAACTCACCACCAGATGGTGATCAGTTGACAGCTCTGCCCCTCTCTTCACCCGAGTGTCCAAAACATACGGCCTCAGATCAGATGAAACGATTATAAAATCGATCATTGACCTTTGGCCTAGGGTGCTCTGGTACCAAGTACACTTATGAGCATCCCTATGTTCGAACATGGTGTTCGTTATAGACAATCCATGACTAGCACAGAAGTCCAACAACAAACAACCACTCTGGTTTAGATCAGGGAGGCCGTTCCTCCCAATCACGCCTCTCCATGTGTCTCCATCATTGCCCACGTGCGCGTTGAAGTCCCCCAGCAGAACTATGGAGTCCCCTACTGGAGCCCCATACAGGACTCCATTCAGGGTCTCCAAGAAGGCCGAATACTCCGAGCTCTTGTTTGGTGCATACGCACAAACAACAGTCAGAGTTTTCCCCCCCACAACCCGCAGGCGTAGGGAGGCGACTCTCTCGTCCACCGGGGTAAACTCCAACGTAGCGGCGCTCAGCCGGGGACTTGTGAGTATCCCCACACCCGCCCGGCGCCTCACACCCTGGGCAACTCCGGAGAAGAAAAGAGTCCAACCCCTATCCAGGAGTATGGTTCCAGAACCGAGACTGTGCGTAGAGGTAAGCCCCACCAGATCCAACTGGTAGCGCTCCACCTCCCGCACAAGTTCCGGTTCCTTCCCCCACAGAGAGGTGACGTTCCACGTCCCCAGAGCCAGCGTCTGCTGCCCGGGTCTGGTCCGTCGAGGCCCCTGACCTTCACTGCCACCCATGTGGCAGCGCACCCGACCCCAGCGGTTCCTCCCACAGGTGGTGGGCCCATGGGTTGGAGAGAGAGGTGCCACGTAGCTTTTTCGGGCTGTGCCCGGCCGGGCTCCGTGGCAAACCCGGCCACCAGGCGCTCGCTGACAGGCCCTCCATCTGGGCCTGGCTCCAGACGGGGGTCAGGGTCACATCATCTCTACCTCGTTTTTTCATGGGGTTTTTGTGATTGGTTTAAAGAAATAATAATAAACCAGAGGACGTTTTACTCCCATCCCGGAATGCTGTGTGGACTAGCCAGACCCTCCCCTGCAGCGCTGTGGAGGAAGGTCTGGCAAAACTAATGACATTCTCATCTGCCACACCTTTACTTGTGAACTGTTAATTAGCAAATGTTAGCATGCTAACATGCTAAGACGAACTAATATGGTGAACAATGCAAACATTACGCTAAACTACTCCAAACATCATTGTTATTGTGAGCAACTAGCATGGCTGTAGACTCTTACTTTTGTCACTTTTATTACAATAGATCAAATGACCATGTCTATTGCTAAGTGTGGTAGTATTGACAAACACAGATAATTATCACTCAACTAGATTTTACCTCAGAATCTATGGAGCTTTTAGCTGTCTTTTAGCTGTGGCTATTTGTTTAGCTTTTCCAGACCACAAACAACCCCACCGCACACTGAGCACTGAATGACATACAGGGAAAGTTAGTGACTATTTACTAGCTGGTGAACATAGTGGAGCATTTAGAAAGCTAAAGAGACGGATCATTTTCTTAGTCGTTGGTGGAAACAGCCAAAAGGAGCGTGAATATTAGACTTACATTCATCAGGTGGACTGAAACATGACTCCAAATGAATGCAAATATTGCTAACGTGCCATAACAACTTTATGAGCTGATAATGTTAGATGTTGTGTTTACAGCTTGTTCCGCTGCCCCCAACTGGCCAAGAAAATCACTTAATGCAGCTTTAAGAGGACAGCAAGCATGACTCTTTATCTTGTGATCAAAAAGCATTATAACAAAGGGACCGATAACACAGGGGGCTATAGACAATACAAACATACAGAGGCCTATGACAAGCATGAAGCATCCAGAAACAAATGATAATGGAGATCACTATCCTTGACAACACTATTTGTTTTTCAGTTCTACTGATATATAAAGCTCAAAATATCAGGCCTCAGTTGCAGTCAGAGCATTATTAAGTCTTCTTGTCATACATTACAAATTTAACACATCCAGGAGAGTATGTAATCAAGGCCTTTTATTAACTGTTACTTGACCAAACGTATGGTGATGTGCAACTGATATAAATAATGATAAAATGGGGCCCATGGTTGGCTCGTCTGGTAGAGCGAGCGCCCATATGTAGAGGTTTGCTCCTCGACACAGTGGCCGTAGGTTTGACTCCGATCTGCGGCATTTGCTGCGGGCCATTCCCCTTCTCTCTCCCCTTTCAAGTCTAGGCTGTTCTGTCCAAATAAAGGACTACAAAAACAAAATAATCTTTAAAAAAAAATAAAATATATATGATAATATATTATACTGATTCTTAGGTTTGGATTCGTAAAAAGGGGCTGGCAGTGTGCTGGAATTCTATTATCTATTAGTGTTTATTCCAAATGAGAATATGGTCTGGGATATCAATTTTGTTGATGTACCTTCTTGAATATAATTTAAACAAGCAGAATATTTTTTTTTCTCCAAAGGGATGACCTTCAAAGTATGTATAATGTCCACCCTAAACAACCTGTTAAGCTATCCTGTTTGCCTCATTAGTGGAGATGATAAGAGGGGATATATGTGAAGTATTAGATTGTACTTCGTGTGCGCACACACACACACACACACACGATTGCAAATCTATATTTCTAAATCACGACCGTGATGTTTACCTAACCTTAATAAAAGTGCTTTTGTTTGTTTGTTGCCTTAACTTACACATAAAATGCTGTACACACTGTAGTCATGACACAAGATATATTGTATCACAAGATCTGTCAGATTTCAGCAGGAGGACCCAAATGCAAGACTCTTCCAGGCAGAAGTTCAGACAAACACGCTTTATTATGACTCTACAACTTACAAACTTATAACTACAAAGCTACAAAGCTACAAACCTACAAACGAACAGAGGACTCAGACAGGACAAACAGAGAAACGAACCGACAAAGAACAGAGGAAGAGAGGGGTGTAGAAATACACAGACCAATTAACAGGAAGACAGAGGACTGGACGAGACCAACAAGACAATAATTGGGAATAGGTGAGAGCAGAAACGGAGGGAAAACACACAAGACAGGAAGTGCAGACTATAAAAGGAGATGGGCGGAGACAAAGACACATGACAGACAGGTAACCACCATAGACTGTACAGTCCATGGTAACCAAAGAGCACATGGAGAAACAGCAACAAGCACAAAACACAACACAATATACAAAATGGCCACCAGGGTGGCGCAAAGGCAGTCAGTCACGGCAGGATCCTGACAAGATCATATATTTTTAGCAGAAAACAAATGAAGTATGTTGATTATCAACATTTTGCAACTTGCCACATATGTTAATTAACAACATTTCCTCATTATGTTTCTATCAATCAATCAATCAATTTTATTCGTCACATGAAATCATACGAGGTAACATTTCAGTGAAATGTTATCCCATCAGCTCCTTTAACTGGTGCATGATTTATCATAAGCAAAATGTGGCCGCCAGATCAGCACGCAGAAAAAAAGTCACCTGGTTGAATGGAATAGAAAGCATAATTCAGCTTAAAGTATTTCTTTCTTTCTAAAGTTTCCTTCTAAACGTATTTTATGTTTCAAGTTTATTCACTTCATTTCTAGGAAACAAGGTTGCTACTGAAGCAGTCAATCTTTAAAACCAGGTAACATATATTTTCATTTCAAACTGTATTTGTTTGTTTGGGACTACCGTCAGCAGGTCGGTGCATGTAGGATTGACTCTAAATAAACTACGGTGCCCATGTGTATTGTAATGATGGAACATGTCACCCAGTGCAACGGTGTGGCTTACTTATGTGTTTTTAATAGTGTTGGATGGCCCAGTGTGTGTTTATTCATCACTCATTTTATTATTTGCATCTGTGCTTTTCCTACTGTGACATGTCAACATGTCTTCTGTGAAAAAGCCCTAATGACATCCATGGCACAGAGGATTAATATACAGCATATCAGGTTTTGGCTACACAGGCAATACTTAGTTGCTTAGTAGTAGGATCAAATCCTTTTCATGGGATTAGTTGACAATAAAAACAAACCTTATCCTTTAACCATTTTGTACCTGAAAGGATTACAATGGAGAGGGAAGTTGTTTTGCTTTTAACATACACATATAAACTGTTAGCGCCTTATCTGTTTCTTTAATAATGTAATCCCTCACTGTGAAGTAATTTTATCATTTGGTAAACTTAAAAGTTGTGGTTTCTCAATAAGTAGTGTACATGGCAGTTGCACTGTGCTGGAAGTTTTGTTGCTCTGATAATGACAGTATTTTGCAGAAATCAAAAACCATCATTATGGGTTCTGCCCATGAGTAAGACAACCCATTGTGTTATGATTGTCATAGAAACTGTTTTATAAACAGCACCACTCTGAGTCCCCCGCAGAGTTAGACTCTAAAAGCTGTAAATGTGCACCTTTTTATCAGGATGCACTAATGGTATATATAAGCATTTGGATGCATTTGAACTTTTTCCATGTTTTTGCAAATTAAAGCTTAGAAACAACTCACGTAGTTTGATCTGTTGTGCAACTGAAATTGTTCTATTGTATTGGCTAAATACAGTGACAATCGTATTTTAGAGTGGTGGTGAAAAGAAAAACCAATGTTGTAATTCTGGACAGCTTAATCAGTTTGTAAAGGAATAAAACAAACATACAATTTTTTTGTTTCTCTTTGGCAATGATGGTCAACAAATCTCAAGTAAACACTGTGGCTGTGCTAATTGTTTTTCCTGCCATAAGGAATAGTTTAGGACGACTGGTGACAGACTGTAGGCGGACAATGCTAGCCTGGATCCAGCACCATGCATGGTGCACTCGTTTTTGTTTTCACCCACATTAGTCACATGGGTAAGGAATAGGTATGAGGGAATACATAAATGGGGAGTCATGAAGCTAAGCCAGGATTGTGGATTGTTCATGTTGAATTCTACAATGTTTTTATACATGTGTGAACCAAGTTTTTCATGGCAGGGCCAGTTCTGCTTTACAAAATCATTGAAAAAGTTAGTGTAACCAGACAGTATTAGAAAAAGTGACACAGCCTGGCAGCATAGTGCATTGACTTTCTTATTTCTAACTTTAGGAGAGTTGTTAATAAATAATAATAACAAATCAAGACTTAACTATAAAACACTTGAGAACATTTTAGGCAATGAAAATCCACTTAGAAATTTTGTAGTAAGCAGATGTTGTTTTGAAGACTTTGTTTGTGAACTGCACCGTACTGCGAATGGCAGTTATTAAAGATGCAATACGATAATAGAGAATGGGATGCATTATTGTCCACACACACACAAACATCATTGGAAATGTGTTGTGTTTGAAGGGCTTAATAGTGGAGATTATCATGACACACACACAACGTGTGAGCCCACATTATAGGTGAGCTCCTCAGGAGTTGGCCCTTCTGTGACATTTGGAAAGGGCAAGAGGAGCATCACACAGACACACACACACACACACACACACACACACACACACACACAAACATACACACAAACACACACACACACACACACACACACCTAAAGCTTTGACCTCCACCCCCCCTATAGAAGCTCAATACTCAGATTAACATCAGGAACCAGGATTAGTTTGCCCCTACAGGTTTTGGACAGCACACACTCGTCTCACCTGGCTGTCCTGTAGTGCTCAGGAGCCACCCACACAACCACACAGCAAATGCATACATGCATCTGGTAGCAGCACACACATATGTATGTGCACATGCATGGATAGGTTGAGATTAATTGTTTGGCATTTACTAAGGCTAACATTAGGGAATGAAGCTAAGGGTATAATTTTGGCCATTGACGGTCCTCTTAAGTATAGTAATACAGATGTGTGTGTGTGTGTGTGTGTGTGTAAGGGGGGGGATTTGTTAGTGATGGAAGCATGAGTGTGTGTGTGTGTGTGTGTGTGTGTGTGTGTGTGTGTGTATGTGTGTGCGTGTGTTTCAGAGGAAAACAGGGAGGGAGAACCTTTAACCCTTGCTGTATATTCATGAAAATCCCCCTTCTCCAGTTACATAAACAGCAGAATAATGCATTTTTGCTGTTCATCATCTCACATTCACATGCCTATGAGACTCATTCTGGGACATTATGTCCGCTACAAAGTACAGTAGTTGAAAAACTGCCTCAGCAACAAAACTCTGCCTCATCCTTGAGTATCTGTTATGTGTTACATAACGATGCCTCACCAGCCACCTCACAGCAAGTGAGCTTGTTCAAAATCCTTAAGAGGCAGCTCTTCTGTCTTTTAAACTGTCAGATTTAGCAAAGGATTGCCTTGCTTGACCAGCACACTTTTCACCAGTCGGTTATAATAATATCGTTGATTTTTTTGATGGAAGGTTTGAAGAAAGGGCACACTAGAAAGTGTCTAAACAAGCCACAGACTGCTGGCCTGGTTTAGAGCGTGACAGCATGTCAGACCCCTATAGCTCCCCTATCTTCTCTATTTATATTTACCAAGTAAATATAGATGCTTTTGCAGCCACGGTGGGCTTTTCATTCAGAGAGGTTAGCAGATAAGCTAAAGTCTTGAGACTGGGGTCAATACAGCAGGTTTGGCTGTTTTTATCTTCTCTAAGTGTCTGATAGGCTGTAGCTCGTCTGGTTCGATGAGTCACTCATCAGGCTGCAGCAGAAAATAATGCTGTTCTACAGCCACCTTGTGGTTACTGTAATTGTAAAACTTTAACTCAAAAATCACTCCTCACAAAATGATCGCATTACAGTAAAACAACATTTAGCACTTGCGCTTTTCGTTAAAAAAAAAAAAAAAAAAGGTTTGCTACTGCAAAATAGGCCTTAATAACTAATAATTCATATTATGCATAAATATGAATTTTAATCATTTGTTTACAAAATGAATACATAGCACCTTGGATCTACTTTAATACCAATATTAAATATAAATAACCTAGGATTAATGTTTTATTGACATACACATCACACTTAATACACACATAAAATGAAGCTGATATGAATATTGTAATGGAGAAAACACTATGTGGCCAAAAGTATGATGACACATACCTATGTGTAATTTTGGTATGGGCTGTTTTTCATGGTTTGAGCTTTAATGCTATTTAAATAATATTATACTATAGATGGATACGACAGATATTTTAAACAAAAGTGTGCTTCCAATTTTGTAGCAAAGGTGTGGGAAAGGCTCCTTCCTATTTCAACATGACAATGCCCCCATGCACACAGCTAGGTCCATAAAGAAATGATTTTCAGAGTTTGTAGGGGAAGAACCGGACTGGTCTGCACAGAGCCCTGACTGTAACCCCATCCGACACCTTTGAGATGAAGAGGAACACCCGCTATGAACACAATGCACTTGTGGCTTAATGGGAGCAAATCCTTGCAGCCAGGTTCCAAAGCCTTCCCAGAAGAGAGAAGACTATTACAGCAGCAAATAAATGCCCATGAATTTGGGATGATATGGGTGTAATGTGTCCACAATTTTTGTTCACGTGTCCATAAACGTTGGATGCTTCAGATAATGCACAACTAGGGACAGGGGATGCTGCAAATTAGCTAGATGCCAGATATACATCTGTTGCATTTCTTTTTCCTGTTTACTGTAACAATATTTATTTAGTGACTCTATTAAATAAACTAACAAATAAGTGAATAAATCATAGTCCTTGCTCATATTTTGTTCACTAATAGCCTTTGCTTCCCCTAAGTAAAGGCTGCAAGACACAATCTATATCCATGGCATACTCTCAAACAATTCTGGGCACAGATTACATACACCTACACACAGCGCATAGTAGTACACTGAGTTCCAGTGCGGTTTTAGGTCCAACAGCAGTTCAACCTAGACACCTGAGAATACAGCACAGACAAATGTGAACAAGACCAAGAGAGAGAAAGAAAGAAAAAAAAAGGGGACAACAAGTGTGTGTGTGTGTGTGTGTGTGTGTGTGTGTGAGTGAGTGAGTGAGTGAGTGTGTGTGTGTGTGTGTGTGTGTGTGTGTGTGTGTGTGTGTTTGGGTAAGACTTACTTGTGTGTACAAGAGGTACTTTCAATTCAGACGCTGTGACATCGAACTGTCAGTGAAGCCCAGAAGTGCTGACAGGTAGTACACACACGCACGCACGCGCACACACACACACACACACACACACACACACACACACACACACACACACACATGCACACACACTTTCTCATACTGTTGTAATTGAAAGCTGTCACTTTGAGATTTTCTCCTCCACAGGGATTTTCACTGGTTGGCTGCAGCTCCAGGATTTCACTCGTCTCTTCTCTTTGATATGACTCCTCACCTCTAGATTACAGTGCTGACTCTCTCTCTCTCTCTCTGTTACTGTAGTACACAATATACCAACTCCCTTGCATTCCTCTCGCACAGAGACCTGCTAATAAATGACTGTCGCTCACAATTTTAGCTGTGAATAACAACACGTTAAACCTCTAGAGATTAATTCAGAGAACACTGTGAGTCCTTAAAATAATCTGATTCAGTCTAGTTCACTCCATAGTGACAGCGTCGGTCTAATTGGCAATGGTTATACCTTGACTTGCCCAGGTGGTTTCGGCTTCAAAGTGACTGCAATTAAAGTCATAGTGAGGTTGAGCCATCAGAAGCAGAATCATTTGTCACTTCACAAGTCTGGCTATTCTCTGATGTCTAAATCTTCTCCTTGGCCCTTCCATTATGTCTCTGCAATGAATAAACAGTATAATTCATTCATTATGGATTAGGCCCTAAATTAGGTTAGGTTAGCACATATTTAATCATTCATGTGGGCTCACTTCTTTGACTGGCCTACTGAATCATTAATTAGGAGTTTTGGAGATGCTAATTTGTTTCTATGATCCGCATGAACATCTTAAAGTTGGGATGAAATGATGTCTGTTTTTATGTCCTGTAACTGCACAACAAGGGTGTTCTGCAATATTTGTTATCTATGTATATTTGTTTACAGAGAATACATTTTGGAATAATATGCCCATCCAAGGACTTGTGTCCATGCCATACCCACACACACAAACACCAGCGGTCAACTGACTTATTTTAATATCAACATCTCAGGCTTTAGATATTAGGACTCAGGACCAAATTAGATAAGATGAGTCTAGACCAGAATATCCAACTAATGTGCACAGATATATATACACACGGTCCTATTCAAATTTCCATATCCTTATGCAGTAGCTAATAATACACCTTCTGTGCTACAGTGTGTTGTCCAGTGTATAAAACACTCTGGCAAGGCTTTTAAAAGTAAAAGTAATCAGCGAGCTGTTGAGCCCTGCTTACTTTACATGATAACATTCTTATAACAAATACATGAGGGATAACCAGACAGCATACAGTCTGGACAAAGGAAAGTAGAGGTGTGACGAGATCTCGTCCCACGAGATTGTGTTTGATGGTCATTTTTTTGTGCTTTAGAACGTAATGACTGTGAAACAATAAAATAAGCTTTATTTCTCTCTGTCGACTGTACAATGACACATTCAAGTACAAAACAACTGGTCTCAACTACTGCCGGAAAACGCTTGGTTACATTGTAACTTTGGTTCTCTGAGTGAAGAGACTATCTCTCCACGGTACATATGGAATAAGTAATGATGTAACTGTTAGTTATACAGGAGAGAAGCCAGTCATTTGGGTTTGTGGCAAAACCTTTCAGTGCTCATTTTTCATTTTGTGACTTTCGATTAAATAAAGGACAATTTTTCCAGTCTTATTTCTTCATTGAAGAGTTCTTTAAAATAGTGTTAAAATCTCATCTCAATCTCGTGAACCCAATTTCGTGTCTCGTCTCGTGAGCTGGGTGTCTCGTCACACCCCTAAAGGACAGCAAACTCAGATTCAATTTTAGGCATTTTCTCTCACTGTGGGTTGTAAAAACCAATTCAGTGAGCATGTACAGTATCTGTGTGTGTGGTGTATGAATGGATATATTACTACCAACTGTGAAATTTGTTTATTGTTATTTTACCCATTTCTAAGTCACACAGCATACCTCATGGGCAGGGTTGTGTTCATAGACCGGCAGACTGCTTAACAACTGGTAAGATGTCCAAGTCATATTATTTCCACAATGATTGTATTAAATATATATTTGTAAAATGGTCTTTCAGATTTCTTCAAAGGCCCTGAAAATCATTTTCTCAATGCGTATTTTCAAGCAATGAGGTCCTTCATGAGCACACTATTTTCTGCTATTTTCTACAAAAGTTGTGGTTTTACATTTCTCTGTGATTTTCTCAGTGGTTTAAAACAGATGGAAAGAGTGATGTCACATACTGCCCTGTACCAATCAGGATTTGATCATTTTAATTATTGAATAATTTCCATTCAGAATCTGAATAGGTTGAATCTGGTGGGTTGTTTGATCACTGTCAAATCAATACTGATCATACCAAAAACACCAACACAGGTAAAGCAGATTAGCTGAGTTTTTGGGTGTTTAACTTAATAAAATGTTTAAGAGAAATACTTAAAGATTTGAAGCCATGTTTTCAAGGGCTTTAATGTGACAGTCCACCGATTCCAAAATACTATGGATCAAAGGTTCGATGCACCTCACCTCACAAATCAATTGAATTCACAAAGAAAACCCTCTTACAGTATGTTCAAGCCAATCACACCAGAAAATAAAGCTGTAAAATGCTTCTTAATGTTATCTAAGGAGCTTTCAAATTAAAACAAGTTACTGCATAATGCTTGAAAACATGAAGCAGCATCTTTTATGTTAAATCCCAATTAATCTATGCACAAAAGCTTATGCATGTGCAGGACTTGAGAACTGATTTTGGAAAAATGCCCTCTATTCTACTCTTACAGTTTCAGCTAAACGCTATGGTCCAGCTCTACTGTATCTTATATTCCTCACTCTGCTGCTCCTGGGTACTTAGCTTTCCATTTGCTTTGGTGACCTGGTTATACTGCAGCCTTATCTCACGCTCTCTCACTTGATTACCCTGTGGTGGGGTTGCCTTTCATCTTCAGTCAGCAAAGTCCAGCTTCAGTTGGATGAACTGATGTACGCAGTTTCATAACAACTGTCTCTGTAGTGTGGACATTATGGCCTTTTTAAACTTCGACCAGCTCCAGCCTCCTATATGGCACATTTTTGAATGCAGTGAGTATAGTGACAAGTAAGGCTGAATCATATTTATTGATCAATGTGCAGAATAGATTATAGCCTCAGCCATGGCCAAAGTTGCACTATAGGCACATAATAATAATCAATTCCTTTAGGGAGTTGAATTTTTATTTGAAAGGCTGCCAGAGGACACCAATGGGTTTAGGAGTGCTGTAAGGGCCTCACATCTAAACTCGTGTAGGGTTTGCCTCCATGCATTAATCTCCAGAACACTGCAAAGCCAAAGCATTCCTTCAATGGATGCCAGGGCTTTCATCAGTGCAATCTCTAACTTTCCACATAATCAAACTGCAAATGTCACATTTGTACTTTATTTGAACAAACACAGATCTTTTCTTGCACTGTTTGACTTCAGATGTTCTCTAATGTTTTGCACTGTGGTCCTGAAGAAACATAATTTCTTTTAATCGTATATACTGAAACAAGAAGTAAACATTAACCTGAAACTTGGACTTGTTTGTGAAGTTGTTTCACCGATTTGTTGTGGTAGCCTAGGGAACATTACTAGTCTTGCCTTGCCAGACAGAACATTACTGACCAGGCAGCATTACTGTAAAGCAGTGCATTGGTGGTAGTCATCTGAGCTTGACTAAGACTTGTTCCTGATAGTATGTCTGTAACATGCTTTCATCTCTCATCTCCCTGCACTGAAAAAAAGCCATTCATGTTAAGCTTGGAGATACAGTAGCCCAGTACAGTATCTGTTTACTGTCAACTTGAGTCAGAATAGAAAGCCTCTCCATACCTTAAAAATTTGGTTGAATTAGGTTGAATTCCATAACCCTTGGAAGACACAATTTACTGTATAACTGTTCGGAATGGAAGAGAGCGTGAGGAACATGGTGTGTGTGTGTGTGTGTGTGTGTGTGTGTGTGTGTGTGTGTGTGTGTGTGGCACAAACGAACCACTTAGTGGCGCCATTGAGCCACTTCCTCCTGGCGATAACCAGCATCCATAACCAACCATCAGTGTTTGTGGACACCTCTAAATTCACGGATAAGAGGTGTGATAGTCAACCACATTATGAACCAACAACACATCAATTGAGCTCCTTCAAAATCTGCCCCCTCTTTAATAGACTGTCTTCTTTCTTAGGTGGTTCTTACCATTACCATTCATTCACATTCAATTGGATTGGTACAGTATATCTCATCATATATTTTCACTTTTCTTTTTCTAATAATGTGTTTTCAATAATTGCTATTGTTTTGTCGTTCTATACAGTGTAATATAAAACGCATACCTTTTGTTGTATTTTCCTTTCTGTTGAATTGTGATTATACGTGATGACGTCGTCCAAGGATTCGCTGTCGATGTTCGAAGAATCGAACCAGCAACGGGAGTAAAGCATGAGAAAAATAGAGATGTCCTGTGTATGAAGTTAGTTAGCTAATGTTAACTTAGATTATCGTTGAAGGAAGAAGTTAAAGCAGTGAATTGCTGAAGGAAGCATTTCTTTCTGTTAGATATCCGCCGAAATTACATAGCTAGCTAGTCCTCCTGGACTAACCCGTCACATTCTGTGAGAGCAGGAACAAAGTGCCAGGTATGCTCATCAAGTAGCTACAAATCAGCAAGCTAACGCTAAACTAACAAACCAAATGTCAGACTGTGTCGTAACTTTTGCTTACCAATGTTGTTATCCAAATATACAAACTAAGTAACGTTAGTCAGGAGCGTTTGGTAACTTAGATAACGTTATGTGGCTATTTTGTGGGTTCACATTATCACAATAAAGCAACAACGTCAGGCTAACTTAGCTAGAGCAATGTCGACTCACTAACGTTAGTTACTTGGAGCTAGCTAATGGTAATTTTAGCTAACTTAACGTTAGCTGTAAACCTAACGTTACTTTCTGACGCCAGTTTAACTTGGTGCAAGAGCGTAGCTAGATCATTCGCGTCCATGCAATATTTACATGTCCCAGTTTAGCTGCTGTTTGCTGGGATCCGTTAACGTTTAACTTTACAAAGGTAGCTAGAGATCAGACATAGAAACTAAACGCCCAAAAGGCATTATACTGGTTCCAGTCAAAGCTGCATTTCCAAACGGGAAAATGCCCTGGAGCCCCTGACCCCTAGGGCCACTAAAAGGTCTAGGGTCATTTAATGTCAGTGGGTCCTGTCTTGTAGAGGAGTCCTTTGTCAAAATCCAGACCTTCTATTATTTTAGTTTATATTGTGCTCAGGTGCTGCATATTCTTAAAGAAATGTGTCTCATTAAATTACCAACTGACACACTGAAACCAAAGGACCAGGTACTGTGACACCAGCATAAGAGTACTGGTTGCTCTCTGACTCAGTGTAGAAATAATGAAGCTTGCATGTGTAGTCTGCTGCATGCACTGTACGTGATGGGAAGTAGGCGACGGAGAACATGTACAATGCACAGGGGGTGGAGGTGACAGAGTCAGTGGGGTCTCAGCAGTAAATTTTTTTCCCCAGAGCCCCCAAACTGGTTAATCAAGCTATGGTTATAGTGTGATACCATTTTTCGTACCGATATGAAAACAGTTACATTGTTGTTGATTGCCTCAGTCATTGCATGATAAAAAATATCTGGTTTATATGAAATGTCTACCTTAATGACGAGGCTCTGTTTGGAGAGAGTCATTTCTGATGGATTACTTGCTTTATTTTGTCTTATTAAAGTCATTGCTGTTTTTGATATATTTTATGCCATGCCAGCCAGGATGGATCCAGCTCTACTGAGGGAGAGGGAACTGTTCAAGAAAAGAGCTCTATCCAATCCAGCTGTAGAGAAGAGACAGGCTACCTCTGACTCTGGCTCACACAAGAAGAAGAAGCCTAAAGTTGACAAAGAGAGCTCCTCTGGTTCCAAACACAATGCTGGTAAGTGAAGAAAATGATTTCTAATATGTTTGACTGTTCAGGGTTTCCCGCAGAAAATGTGTTAGTTAAGGTGGTAGGTTTGCCTACCACCTTTGACCGGGGGGGGGGGGAACTAAATGACGATTAATACATCTAGTATCTAGTGCAGACTCTGTACTACACACTACACTAAATATTAAATTTAAATAATTAATAAATAACCAGCTTTTCAAAAATAACAGTAAATAAACTATTTTCAAAAAAAGTGCTATAACAATTTTACTGGCATTGCTCCCATTATCCTCCGTGACACGCTCTCTTCCATTTCGCCCGACAACTCTTCTCCAAAACTGCGCTGAGATAACAGAGCTCAGCCCATAGCTTTACACACTCCAGCAGATAGTATGTTTGAAATAAAAACTGGACACGTAACTTCACTGTGTGTAACTATGCTAACTAACCGTGTGTTGTGAACCGCGTGTAGTGATTAAAAACAAACGGAAAACAGCTGAGTCTCAAAGACCGGGCAACAGCCGGGACATTGAGAATCCACGCGCGAGAGGTGATGGATAGTTCCAGTCACTTCGTCATGTATTCACTTCGTTGAAACAAGAGAAGAAAGCCTCACTGATGTGAAGAACAGGACAGAGAAACATATATAAATGTTCTCTGCCCACCGTATGCCAACACTCCGGTAAGTCCACTCACCCTGTCTCTGCCCGGGCATGCCCCAGCTGCCGCACATTTGTTGACAAACTCTGACGTACACGCGACGGTGAATTGGCGATTGTTCTCACGGACACCCGCGATATCAACTGGCTAGTTATCCTCCGGACAGCGACAGACCACGTCTCTTTTTCTTTCTCTCATTTTGGCTGTGTGGCGCGCGTGCCTGCTCGCGGTGTGAAGCGCATCCGCGCTATTGTCCGAGATGCACCTGACGGCCTTTTGTGCAGCGGATTTTTTATTTTTTTTTGACGACCTAGTTAAGGTGGTAGGATTCCCCGGCTTAGGCGGGCCGCCCGAGCTGCAAAGTGCTGTGGGAAACCCTGCTGTTACAGTGAATGGCCTTTTCCTGGTGTTGTAAGTACGTTGTGGGATAGTAGTAGTCTATATCCTCAACGTTCCACTTCGGGAGTCCTCCAGTGCCACAGGAAATTCCGCCTGATGCATGTCTTTTCGCCGATGTCCGTTACCTTCCACTTTCTTTGTGTTAGAATTTTAAACTCTGGGGAATTTATGAGGACTATGGTTAACTGCTCCTCAGATCTCTGCAGGTTAAATCGAGACAGCTTGCTATACTATCTGTCCAATCTGAGTTTTCCGTTGCACGACTAAAACAACTTTTGAACATACATGTTCCACCAAAACAACTTCCTTCCTGAGACTATTTTGCAGCGGCTCCGTGCGAAGCTTAGTGCCGCCCCTGACGATTGTGATTGGTTTAAAGAAATGCCAATAAACCAGACACGTTTTTCTCCCATCCCAAAATGCTGTGTGGACTCGCCAAACCCTCCTCCACAGCGCTGTGGCGGAAGGTCTGGCAAAGCGAGACTAGGATAGAAGCAACAGTGCTGCTGACATACAGTATTGTAACATACTGTATGATTCTGGTGCCCATCAGTGTGCTTGTAAGTATCAGTAGAGAGGCACCAATCAACACTTTTAGATGATACAGATTGTCATCTTTTGACTTATGTTATGTCCTATTCAAAATTGGAGTAGCTTCTCCAAAATAACATATGCATGAACACAACAGCTGAAGGCCAAGGCTTTCCATGAGAGTGCAATGCTTGTGAGATCTTCTGGCTTCCCAAGTTGGAAGTTTGGCCAGAAAAAGTACTTGTGTTTATATCAGTACGTTCTAGTCAGTTGTGGATGAGATCACTACTTGCGGTTATCCCATTCAGAGCTCATATCGTCTGAGCTAGATTTGTCTTCTCATGCTCCAGTTCTGCTTTTAATTCATACAAAACTAATTTCTCATCAGTAGCCTCAGGTACATCTTCATCTCCAGGGCTACTGTCATCTAAACCCTCCGATATCAAGGAAAACACTGCTCTGCACTATACCTGACACCCAGGTGCTGCACCATGGTGTTACTGAGACAGTAAGCTAACTTATACATCGTTGTGTCTGTTAACCGTGAGACAGCAGTGCCATCATGAGGTCAAACAGGTTAAACACAACATCACTTGCATCCAGTATACTGTATGTAACACTCTCACATACAGTACCTCAGACATTTTGACACCAGACCATTGTTAAAAACAAACCGTTTGAGGAATACCAGGGAGTTATGAGTGTAAAGGAATTAAATGAACACATTACATAGGCTGTAATATAGTCCCAGGTCACTAAAGACCAGAGGTAGGCATTTAAGAGTTATTTAGAGCGAAATGTGCAGTGAGATCCCTGTTGTGTTCAACAAACACCCACATATAGGCTCCATACAAGTAAATACAGACATAGAAACTGTGCTTGTCTGATAAATGTCCACTCTAATATGAGCAGGGTTTTCTCTGCCATTATAAGGCTTAGGCGCAGCACCCAAGCCGTTTTGGGCACCACCTAAGTTTTGTCTTTAAGCTTTTTGAGTTTTATTTAATCATTATCTATTTATTTTCATTTTCTAGTTTACTTTCCAACATTTTAGACACAGATATGGTTATAATAATGCTCCAAAATGATGAGAAATTGCATATTATTAAATTGAAAAACGTTGGGGGAGGACCCCTAAACCCCTCTGCCAAGTATGTGCAAGTAAAGGCTGATTTATACTTCTGCGTAAAATCTACGCCGTAGGTACGTGAAGACACAAACCTACGCCGGACCCTACGCCGTAGCCTGACGTGCACCTCTTGAAAAATGTAACTACACGTCGCTTGGTAGCGTTGCATTTCCCCTGACTCATTTCCTGGTTCTCCTTCACCATAAACAACATGAAATCAAGGAGAGGGTTAACTTTTCCTGCTAAAGATTTCCCACCATGGTCAGAAAGCACAGGGGAGACACTTTGTTTCTCTTACTATGACTCTAGAGTCGGTACTCGCTCCGAAGCTGTCTCTCTCTACCTCGCTCTACCACACACACACACACACACACACACACACACACACACACACACACATATGCCGGCAAGTACAAACATCAGCCCACTTACGTAGGCTACGGCGAAAGCTCTACGTGCAGCCTCCGCAGAACCATAAAACAGCCATAAGTCTTCCACAAACCTAGGGAAAACACAGATGAGTGTGTAACTGTGACATTAAGTCCCTCTTGGGCTTAATGTCACTTGATCTATGCCTACTGGAGAAGCACTTCCAACTAGCACAGCAAGATAGGCACAGCCCAATGTCGGCCCAAATGATCATAGTCAGTAAGTACTCTACTTTGAGAATCTGAAGGCTCTGTTAAATCCTTTGGAAATTTAAAGTGAAAGTTTGCAAAATATTAGCAACAATAAAAAGTGATACTGTGTGTCTGTTCTCTTAGCAGAAAAAAAGGCTGGTACGTATTTCAGTGACAATTTATTAGGCATTTTGTGTTAAGGCCCATGAAATCATACATTGTGCTCAAGATGACGTTATAAAATTACATCACTGTGCAGCAAACCAAATGCTAAACATGTTGACAACACTGGCATACAATTTACTAAAGAACAGAAAAACAGGCTTTATTAAAAGCAGCAATGTTATCCAACTAAGCTTGATCATCTGGTAGTTGTTCTTCAGGTTTGTTGTTTTTCAGGTCCTGTTGGGAAACTTAGGATAAGTCTTTAGATCAGAGGCCTGAGCTACGAAGCAAGATTTGGCGTTAACGAGGTAACTTCAGGTTCAACCCAGGGTTTTCTGTATCACGACGGTGGATCACTTGTTACCGGGTTCAATCGCCGTGGTAACTTACGCTGAACTCATAAAAGTTAAAACATTTAGAGACCGACAACTCCGTTAACATTCCCTGATGGGTATTTTTATGAAATATGTAGATTTTATTGGGAGTTACATATAGGCTATCGGCATCTTGAGCCGTGTGTTGCCAATGCGCACATCGGTTTGAATTATGTTTTTATATATTTTATTTGCTCTCACGATCGCTTCCACTGCCAGGGTTGCAACTGAAATAATAGGCTAAAGCAACGACAGTGTATGGAAATCACAAGTGTAATTATGGTCAGATCTAGTGCCTGACTGATGGGGAAGTGATATTGATAAGTGTTGTGATTTACGCATTTAGCGTTGGCTATTTTTTGCCAGCTTTCCTTCCTGTTTTAGGAAGCAGTGACTGTATTGTGTTTTGCCTGCAAAACCGTGTCTGTATTCTTCATATTTATGTAGAATTATAATTTGCTCTTCTTATATAAAATATGCGGCTCTGGTAGATGTTTATGATTGGTCGTGCTGTGCAAACACGCCTCTTTTATGTGAATGTGCACGTTGCTGAATTGGGAAACCCTGGGTTGATTGAACTAGTTGTTAACCACCGTCGTGACACAGCTTATACGGGACCGAGGTTGTTAGGGTTAGTGAAGCCGGGTAACTGAAATAAATCCAGGGCATGTTGATCTTGATTCGTAGTACAGGCCTCTGGACATCATTTTCTGTCTGTATACAACATTTTACCACATCTTATAGAAGGGCATTTGCATTTACAGCCTCACGGTTACGTGCAGTATTCACAGTTTTAAACCAACTGATATAGGGTTTTTCAAGTGTTTTTATGTTAACATGGTCACATATTAACACTATTTTTAGCACTATTATTAGTAGACTATTCGGGTGCTCTGTCTTTCTTCTGGTAGTGTTTCTGGTGTAAAATGTGGCTTCCAGGGTCCACCCTGTGTGTTAAGTGGTAGTAAATGTAGATGTGTGAAGATCCCCTCCTAACTGAAATGAAAAGATAATTAGACTCACTCCTCTTCTGTTTTTTACATTGCTCTGTCACCTTATCTTGTCTCTTCCCTCCACATCCTCTTAACTGTGAGCAGTTTAACCACTATTGGGTACTTTTAGAAGTTCTTTTCTCAGGGCATCGGGGTCTACGCTGGGGTATTGCCCAGTTCAAAACTGAAACCCAAATTCCTACGCTTCCTTATCTTCATCCTTGCTGCCCCTATACCACCTCAGTGCAGGATTCCGGCTCTTTGCAAATGCTGGACATGAGCTTGCCGCAGCTTCCTGGCCCCTCCTCCTGTAGCTGGTGATGTGTCTTCCCTTTGGCACAGCACCCACAGTCCAGTAGCTCATAGAGCACAGCCAAGGCAGCCAGAGACACCACAGTGAGGATGAAGAGCAGAAGGATGATGAAGCAGGCCACATTCCATCCATCATGGAAAGGGTAGACCTCCTGGACCTGCAAGGAGACACGGGAGAGAGGGACCGCCTCGGGGTGCCATGGGAGATTACTTGGGTGTATAATGGCAGTGATGTTGGCCATGATTTCTGGTTTGAAGCAACACAAATGGGGAGAAAGACAGATTGTTAATGCCTGTGACAGTGTTTGGTTCTGGGTTTCGCTGTGAGGTGGTGACAGCAGTAGGGAGACCAAATAAGAGAATGTTGGTTGTTTCCATGGTGAGAGAATGATTTAAAAAATGAAAGAAGAAGAAGAATGTCTCAAAAAAAATGTGCCTGAATTTCATTTTTTACTTTTACACTGCTAATGTACTATTTGACCACGGCACAGTCTCACTAGAGAAAGACTTGCTAGTTAAATGAGAAGACAGTGTGTTATTAAAGCAAAAGGATGCATTGCAAAAGAGCATAAACCCTACTGAGGCCATCTGCTCAGAACAAAAACAGATATAAAAGCCTGGTAGAAAAGAATGGCTGCACAGGGAAATGTGGCATCTACTCTTGTTTTGCAAATCTTCAGCCATAGTATGTGACAAAAGTGTTGAGGTTAAGGAACTGCAATCTAGCAATGAAGTTAAATGATGTTCTGCATTATGCACATTGTCAGGCCATTTGTCCCTCTTCAGCTATCCTTTCACATTTTCAGCCAAAGCCTACCATTTTAAAATCATCAGGAAACCGCGTGCCAGTATCTTAGTCCACACACACATTCACGCGTGTGCACATACATGCTCTAAATACACATATGGACACACACAACCACAGCCATTTTATATCACATACTGAGACCAAGAAAGATGACCCAGATTACTTGAGTTAACCACAGAAAAGAGGGGCGTACGTGCTTCTCTTTTCACGCGATTAACTGTAAGGTTAAAAAAAAAAATTGTATTCTACGATCTTATATTGCAACTGGGCTTACTGTGTGTAAAAACGCACACCTTATCGTGTATATTTGTGGTGTCTTAGAGTATGACCTGTATAAGTGAGAGTATATTTTAGTGCACTTACAGGGAGAGATGTATGCTCCTTGTATAACGTGTTGTTGTCGTGGCTTTAGTTGTCTCAAGAGATATCCAACTCAGGAAATTACCTAAGTGCGAAAATACTTTAACGGTGTGATTTTAAATTAAGCTAGGTAAGGCAGGAAAATAATGACTATCAAGGGGTCACACAGTTAACTGCATTTACTGTGAGTTGGTAATTGGTTTATTGGAACAGACTGAAGCCCATCTGTTTACAGAATGTGTTTTGTGGTATTTTCTTCTCAGTTAATGCAACTCAACTCCCTCTTTAGCATCCTCTTATTGCAGACCCAGCTCATATCAACTTCACGTCAACTCATTGCCATGACAACAACCTCTTTTTTTTACTAATTTGTCTCGCCTGGTATTCCCCCCCCCCCGCAGTCACATACATAATGACAGATTGGCTCTCAACAGCATCTGTTATCTCACCCAAAATGAGCCCCACCCCAGCCAGGCTCTTAAAGGTGTTGTAGGATCATATGTTGCTCTCTGGCTACACAGCGGCTGCCTCTCACTAAAACGCGCACACACACACACACACACACACACACACACACACACACACACCCACCCACCCAAACAAACACACTTATGCACTCCTAATTCCCCTGGCTGACTCCACACAGCTGTCAGTCCCTCATTGATTTGTCTTGAGATCTGCAGTTTGCACCGAGTCGTGCATCTTCACAAACAAAGGCAGGATGCATATGAATACACATACAGACATAGAAACACACAGAGTTTCTGATGTTTGGTATTCTAGCGGGAAGAGTGCAGACATGCAGATGTTTATTTAATACATTGCGTGCTTGCTCAGTCTTGGCCTTAATATTACAAGTGCCACCGAAAGCTTTTAGCTCAATAATTGTTTTAATATGAATTACATTTTCCATACATAGTTGTTAGATATGGTGCTTTGCAATTTTAGATTCCTCTAATGCGGAAGGAATTGGCTTCATAAATAGACATGCTGCATTTAAAAATGCATGATTTTACCCTGTGAATGCTGGTTTACACTCCCAAAAACCCTTATAGTCATAGCCACACAGTGAGACCCAGAAGAGCCTACAGCCTGTAGTATACATGTATACTGTGGATTGTTATGATCTGTTGATGTCAGACATGCACACATTATTCTGATGATGCCATTCTGACAAATATGCAGACTCACCTGTGTGTCTGGCTCAGTCTTTTAGAGGACGCAAGTCAACCGATGCACTCTCCTGTCTGTGGTGCTTCACCTATTGCTCTGTCTTCCACTCACTCCCTCCTCCGCGTTCACTCCTCGACCTGTTTTCCTCCTCAGCTCGCTCACGCACTTTCAGACGTCGCTTGTGCACTCGTTTGCTCCCTCCGCCACTCCTTGCAGCTCTTCATGTCTCAGCTGAAATGCACGGGCTTCTCTCCATCATTGGCTCTCTTCTTTTCGTCCTGCCTCTGCACCATTCGTTCATCGGCCTGTCACAACTTCTGCGTCCTGCCCACAGTACAGCTCACAGTAGCAGAAGCCCCCGCCCACACCATGAATCATTGATGAATCAGTGTCTGTTTTCAGCTTTGATTGGCGAGTGCTGAGGCCAGACCCCAGACAGTCTCGGGGGGGGGGCAGGGCAGGGCAGAGCAGAGCAGGGGGGGGCAGCATTGTTGGACTCCAACAGAGAATAGGACCAGCTGGCCAGACTTCAAATAATTCTCATCAGATCACTCTCATGTACTACTCCTGCAGTATTTTTAGGATATTTTTGTTACGTTAAAGAATAAGGCTGGTGATATTTTACACTTTTCTTATTGTCAACAATCCCATGAAAAGACCAAAACTTGAAAGAACTTGATCCAAGTAACGTTTTGACTATGTAGCCAAAGCCTGATATATGTTATTCCTCTGTGCCATAGAGCTCCATTGTTTTGGTTGGTTGTTATTAAAAACATCAATGAGCCACACTGTTGTCCTGGGTGACATTTTCCTTTGTCACCATGAACACACAAATATGGCCACTGAAGCTTATTTTGAGTTAATCCCATATACACTGTCCTGCTGCCATAAATGCTCATTAGCACATCAAATGTGTGTTAATTCACTGCTGAAAATAGTCCCCAACCTTTTAATAAAATGAAAGTGTATATATTTGTGAAACGTTTTAACAAATAATTTCTTCAGTAGGAACAAATACAAATGTATTGTTGGTTTTTGGTCTTTTTATGGGATTTGTTGACAATAAGAAAGATGTAGAATAATTCATTCAATTAATATTGTCTACTCATTAAATAAAGATTAGTAACCTCCATAGAAAATAATGTGATTTGTTGTTTTTTTTTTCCTTATCATGGGTTTGATACCAACCGGTGTACAAATCATGTCTATTGATTTTAAACAGTTTAATCAACAAAAAGCTTTTCACAAAAATCTTCTGTCTCTCCATATAGTCCACTGCTGTCAGCCTTTAGTATAAATAATGTGACATTTAAATATAATAACGTTTTTTCTCTTTTCTGCAGAGTCTAGTAATGGCAACTTTAACATCAAGACAAGCTCTGGGTACAAGTTTGGCTGCCTAGCCAAGATAGTCAATTACATGAAGGTAAGCTTCTGGAGACATTTAGTCTTTAAAAAAAAAAAAAAAAAAAAAGGAATGTTCTCTAGCAATTTATTTCTGATTGTATTAATATTTAAAGTTTTTGCCCCTGCAGATGAACACTGTTTTTGACAAAGGTCTGTTTCGGTCTCATGGACATTGTTCTCCAAGTTGATTTTAAGCTCTAAAAAAACGCTTCCACTTAATTGATAGATTTTAAGCTTGTTGTCTGTTGTGTCAGCCCAGTGAGTCAGTCATGTAACATTTGGTCCACAGTCTTTCTTTTGATATGTTAACAGCTTGTTTGTCATGCTGTGACCCTGCAAAGAGGCAGCCAGGCCCTGTCACACTAGCTAACTGACTCATCCCTCGCTGCAGAACTCGCACTCAAGTTGACAGATTTCCTTTAAATGTGTGCATCTTTTGTGCCATCTGTTGAGCACACAGTTGAAAACCGTGTAAAATACTCTGACAGTTGGATGTAAGGCGTAAAATAAGTGTAGACATTTGGCTGAAACCCCTTTTTAAAGGGGTGAGCTAAGAAGTGCATCCTTTTTAAAATACGCAATTTTATACTTTCTTGGCTGCTCTTGGTGCATGTGTGTTTTCTTTATGTAAATCTGTGTCCTTTTCTGTCCTTAAATCTCAGACAAGGCATCAGAATGGTGATACACACTGCCTGACCCTAGAGGAGATCCTGGATGAGACCAAACTTCTTGACATCAGCATGAAACAGAAGCAATGGCTCATGACTGAGGTTTGTTCTGTTTGTCTCACAGCTGAAATCCCCACAACACTGTTTTTCCTTCTCAAAGTCATCTGTAGGCTGATGTGAGCCACAGCCACAACATCCTGTATGTTGCAAAAGAAGGTAGCTGCTGAGTAATAATGCCGATAACACACATCATACAACATTCAATAAAGTGTTAAAGATACGGTTGACAGATATTGGAGCTTCTGCAGCTGAAAATCGGCTTAAAGTGTGCATGTTTCGGAAGGTGAACACAATACGTTAAAGGCAGGGTTGATAATGTTGAAAAGCTAGCAAGATTTGAAAGTAGCATCTCCTCTGGGCTCCGTCTAAGTTATTTACTGATGTTGGGTTGTAAAGACCATTTCCAACAATATATAAAAAAGTGTATATCGGAAATAGTTACCAACCCTGCCTTTAAGTATTTATCCTCTTTATTCGAATGCCTCTGCACCAGCAACATTATGTTTTCAGGTCTGTTCGTCCCATTCTCGTGAACGCAATTCTTAGGACCCTCTGGAGGGAATGTCTTCAGATTTGGCACAAACGTCCACTTGGACTCAAGGATGAACTGATCACATTTCTGGTGGTCAAAGGTCGCTGTGACCTCACAAACGGGTTTTTGATCAATTTCAACACTTTTATGTTTACTTTTATGCCAATTATGGCAACAGTAGTATTTCACACAAATGTCTAATCAGATAAAATTATGAAGTGATGACATTTTACATCCAAAAGGTTAAAGATCAACTTCACTGTGACATCAAAACGGTTCTGCAAAAAACACTTCTGGCCATTATTCAACACCACCTCTTGCTCTCTTACAGTGCGGAAGCTTTGCTGCTTGCTCCTGCCTCTGCTTGCATATTTCTGCTGATAATCTTGTTTTTCCTCTGTGAGAAACTATGAGCAGCGGCTCTTGGATACTTATAAATCACTGGACTATACATTTTTTTGTAGACATAGGCTATTGCCATATTTCAACATTTTTCTGCGTAGCCTACCAATAGCTCAAGCCTGTCCTACAGTGACTGGAAACGTGGTACTTAGCTAAAGCTAATTAGCAGCAAGATGCCTCCCTTCTCCGTGGATGACTACTACAAACTCTTTCAGAAGATTGCAGTTCTAGAAACCAAAATTCACCGGTTAGAAGTAAACGTGGAAGTGAACGGACCATGTGGGAATGACACCACTTTACCATGGACCCAAAACAATGGACAAAAGCATGCTAACCCACGGCTAATTAGCACCAACAAGACTACAAAGAAACGAGGGCTGTGGAACGGGTAATAAATCAACAAGTGGTAGTCCTCCCTGGAACTCTTTTGGTGCAAAGCCCAAGAGTAAATCATCTTCCTGGGTAATGGGAGGACGACTAACGGGTAGGGCACAGCGCTCTGAGATTTGTGATATGAAAGGGCTGGCCTGCATTATCATCCAGGCAGAGCGCCTGTTCAACCCCTGCACTCAGTAGGACACAGCCGTGGACAGCTGCAAAAGGGAAAATTAGCAACAAAATGCCTCCCCAACAACCGAGTGTGCAACTGGAAAACAGATTTGCTGCACTGCCACAGGACCCTGGACCTTCATCTGATTACGTGTCATCGTCACACAGCAGGGTAAGGACTGAGAGCAATTCAAAAAGTAAAAAGCTACAGGGAAAGCTAATGACTGGGCCTCAAACTCTGATTGTGGGTAACTCTGCTGTAAAAGATGTAAAAAGCAGTAAAAACACCAAAATACAGAATCCCGGATATCATGGCAGCACACCCAACTGTGAAGAACATTATACTGCATATAGGGTCACATGATGTTGTAAAGCAACGGTCTGAACGGCAGAAACGTGACTTTATGGATCTGCTGAACACAGTCAGCTCTCTAAACATGGAGGTGTTTATCATTGGCCCTCTACCGCCAGTCAGAAGAGGAGCTGAGAGATTCAGCAGACTGTTGGCACTGAACAAATGGCTTCCAACTGCAGGTACCGTCCATTCTCTGAAGTTCATTGAAGATTTTAACATTTTCTGGGACCACAGACATCTTTTTAAAGCAGATGGACTTTTCCTTAACAAGCCAGGAGTAAAGCTGTTCACCTCCAACCTACTTTACTTTCTGCGCCACACATCTGCTCCCTCGGCCAAGGACACGAGACAAGAGGAATCTAAACAAGAGGACGGAATAACAAAGCACGGCAGTGATCTACCACAGCCCCCACCTGTGCAGAGATTTGACCATGGGAGATACGAGAAATCTCAACCCCCCTCTTCACCCGTCCAACACTCTCCACTCACCCTTTCCCCTCCTTCCCCCATCCCCATGTTGGAGTTCAGTGGCAGGATGAGGCAGCTGGTGGATGCTGGAACCAAGTTTGTCCCCCTTCCTTCTCCCATCACTTTCCTTCTCCCATCACTTGCCCCTGGCCAAAAGTGGAACCCCAGGCATCTCTGCCAGGATGGCAGCAAATTCCCTCTCCCCAGACTGATAAGGATGCTTGTGTACGAAATGCAACAAGCTTTAACTGATATATGCCGGGTCCAGGCTGCACGCCTAGTGGCACTCATGATTCTTTCCGAGACAAGCCCGGGCCCTGTGTATTAAATTCTTCCTCAATCTATGTTGTGATAGGTAATAGAAAAAGAATGGTGAATCCGCTAAGCAAGAAGAAGCACTTAACTGCAAACTTAGCAAATTTAGCATCCATTCCTCGTCAGCCGCAGCCTGTCCTAAAAAATGAAACAGATCGTTCTTACATGCTAACACTAGCCTTACTAAACGTCAGGTCTTTGGCGGGAAAATCATTTTCAATCAATGATTTTATTATTAAGCACAATCTTGATTTTATGTTTTTAACTGAAACCTGGTTAGACCATAATAATGGTGCTGCTGTTCTCATTGACTCAGCTCCCCCTAACTTCAGTTTTATGAGTGAGAACAGAGTGAATAAGAAAGGAGGTGGAGTCGCCATTTTGTTTAATGACTCATTCCAATGTACGCAAATATCTTATGGAAATTTTACTTCTTTTGAATATGTGGCTCTTCAGATAAGGTCCTCCCCTCGGGCTATATTTCTAAATATCTACAGGCCACCTAACTGTGCAACATTCTTTGATGATGTCACTGAACTGCTGTCTATAATCTGTATTAACTTTGACTGTGTAATTATTGCTGGTGATTTCAACATTCATGTTGACAACCCCCAGAATAGAGGGACCAAATAACTGTGTTGTGTTTTTGTGAACTATGGACTGACTCAGCATGTGACGGAGCCCACGCACAATAAGGGACACACTCTGGACTTGATTATCTCCAAGGGTCTGAACATTTCCAAGGTTGTGGTGACTGATGTTGCTCTCTCTGATCATTCCTGTGTTTTCTTTAATGGCACTATTTCTGTGCACAAAAGTGTTCAAACAAAGGTAATCTGAAAACGGTATATCACTGAAAACACCGGTGAAACATTCATTCAGCTTTACTCATCCACACCTGCTCTCTGGGGTCTCAATCACTGAGCTTGTAGATCATTTCAATTGTAAAATTACAAATGTTATTGATATTATTGCTCCCACTAAGGTCAAAGCTGTCTCTGGTAAGAAAAGATCTCCATGAAGAAATGTCATACTGGTGAGAACAGAAAAAAGAGAATGTCGAAAAGCTGAACGCAGGTGGCGAAAAACTAATCTCCAGGTCCATTATGAAATCTATAAAGAGAGACTTCACATTTATAATTTGGAACTAAGGAATGCAAGGCGGTCCTTCTTCTCTGACATTATTGATAAAAACAATAATAATTCACGTGTTTTGTTTGCTACTGTCGATAGGTTAACAAATCCTCCAGTACCAGTAGCATCTGAACTTTTATCCAAGGCCTGCGATGAATTTGCCTCCGTCTTCAAAGACAAAATTCAGAAAATTAGACAGTCAGTGCCTCCATATCAAGTACAGGATATGTGTTGTCACAGTGTCCAGGCAAAACAAATTCCAATATGACAAAATTTCATATGATCAACGATAAAAACCTGGAGGACATTATACAACATCTAAAAACCTCCTCCTGTTGTCTTGATATTATAACAACAGGCGTTTTCAAAAATGTTTTGAATTGTTTGGCTTCAGATCTTCTAAAGATTGTAAACACGTCTCTTCTCTCAGGTATCTTCCCACAGTTCCTGAAAACTGCAGTAATCAAGCCACTCCTAAAAAAGAACAATCTAGACACGTCACTAATGAACAACTATAGGCCGATATCAAACCTTCCATTTTTAAGTAAAATCATAGAAAAAGCGTTTTTTTCTCAACTCTTTTCCTGTCACTGAACAACAGTTTTGATGCCTTCCAGTCGTGTTTTCGACCTCACCACAGCACTGAGACGGCTCTTGTTAGTCTTTTAATGACATCCACTTAAACACAGATAATGGCAAAATTTCAGTCCTAGTATTACTTGATCTCAGTGCTGCATTTGATACGGTCGACCATGACATATTACTAGACCGATTGGAAAACTGGGTTGGCCGTTCTGGCTCATTACTAAACTGGTTTGAATCCTACTTAAAGAATAGGGACTACTTTGTGTCTATAGGTAATTATGCATCTGAGCATACAAATATGACATGTGGAGATCCCCAAGGCTCCGTTCTGGGGCCTCTTCTGTTTAATATCTACATGCTTCCACTGGCTCAGATTATGGAAAACAACAAAATAAGTTACCATAGTTATGCGGACGACACACAAATTTACATAACCTTGTCGCCAGGGGACTATAGTCCAATACAAAAACTGACAAATTAACGACTGGATGTGCCAGAACTTTCTTAAATTAAATGAAGAAAAAACTGAGGTGGTTGTTTTTGGAGCAAAAGAGGAACTATTAAAAGTCAGCGCTCAGCTTCAAACGACAATGTTTAAAACAACAGACAAAGCCAGAAATATTGGTGTAGTCATAGACTCAGATCTGAATTTCAACAGCCACATTAATACAATTACAAAGTCAGCCTATTACCACCTTAAGGGTTAATATATCAAGGGTTAAAGGACTTATGTCTCAGCAGGATTTGGAAAAACTTGTCCATGCTTTTGTCTTCAGTAGACTTGACTACTGTAACGGTGTCTTTACAGGTCTCCCTAAAAAATCAATCAGACAGCTGCAGCTGATTCAGAACGCTGCTGCTCAAGTCCTCACTAAGACCAAGAAAGTGGATCACGTCACTCCAGTTCTGAAGTCTCTATACTGGCTTCCAGTGCCTCAAAGAATTGATTTCAAAATACTTTTGCTGGTTTATAAATCACTAAACGGTTTAGGGCCAAAATACATTTCTGATCTGCTAATACATTACGAACCACCCAGACCTCTCAGATTGTCTGGGACTAGGTTTGGGTACCGAAACCCGGTTCCGCTATGGATCCGGTTCCTACGCAAACGGTAGTATTCGGACCGGATTAGAACGCAAATTTCGGTTCCTCATTTCGGTTCCGACTGAAATATTTTCCCTCTGTCGCTCCAGACAGCGGCAGACACTTTTTTTCTTTCTCCCTTTTACGCCGAGTGGCGCACGTGCCCGCTCGCGGTGTGAAGCGCGTGTCCGCGCTATTCCCCCGACGTGCACTCTACAATCACAGCTGATAGACGGCTTTTTGTACACGCTCCGAAACGGACGTAAAAATATCAGACTTTCTCTGTAGTGTACCGTTAGCTAGCTATCGTAAATGTAGGCTACTTTTAAAATGCCATATTTTCCCTCTGGGCTCACCAAAACGGACGTAAAAGCATAATAACCATTCACTGCACGTGATCGCTAGTAAACATATTACACTTGTTCTGCTAGTCTATCGTTCAGTACAAGACCCTGTAGCCTGGTGGTGGGGCAGGCAGAACAGAATCCCCAAATTGTCTGCCCTTTCAAACTCATACCTGTGTGTACAGGCCTCTTGGACACCATCTGAGAGAGTTTTCTCCTGTGCAGGACATGCCATAAGTCAGGAGAGGTGTATCTCACCAGAGAAGGCAAATATGGTCGTTTTTCTGCAAAAGAACTGCTAAAGTTTGAAGCTGGTTGGCATAACTCAACATTTATTTTGTTGTTACTTGTTAATAGTGTAACTGTTATTTGTTAAATTATTGTAGTTATGTGTTAGGTATTGTAATTTTAATAAAGTATAAATTATTATTATTATTATTATTAGGTGACTTAGGTTTACTTATTATATATTTAAGTACTTTAAAACGTTAATATATTGTTAAATTTAAATAATTTATTTAAAAAAACTCCATAAAAGAGCCTTTCTTTGATGTCATTTATTAGTTTTTCAAGAATCGGTTTAGGAATCGGTTAGGAATCGGAATCGTTTTAAAAGTACCGGTTTGGCATCGGAATCGTAAAAATCCAAACGGTACCCAACCCTATCTGGGACAGGTCTGCTTTCTGTCCTCAGAGTCAGAACTAAACAGGGGGAAGCAGCGTTCAGTTTTTATGCTCCACATATCTGGAACAAACTCCCAGAAAACTGCAGGTCCGCCACAACTCTCAGTTCTTTTAAACCAAGGCTGAAGACCTTTCTTTTTGATGTTGCCTTTCTTTAAATAATTGTTAATTTATAAGTCCTCTGGGAGGCCCGAGTTGGACTCGGTTAACTTGTTCTTATACTGCACTGTAAATTTTATTCTCGTCTTTTATCTGTTTTTAATTTTTTTTAATCGTTTTTAACTGCTCTTTAATGTTTTATGTAAAGCACTTTGAATTGCCCTGTTGCTGAAATTTGCTATACAAATAAAGCTGCCTTGCCTTGCCTATAACTCGGGAACAGAAGGAGAGACATTTGGTGGGATTCTGAATTGGGGACGCTAATCTTGAAACTGTGGTGATCGTATAGATCTTCTGTGCTTCAAGGTTGAAGATGTGTGGGGAAGCATCCAGGTTTTGCCAAAAAATACACCTAATACCTTTTTTATTATTATTTAATTCCTTTAAAGTCTTTAATACATATATTATATGAGGTTGGACAGACATGGATGTGAACTGCAACTTGACTTATTGGCGGAGGCATAAAGAGATAAAAGGTACAAAAGGAGGAATGAAGTATCAAGGTTTGCAAATTATATCAATTCACATAATATTTTGACATGACAAAACTGTTAATATACTATACTAATATACTAATTATAATATCTCCCAGCAGGTCTACTTCTTAACTAAAGACTTAAAACCTGACATGTACTCCTTCCCTTTCTGACAATCTCAGGCCTTGGTCAACAACCCCAAAATTGACGTTCGGGATGGGACGTACGGCTTCAAGCCCAAGTACAACCTGAAGGACAAGAAGGCCTTACTGAGGCTGCTGGACAAACACGACCAGCTGGGCCTGGGAGGAGTGCTGCTGGATGACGTGGAGGAGGGGCTGCCCAACTCGGCCAAGGCCATTAAGGTAACAAACACAGTACATGTCATTTATGCTAAAGCACATGTTATGTCTAAAGCACATGTATGTCTGAAGAGAAGAAACATTAGCTCTGAATTGTTCGCAGGCTTTGGGGGATCAGATCATCTTTGTGACAAGACCAGATAAGAAAAAGATCCTATTCTACAATGACAAGCACTGCCAGTTTGTGGTAGACGAAGGTGAGCATAAATCAGCTTTGTCAGCCAACTGTAATCGCTCTCTCGCTCTCTCTCCCTCTCTCTCTGCATTTAAAAGATTTGGCTTTAGTCGTCTCGTCATATAAAAATACAAAACATCAAACATTTATCCTCTAACAGACAAAGATTTGAGTTTAGATTTGCCTTTCTCCGTTTCATATAATTGTAAAATATATTTTTGTCGTCTCTGAACTGCTGGTCAGATGAAATAAGTATTTTTTTTCAACTTTTTTGATTTGGTTTATGAAAAAAGTATGTAATAATTAGGGCTGTCAATCGATTAAAAAATGTAATCTAATTAATTACATACTCTGTAATTAATTAATCGAAATTAATCGCATACATAATTAACGGTGCCTGAACCGATACTTTTTAAGAAAGTAAAAAAAGAAAAAAAAAAGGGTACTAAACAACAGCCGGTGACATTAAAGAACGGCTTGTTTATTGCTAAGGCCATATGGTCAAAATTAAATGATTTAATAATAATGTATAACAATAACTTATTTCACTAGTAAATTGCTGTTGAACGACAAAAACAACCACCAGATGGGAAAAGGACATTTACAATAACTTCAAATGCACCACGAGGCTGTAGTTTACCAGTTTCATTGAACGCACCGTCTGGGTTGTTTCTCCGACGGTAGCTGCAGATTGTTACATCCCGCTGTTGAACATAGACCGGTGTTGAATCCTCTACAGTAAAACACAGTCAAACTTTACACCGTTTAGCGTTAGCTGTCAGCATTTTAACCATGTTTAATCCAGCTACTAGCTAGCGGTAGGCTAACGTTAGCTGCTGTCGAGTATAGTGTTAACTAGCTAGCGGTAGGCTAACGTTAGCTGCTGTCGAGTATAGTGTTAACTAGCGTCACGTGCAGCGGTGTTTGTGTTGCCTGTCTGTTTCAGAGCATCAGAGAGAAGCGCAGACATATCAGTGGCACCAGATTTCGGTAGCCAGGGTTGGCAGGAAGAAGATTTTTACAAGTAAATGTTCCAATTAATGATCCAGGCAGCACATTCTCGTCTCCCTCCTTCATTTTACAGTTAATGGTGGCTAGAACAGCTCCGGGTCAAACGTCAATATGGAATGGATTAATCTGCATTATTTTTTTTTATTTATTTTGACAGCCCTAGTAATAATACATGTCATGTTTATTGCACCTTACTTTAACATGTACATGTTTGTCTCTTTGCAGATATACTTATAGATCTAAATCTAAATTATTTCCTAGGCTTACTTTCATATTTATTTTGTCCATTTCATCCAGGCCAGCACTTAGTTTTTGTTATTTACATTACATTACATGTCATTTAGCTGATGCTTTTATCCAAAGCGACTTAAATTGCTTTATATGTCAGAGGTTGCACTCCTCTGTAGCAACTAGGGTTAAGTGTCTTGCTCAGGGACACATTGGTTGATGTATCGCAGTGGGAATTGAACCCTGGTCTCCCACACCAAAAGCATGTGTCGTATCCACTGCGTCATCACCACCTCTGGCGCAGGGTCATGTGTTTGGTCAAAATCATGAAATAATTGGCTGTCCAGCTGTTTGATTTGTGTGTTTGTGGCTCAAAAAGTTGTCATTCAATCGTAGAATTCCAGAAATTGTGGAGGAGCGTTCCCGTTGATTCCATAGATGAAGAGAAGATTGATGAGTACCTGAAGAAACAGGGCATCTCCTCCATGCAAGAAACAGGACCAAAGAAAGTGGTCAGTGTCCCCTGGGCTCCCATCTGCTCTATGTTCATCCTAACTTCCTAAATTTAAATATACTTTCCCTGATTTATTTCACTAGAAATAAAGATTTTAACATTTTAACACTGAATGTTGACATTCATACTTGAAGCATCTTAATCAGTGCCGATTGCGTTTCTGTGCTCCCCGCAGTTACCCGTTCAAAAGAGGAAGAAGCAAGGTGGTCAGAGGAAAAGACACTTCAAGACCCACAACCATCATTTGGCAGGCGTACTGGAGGACTATTCAGACGGTGTTCCTGTTAAAAAGTGAGATCCGTTCCCTCGCTGCTTCATGCCCTCAAAGGAGTGATGAAGAATCTGTAAATCCGACGTGGCTCGGGATGGAGACCCTGGCCATGCTGCAATGCAAAGACTTTCAATTTTCAAAACTAGCTTCTTTTTCTGCACTCTTTTGTGATTATTGGTCTTGTATTACATAGAGTGAATAGCAACTGTGTTGTGGAATCCTTTTTAGTTTGTTTATTGATCAATGATAACCGGAGGACACTGGAGGAAAAAGGTGGTGCTGCAACCTTACTGTTAAAATGTGAATGAGGTTGAAGTGTGTAAATACTTTTTTTTTTTTTTTTTTTTTAAATCTTTTTTTAGTATATTGTAAAGAGGTGTGTGTGCAAGCTTTTATTTTAAAGGGCAGCAGTCCTCATCTGATGGCAACGTTCCATCCTTCTAATATGGATAGCAGAAGACATGGAGGTCTCTCATCCATCATGAAAACATCTCGGACATCACTTCACCTGGAATTTAGAAGTATTGAAATTCTTTCACTTTGCAGCACCAGGCATAGCGGTTTAAAATACTCAAACTTTTTGAACTTATTTTAATAAACTACACTGTTATAGGATACTGCAGCGTAGCTTGATTTACATGTGCTGCAAAATGAGTATTTTAACGCGTCAACGTTTTTCTCAGTAAAGATATTTCTGATGGGGCTATCAGCATGACGTTTTCACCAGATGTCAGTAACAACCCAAGTAATCCACACATACAAAGATATCAAAACAAATAAGTCCAGAAATTAAGTTGGTGTGTAATAAAGTGAAATGACACAGGGAAAAAGTATTGAATACACTTGCAGAAATGTATTTAATACTTAGTAGAAAAGCCTTTCTTGGTAATGATAGGTTGCCTCCTGTATGAAGAAACTAGTCACACATTGCTCAGCTGTTATTTTTGCCCAGTCTTCCACACAAACTATCTTCAAATCTTGAAGGTTCCGGGGGCATCTTCTTTCCAGAGGTTTTCAATTGGATTCAAGTCTGGTGAACTGGGCTATTCTAACAGCTTGATTTTCTTTCTCTGAAACCAATTGAGTTTCCTTGGCTGTGTGTTTGGGATCATTGTCTTGTTGACATGTCCACCCTCGTTTTCATCTTCAGCATCCCGGTGGATGGCAGCAGATTCTTATCAAGAATGTCACGGTATATTTCTCCATTCATCCTTCCTTCAATTATATTAAGTCTGCCAGTGCCAGATGCTGAAAAACAGCCCCACACCATGATAATCCCACCTCCAAACTTCACTGTTGGTATGGTGTTTTTAGGGTGATATGCAGTGCCATTTCTCCTCCAAACATGGTGTATGCTATGACAGCTAAAGAGTTCAATGTTGGTCTCATCTGACCAGATTATATTCTCCCAGTATGTCACTGGCTCATCCAGATGTTGTGCAGCAAACTTTCAGCGAGCTTCCACATGCCTTTTCTTGAGCAGTGGTGTGTGAGCGTGGTGTGTGTGCATAGAGGCTATGGCGGTTGAGTGCATTACTAATTGTTTTCTTTGAAACAACTGTACCTGCTTCGTCCAGGTCTTTCTAAAGATCTCTGCGAGTGGTCCTTGGTTCTTCGACAACTCTTCTTAGTATTCTATGGACTCCTCTGTCAGAAATCTTGCGAGGAGCACCTGGTCGTGGCCGGTTAATGGTGAAATTATGTTCTTTCCACTTCCAGATAATGGCCCCAACAGTGCTCACTGGAACTTTCAGAAGTTTAGATATTCGTCTGTAACCGATGCCATCCGTATGTTTTTCTACAATAAGCTTGCGAAGGTCTTGGGACAGCGCTTTGCTTTTACCCATCATGAAATGCTTCTTGAGTGACACCTTGTTAATGAGAAGTGTTTTTATAGGCCATCAATTAGGACTAATCCAGCTGATATTAATTTACACTAATAGGGGGCAGGATTGCTTCCTAAATACTGACAGATTTCAGCTGTTTTTTGGCTTCCCATGCTTTTTCTTCATGTGTTCAATATTTATTCCCATTATCATTCCACTTTATTACACATAACTTTTGTCATGGACATACATGTTTTGATTTCTTTGTATGTGTGGATTAATTGGTTTGTTACTGACATCTGGTGAAAATTTCATTCCAATAGCACCATCGGAAATATATTTACTGGGAAAAATGTTGACGCGTTCAATACTTATTTTCCCCGCTGTATGTACATAAAATGTCTCATTTAGTGTTGGTATTCCCCTTCAAAATCTATATATGCACTGAAAACATTCTGCTAATCCCTGTGTTCTTACTGCACTATATACAACCCAGTGATGAAAGTTACCGGTAACCACTGTGACCATAAATTAGTATATGAAGCACACCATCAGCATGTTATGTTATTTAATTTATTATAGAAAAGGGATCATCGGCACAGCAAGATAAAGACATCTTTATCAGCTGTTGCGGTTAGAGTAGAAAATATTTATCAGTAAGTGAGAAAAAGTACTGCTAAAGCTAGGTACATATTCTATAGTTCTATACATTCATGCTTCCTTCCAGAAATATCTATTTAAATATGAGTTTTGCTAGCTGTTTACAATTCAGCTTTAAAGTATGAAGTTACAGTTTAGCTAGCATTGTGGCCAGCTTTAACAGTTTTTTTCAAATGGTGGTAGTTTGGCAAAATCTTCATCAGAAAGTCGAGCTGAAGAGTCTGGGGCTGTAAAGATAACAACACAAACATATTAATAAGCTGAGGACGTGAAAAATCCTGCCCTACTACTTAAAACCACGGTGGATGAAATCCCATGATTTATAGTGTTTTCCTGAACAAGTTGAGTAAACATGGAAAAAATATGCAATGGAAATTAGAAACCACAATTCTGTGACATAATAAGGTACAGTTTGTCAAATGTAAGGCGCCCAGAGTCCCACTATTCTTCATTGCATGCAGATGCAGCAATGTGCAAAATCTCATAGCAACCTGCATCTGAATATGTTATTGAACACTCTGATTAAGTTAGCAGAGGGCCATAAAAACTTAGGGCCTTGAATGTTTGAGCTTCAATTTATGCTTGTATGTACTATGTATTACATAAAGTGTGCTCTTGCACACAGCATGGTTGAAAAGTTTGAAAACTTTAAATATTTAGTACATGTACTGTAGGAGCTTTCGGACATGAAAGAAATGCTTCAAAGACAGGCTAGATCTGTGATAACAAACATGACCAACGTGTATCCATTCAGAGCACGGTTTTACCATTTTGTAGTATGTCACAAACAAGTTTAAGGCAGGCATATTGAGATCATCTGTTGTTGTGTCTCTTTGGCAGTAGTATTGGTCTACTGCTCAACTCCTTAGGCTTTAAGTAACCATTTGCCTAAAAAAACATTACATGCAGTCTAAAATGTATCAAATTAGCAGGACAATTCTGCTATTGAAATCTGCCAGCACAAAGTAAATATCCACATATAGTATTATGTTCATCAGAAGGATAATGAGTATGTTTTTGAAACTTGTAAGAAATGAACTACCCAGAATTATTAAATGCTTACCAATGAGTTAAATAAAACGCCTATCTTACAGTCTCAACAGGAAAACCTAGATTTAAATGGTCCATCTAAAAGCACAAAATGTTAATGGAATGCTGTGGCACCTGTGGTCTCTCCGTCTGAACCCGCCTCATACATCCAGAGCCGTAGATGACCGTGTTCTCAAGTATGACTTCACAGGTGTTGACCTGACAGAAGGCTCCAATAATACAGCCACTGGTGAGGATCACATTCCTACCGACGTCAGCTAGACAACAAAACAGAGGATATTCGATATGGTGAGTGACTTTATTAATCTGAATGTTCCATCCTACTCTGCAGATGTGGATTGCTCGCATATGAACACACACACACACACACACACACACACACACACACACACACTGACAGACGACCAAAGTCGCAAACATCCCACCTTTGGATTCAATCACGTTGTTGTCCCCGATTTTCAGGGCTTGTGATACTGTTGGGTGCCAGCTAAGGCAAAAATTTGATTTTTGACAGTTATGATTCATGTAATGGTTACATTATGAAAACATTTGACTTATTGAATAAGACTGGTCAGGCAAATCAAAAGGATACCACAGCCAACTTCAAATACATTGTTCATGCCAATGGTCATTGTCTTTGGTTCCACTTCAGACTCTGGTGTGATGTTTTCAGGGTAACTGTAGGGCAGAACAAACACACTTGTAATTATCATGATGGAGTCATGGATCATTTCAAAACAGAGACAGCCCATATGCAAAGATGACCAATCGTGCATGTGTAACAATGATATATGCCTACATGTTCTACTTTGAGGTACACTGAATCTTAAATTACCCATTAATGATCAGAGCTTGCTCCTCGATCAAATTGCCTTCTCCAATCACGATGGGTCCTGCCTCTGCAATGATACGAGCTTTAGGGTGGACTACTGTCCTGGAGCCTGAGGAAACAGATTATTTAAAAAGTGAGTTAGGTTAAATTAACCTAAACTTGTAGAATCAGTTTCAAGTCTAATCCGATTTGCAAAGCAATGCCTTAATTGTATGATTTCTCTGATTTACAATACGTAGGTCAACATGGAGTCAGGAAAGCTGAGATTATTTTATTTCCCTTGATTCAAAGAAATGATTTGCTTGATTCTAACCAGTGCAATAGCAAACATAGTGCTATCGGTTTCTAATTTTAGTGGCTTCATAGTTAGGTGTAGTCAGCCACGCTGTAGGCTGTAGCATCTTTCCTGCGAATGTGAAAATATTCGAAATGGGTTTCGACTGATCTGCACAATGTGTACTGGTATGTCTTACTCCAGCTGGCCTCTCTCCTCATAAACATATAGTCCTGAGGATGGATGAGGCCATTCTGACAGTCAACAATGAGCTCGACACTGAGGTGGTGGTGTCCTGGATGTCAGAGAGATACTTTCAGGTACTCTCACACACAGCAAATATTCTTGAGGTAACGTTATTTGAGGTAACGTTAATGAAATGCAAGTTTTGCCAAGTCAGCAGTGACTCACGGTACTTGGAAGTAAGCAAAAGCGAGATAGCTTACCTATAGTGACATCTCCTCTTATTTCACTTTCAACACAAACTACGGCTCCAGCGGCTATTTTGACACTAAAAAAACATGAGAGAAAAAAGGTTGACAATGTTAAGCTAACGTTGCTAGCTAGCCAATTCGCTAACGTCAGCCGTCTAAACTAACGTTAGGTAACGTTACATGGTTACTTCATGGTGGCTATTTACTCATCATTTTGTTTGTTACAAACTTTTAGCTTAGCGGTTAAACATCAATATTGGACTAAAATTAATATTACCTTTTCTGATTATTTTGTTTATCTGCCATTGTGATAGATGAACTCCAGTAGGAGGTGCCGTTGAATCACTCGATTATCGATTTAGAGTCCTCGTTATCACAGCGTATGCGCATGCGTCAGTTGTCAGATGTCTGTGACGCTTACAGGCCATGATGATTTTTTTTTTTTTTTAATTGCCAAAAACAAACAGCAACATACAAAACTCTCGTAGGGGAAAGAGAATATACATGCGTATATACAAATGTTGTCAATGTACAAAAGGGTATTACCTAGGCAGAAAACAACAAAAAACAAACCAAAAAGGGGGAGTTACTTAAAAATACACAAGTCAAAGGCAAAAAGGTTAGAGAAAATAAAATTAACATTTGGAGCGGCACACAAGGGGAGATTAATCAAAACAGTAGTTTCCTAGATATGTCACTACACATTTTTCTTGCAATTTTAGATTTGATCTTTTTCAGTGAGGAAAAAAACAATTTAAAATCATTTATAAACCAAACAAAGGAAGGCTTAGAACATCTCCACTGACTGCAATGAATATGATATTTACCCATAAGAATAATCCTATTGACTAAATCTGATACAGATGAATCTATATTATCCATATAAAAGAGGATGTGTGGCAAGGTGAGAGTAGGGATATTATCAATCTTAAGTGACAGACAATTATGTAGCTCAGACCAGAAGCTGTTGGACACGGGGCAAAAAAAAGAACATGTGTTCCAGAGTCTCATCAGCCACCTCAAAAAATACATTTACATCAAATTTGAATCTTTTTCTAAGAAAGTCAGTGACCAGATATATCTTTTTATATCTTTATTTTAAAGTGAGTCTCTTTGACTTTTGGGGAAATGGGCCATTTAATTAATTTAAATGTGTTTTTTCTATGGACAATGCAACTATATTTGGAACCTGTACACACATTCCTCTGTTATAATTAAAAAACAATTTAGATTTCAAAACATCATTAATATATTTATTATTACATTTATTGTCAACTAAAGTACAATCCTTAATAACTAAATTTGGTAAAGTTGGTAAGGGTCTTATGCTTGCGTATAACAATGTGCTTTGAAAGAGACACTTTTAAACACATATGCCAGCTAGTTCTTTTATGGGTTGAAAGAATATGTACCATACACAGTAGTAGTAGTAGTAATAATAATAATAATAATAATAATAATAATAATAATAATAATAATAATAATAATAGATAAAAAGAGACAACATCACATAAACCAAGTCTATAAAATGGGTTTTAGCATAGACTAAAAAATAAAGTTTTAAGAGGTCAATGGGGCCAAATTTACCATAGCAACAGTGTACAAAGGTTTCCAAGATATTATGTAGGATAAGTGCCTCAGTCAAAATAAACTGTCAATTTACAGCAAATGCAATCATTTGCAAAATGATATGGGCACAGTTTGGTTCATCAAACATCACACACCAGCCTGTTATAGTAGCATAGTAGCAATAACGTTAAGGTATTTAGCAGCAAGTTGAGGTAGTGATCCATTGAGGGCGACAAACAGGTAACGTTAACGTAATGTACTTTGACCCTCATCGCTCCCACTACAATGCCAACACAAGAAAGGGTCGGAAGTGGCATCTGCTATGGCAAAAAGGAAACTGAAGAAGTCAAAAGACACAGCTTCAGTTTTAGGGGTAAAACCGGCAAGCCAGAAAGAAATGGCACAACGAGAGAAATATGTGTTTTCCCTTGCTGCCCTTGCTTTGGTTGTAGCCGTTTGCGCAGTACCACTGACAGCTGAAACATCTTCCTGTAAGTATCCAGGACTGTTGACCAGTGAAAACCTAGTTTATATACAGTCTATGCTGAAACTAATTATAGCAGTCTAGTGCTTTATAGCTAGGTGAGCTAAGCTAATCACTTAATGCCCAGTACACTTTTACAACACGTTCTCCCTTTTATGTGTTTAAATCACCTTGCAGCAATGACGGTGGCTTTCACCAACCACTTGGAGATTTGCTACGTTATGTTGTTTAGCTAAGTCATGCCATTAGCTCGGGGCTAACTGTCGATAAACTCAAAACAGCACCAACTCAATAAACAGTTGACAGGCCAATAATGAGCTCCAGTCGTTTAAACTTCCCTTCTGGAGGTAGTTTACAGATTAATACAGCATGTGACCACGGGGCTCTGCAGCCAGAACTTCAGCCCTCTCACATGCTTTTCTCTACCAGGCAGCAACTTAACTGACTGGCTGTAGCTTGCAGTTAGATTTTTTTGTTCACTGTGGCTAACTAACCCCTTTGGTATGGAATAGGATTTTCTCGTCCATAACGATAGCAGTGAACCATAGGTTTGAGGTAAGTAACAGAAGGCAAGATTCGCCGCTGTAGCATCTACAAAGGCATTGCAAAGCAACGCCTGCACTGTATGACTTCTCTGACTTACAACATGTCGGTCAACATAGAGTCAGGAAAGCTCGGATTATTCGGCATGTGTGGCCTTGGTTCTATCCAGTGCAGTAGCAAACATAGGGCTTCTGATTGTATGAATGTTGATCATAACGTCGCTTTAGTGAGCAGTGGCTTTACAGTTGGGTGTGGCCAGCTACATTGTAGGCTGTAGCATCTTTTCTGCATGTGGAAATGATTTGCTAATCTTTTTCGACTGATCTACACAATGTGCACTGCTATGTCTTACTCCAGCTGGCCTCTCTCATCATAATCATATAATCCTGAGGATGGATGAGGCCATTCTGACAGTCAACAATGAGCTGGCCACTGAGGTGGTGGTGTCCTGGATGTCAGAGCGATGCTTTCAGGTACTCTCACACACCAAATATTCTCCTCCAGTTGATTCTGTAGCTATATGACTTGTTTCAGATGAGGATAATGATGGGTCGTGTTCAGATCTGGAACCTTGTTTCCTTGTGTGCTAGTGTTTGTACCAGCAGCTCGGGGTGGTACCCGCAGGACCCAGTCCTGGTCAGCCCAGTTCAGTAGACTTTGTTGTGAGCACACAGCATGGAATTACACTACAGCTCAACAGCACCCCTGTCCAGCTGGAGCTCTGCACGTAAGTTAGAGAACACAGACATGTTTTAGCTATCTTGTTGATTTGCAATCTACATATGTAAAATGAAAGATCCATAGAGTGACTATGAACACATATAGCGTGTTATTTTTAATACCAGGGTCCCATTCCACTTTGGGGAGCACGGGAACTACTCTCTGTGGGTAAAAAATCTGAATGACTCTGCAGTGGTCAACTGCTCCGTAGTGACTGATGCAGACCCTGTCAACAGCTACATACGTGAGTCTCATACACATGCTGTAAATGCATTCATAAGCATGTATGACTTGGACATGTGTCAAGTGTTTTGACGCTATATTCCTCCCTGTTAAATAGTGTTCTGCTCTCTCAACACACAGCGATCTTGGTAGCTTTTCTTATCTTTGCTGGACTGGCCTCGGTATCCGCCATTGGAACAATAATATTAGGGTAAAGTTATTTATTATTTTGTTCTTCTCTTGTTACTCAGTAAATCAGAACATCTACAAAGCCATGTGTGCATGTACAAACAAAATCAAATCTACATGTGATGTGTAAAATTATGATTTCATTAGATTAAAATCACTTTGTTGAGATATTTGTCGCAGTGCTGTGGCATAAACATATCTTGCTGAGATTACTGCCAAGTACAGAGAGCCCCTGCTGCTGTATTCTTGTGTCTCAAGTGTATTATAGAATTCCTCCTAAACTGGCTGATTGCTTCTTGTCTAGGCTTGATGTAGTGAAGGGTATGCTCTTCCGAATTTGCGGCTCCATGGAGACGGAGAGGCTCATCAACTCAGTGAGTGTTTGTGTAGAGGATATTCTTCCAACTACAAACTGTAGGACTTTATTTAGCCAGATGGTACTATAACTAAAATACAAACCAAATACCTTTTTTATTTAATAAGGTTTGTATTTTAATTTTACATTTTAAAAGCTATTTGGAAGTTTGTTATGAAAAATGTGACATAACTAAAAAGTATTTTTCATGATATATCGTTCAGGCGCTGTTAACACAAACTAATTACCGGTTTTAGTGCAGAGTTGTACACGCTTTTTGAATGTAGCTTATAATTAAAAAGTATTGAATAGTAGCACAAAGTTCATTACAGGCTGCATGTGTCTAGAAATGTTTTCCAAAAGCGTGTAATGGTCAAATCTTCAAGGGAATTGTATTATTCATAACTTGTAACTGTGTGCAGAAGTGTGTATGATTCCAACATTGTTGATATCTAACTTTCATCATTCAGGAACTGGGCTCCCCTGGCAGGACAGAGTCACTAGTTGCTGACAACATCCTCCCTCCCCCCCCCAGCCCCAGCAAGAGGCTGCGATCTCTGGACACATTCAGAGGGTAGATCCCTGCTGCTCAGTTTTCTCAAAGAATGATCTTAACTGAGTTTACCACTTGGCCTGATCTGTCATTCTACTGTATCATGTGATTCTCACTGCAGTGTGACATTTGGGCAGATTACTCGGGAATTGTGACTCATTAATGAGCCACTACTTATAATATTAACATGGGTCCTGTGACTTGAAGATGTAGCATTTGTTTCACAGGGGTTTTCTTCCGAAAGTCAACCATTTAGCTGTGTGTCTGGGATATTTTAACTTTGATGCATAATTTGAAACAAATGTATCCATGTTTCTTAGCTTGTCTTGTTTGGTATAATTTCAATGTCTGCTGCATTTCCTCTATTTCCTGTCAGTATCGCCTTGGTCATTATGATCTTTGTGAACTATGGAGGGGGACGATACTGGTTCTTTAGACACGAAAGCTGGAATGGTAAGCCCCACCTGGTTCGACTTTTATTTAATTTATTTTTAACCAAGTCACAAACTATTCACAGATCTTTGTAACGTGGTATTGTATTTGTATTTTAAAGCCTGTGTTTTCAATTTGTCTCCTTACAGGCCTTACTGTTGCAGATCTGGTCTTTCCTTGGTAAGCTCAATTTAAATTTCCTTCCCTTCCATATCTTTGTACTGCAGATTAGTTGACCCCACTCTTGAATTGGACAGTTATTTAAATTTCCATTTACACATTTAAGTAAATATAGTTGTTTTTGTTGTCATAATAATGTCTCCAGTCTAAATGCATGTACTGAAAGAGCACCAGAATCATCAGTACCATTGTGGAATTTGTAGGTGTTCAAAAGGAGTTGATGGATTGGATCCATTACCTACCTTATTGCTTTAACCATGTAGTGTTTGACCATGTTGCCTTTTGTGCTGGTATCATGTATTTCAAAGTGTTTTTTTGTATTTTTATTATTAGCTAATTCTGTCTACCAAAACAAAATGTTGTTAAATACAGGTTTGAATTTTCTTTATGGCATCTGGATTCGAAAAAGAGCTCGACACTAAAACTTCAACTATCTCTAAAGAGAAGATTATACTCGACTAAATAAACCAAATGCCATTTTCACCTTCCTCCTCTTGAGTGTCTCAATTTCTCACATGGTGTGTCCCTGCTTCACCAGGTTCGTGTTTATAATGGGGACATCCATCGCCTTGTCAATCAACTCCATGCTCCGCGCGGGCTCCACCCGCTGCTCTCTGCTGAGGAAAGTTGTGTGGAGGAGCCTGCAGCTCTTCATCATCGGTGTCTTCATCATCAACCCAAACTACTGCCAGGGACCAAGTGAGTATATAAACACACTTATTTGTTGATTGTAATATCGCAAACCATTTAGATGATTAATGCCCCATCTTGTTTGATACCGCTCCAAACTTGAGTTATTTCTTCCTTTCTTTCTTTGTTTGCTTGTGTGTTTCTCCCTGCACGTGTGCTGCTCACACTCAATCCTCATCCACTCCACAGTTTCTTGGGACAACCTGCGGATCCCTGGTGTGTTGCAGCGCCTGGCCTGCTCATACTTAGTTGTAGCCTGCCTGGATCTGTTGGTGGCGAGAGGTCATCTTGACATCCTTACAACGGTCAGCCAACAGCCCCATTTTACCCTCATTCTTTAACTTTCTATTAACCTTTGTGTTGTCTTCCCATCGACAATGCAACTTTGTGTTTTTCTGGGTCGAAATTTCAACATTTTGTTGTTCTTTTTCCACACTCTTCTCAATGTTTTTGTCGATTTTATTCCAGTCTTTTTTGTCACTTTTTATTTTTTTTTATTTTTTTTTTTATTATTATGTTTTTGTCATTTTTTCTCGTTTTTTTTCGTTTTTTTCCCAGTTCTTTACAATTTATTGTCACTTTTTTAACAAGTTTTTGTCACCTGTGGCGATGTTTTTGTCGATATTTATTTTTTTTTTTTTTCCTGCGTTTATGTAGCTTTTTCCAACATTTGTCACATTTTCAACTTTTCTTTGTCATAGTACTGTTGTATAAAGTTTTTGTAAACGGGTCAAATTTGACCTGAGGACAACAGGAGGGTTAAGTGTTTAACTGGCGCAAGAGTTACATAACATACAATTGCCATATCTACTGTGGACACACAGCATTCATATATTCTGAGGTGCTGGATGTGTTCCCTTGTTTACCTTTCTATGATGTATTTTGAAGAAGAAGAACAAGACATTGTTTGATTGAGGAGTGTCTGTCTATGTTCTCCAGGATGCTTTGTGGGCCCCTGGCCTTGACATCTTGCTGTACTGGCCAGCCTGGCTCTGTGTGCTTTTCTTAGAAATCATCTGGCTATGCCTAACTTTCCTGCTTCCTGTGCCAGCTTGCCCAACGTGAGTAAAACAGGGCATCTTTGTCTTTTTGTATCCATGTAAAAAAAAAAAAAAGATAGAAATGCTCAGCAAGCAACAAAGTTTTGTCCACTTATAAAAAAAAAAAGTATTCGTGTATTTGGTCTTTTGTATGTGTTTGTATGTCTGAAATGCAACAGCAGTTCAGTCTGATTATCAGGCGATGCTTCACTAGTGTCTATATATATATATATATATATATATATATATATATATATATATATATATATATATATATATATATATATCTATCACTACATTTTTTATTCAGAGCCAGGTTTAAGATTTCTAAACATGTTCTGTCTTTATTTATATTTAGAGAATTGGATTAACAATGCATCATAAAGGAAATTATAAAATAATTAACAATTAGGGAAAAAAAGCAGAATTAAGATTTAAATCACAATGGGCGCCTGGGTAGCTCACCTGGTAGCGCATGTGGCCCTTTGCTGTATGTCATTCTGCCTTTCTCTCCCCTTTCATGTCTAAGCTGTCATGTCAAAAAATAAAGGCCATAATGCAACAACTTTTTTTTTTTTTTTTTTTTTTTAAATCAATCACAATTGATAAAATCCCTTAAAATGTCATCCTTAGTTTTGTGTTTGTTTTGAAACCTTAACCTTCCTCTCGATACACTTTACCCGACTCTTCTGAACAGAGGCTATCTGGGTCCCGGTGGGATCGGGGACATGGGCCTGTATGCTAACTGCACCGGTGGCGCGGCTGGTTTCATTGACCGATGGCTGCTTGGAGAAAGCCACATCTACCAGACTCCCTCGTCACGGGTTAGTGCCCAGCAAGACAACCCAAACATACAGAGAGTAGTCACATTTAGTCTTTTTATGACTTGGGATTTTAAGCTTGAGCTTACATATCAGGTTTCTCTCTTGTCTCTTGAGAGGTCCGTGCACAGTTGCTAACATGCTGAAATTACAGGTGATGCAAGGGTAAACTGTATTGTATTTACATAAATCCACTTGTGTTTCCATGTTAATGAAGGTGATTTATGCAACTCGTATGCCATACGATCCAGAAGGTGTTCTTGGCAGCATCAACTCTACCCTCATGGCTTTTCTTGGATTACAGGTATGTAATGCATATTTTTCTGGTTCTCTCTTCCTTTTTGTCTCTTGCTTTTACTCATATTTTTTTTGCGGATGTCAAGATTCATACTAATATAGCTTTTAATTGTCCCCCAGGCAGGAAAAATAATCTTACACTACAGAGATCTCCACACACGCATAATGTCAAGATTTCTTATATGGGGTCTCTTGTTGGTAAGTACAATAACTTGTTGTATCACATCTTATGCTTCTATAGCATGTTCACGTGTATCAGTTTATTGGTACTTTCAAGTATATTAAATTAGTCTTTTTTTTTTTTTCTTTTTTAAATAGGTTCTCAGTGTCAATGTTTGAGTTCTATGCTACACATTTATTTCATTTTGCTTTTCCCTTGTAACATACAGGGAGTCATATCAGCAGCTCTGACCAAGTGTTCTACAGACCAGGGCTTCATTCCTGTTAACAAGAACCTATGGTAAAATTGCTTTTAAATGCACTTTGTGAAAGTTTTGGTCAGCAATTTAGTCTGCCGACTGAATGTTTGAGGAAGTTGCTGCAAGGGTAAGCAGTGAAACAAATTATAGAGAGACATCATTATAGAGACATCCCCAGCTTTTATTATAGTTGTGTACCAGCTTATCTCTATCCTATCACTCTATCTGTGGTTCATAGGTCTTTTTTTTTAATGCATTTCTTAGTACTTTAGTGCTGTAGGACTTTATTGTAGTTCTGATACTATTACTTGTTCTGCTGTATGGTATGTTTTTTTTGTGCTTACGATCATTTATGTTTTGGTGGGCCAGTGACAATTTTCCAGCTTGGTGGATAATAAATGTTGTAGTCCCCGCTATGTGAGTGAGATCCCTCTCCAACCTCACACTTGTGTGTGTAATTCACAAAATTCAAAAACCGGGTTTCCGGGTTTCCACATTTTTGTTTCATTCCTAGCCAGCTACCTCCCCCACCCTAAATATCAAACACACGCATATTCATCAGAAAATGGAGTCCAAGAGTGTGACTAGCTTTAATTCTGAACTTTAGGCCAAAGTGGTCACCCATCCATGCCAGTGCTTGGGAGCATTGGCACAGTCAGAAGTTGTTAACCTTCAGCACAAGCCAGTGCAAATTATTGCAGGGATTTTGTGGAGGCATTGTGTCTTGTATGAAAGTTAGACAAGAGCAATAATAAAGTCTGCAAACAATTGAAATCTCCCCACAACTACAGGGATATCTTTGATACATATTTCCAGTAGACTGCCTTCAACAATGCTGTATGTGTCTGTTCATTTCTAGGTCTCTGTCCTATGTGACAACACTGGCCTGTTTTGCATATGTGCTGCTAGTGCTAGTCTACTACACAGTGGATGTGAAGAAGTGGTGGTCTGGAGCACCTTTCTACTACCCTGGTGAGCATTGCACTGTATTGTCAGCTTTACACTCTCAGGGTTTTCCCTGCCGTTATCAGGTTTAGGTGCAGCACCTGAACCGTTTTAGGCAGCACCTAAGCCGAATGAACGAATGTAACTAAAAGACTTTCCACAGATGTATGGATTGTAGTTGGTTCCCAGTGGACTTCTTTAAGTTTTGTCTTTAAATTTTTTTGTGTTATTCATTTATTATCTGCTCTAGCTTTTCCAACGTTTTAGACACACATGGTGATGATAACGCTCTAAAATAATAATAATAAATTTTAAAAAAAGACGCAGAACTACCACAAAAAAGGGACACAAACCGACTACAAAAAGACGCCAACTGACCACAGAGACCCAAAACAACCCGAAAGAAAACAAAAATGATTAAAAAGATACACTACATAACTACAAAGAGACAAAAACCCACAAAGAGACAAAATGTATGGGGAAATTGCATTTTTGTATTCAAAACGTCACATTTTCTTGAGGAATGTTGCCTAAACCCCCCGCCACCTATGCCATATGCGCACCTAAGTCTTCCACAAAGCTAGGGAAAACACTGCACTCAGGATCAGTAGACAATTTTATATAGAAGTCTAGTGTTTGTGGAGATGTAGTTTAATATTAGTTTGTATGATTTATTAAGTCTACACAATCGCTGATGTGTCTAATTTCTGTCTGTAAGGTAACAGAGAACTTAGATCTACCAAATTTACCCCTTTTAAATTCACTCTTCACTCTTACTTTTGTGATTCCAGGTATGAACTCCATCCTGGTGTACGTGGGCCATGAAGTGTTTGAGGAGTACTTCCCCTTTCGTTGGCGAATGGCCAACAGCCAATCCCACACCGAGCACCTCACCCAGAATCTTGTGGCTACTTCCTGTTGGGTCTTCATCTCCTACATGCTCTACAGAAAGAAAATGTTCTGGAAAATTTAGAAGTGGAACCCCTGAATGATGGGACATTCAGACAACAATACCAAAGGACATTGTTTACATCAGAATTGCTAGAGTTAAAATCTGAAAACATTTGGAAAGCGGGAAACAGGAGACTGATTTATTTTGTCAAAACCATGGTGGTTCTCTGTCTCTGAACATATGTTGGTTTCTTCTTTTAAACGGCACATCTTTTCGTTTTTTTCTTTTTCATTTTCAGTCACTACTTTATAGGACCATACACTTTTCTCAAAGATCTGAAGCAGCTCACCTATGCCAAATATCTTAACTGACTCAGGAACTACTTGTCCAAGAATAGTTTGAGAATTTGAGAACTATGAACACTGACATTGTTAATCTGTTTTTTGACACTGTATAGAAGCTGGTTTTCATTCCTCATCTTGTACCACAGACTACAGCAGCAGGGTGTTGAAGTAGAGGTTTAACAAGCCCTTGTTAACTTCCCCTTGAGAGAATCCCTGCTGCCAGCAGCCTTGTATAAGTACTGTTGCATTACTTTGAAAACTGAAGTGGTTCTTTTTGAGATTGGCTATCCAAGAGCAAAGGAAGACATTAAATGATGTAACCATCAAGCGAAAAGGCTACAAAGAATGTACTTTGGTCTTTTGCAATTTCCACTGCACACTGTAAGATGAAGGTGATATTTCAACAAGGAGGAAACACTATTTTGTTGTTTTCAAATATGACCGTTAAACATCTGCAATATATCATTCCTTACTCAGTTCTCTGTTTTTCATTTGCAATCCTCTGATCCCTTGCTCAGCGAGTCCAGTGATGTGTCATATGATGCAGCATGTCATCATCAAGTGCTGGTTGGGCAGTGAAGGAGGGCATGTCGGATGACCCATTGGAGGTTGCCTGATTTGCATTTTGGTCAGTGCAGAAGCATGCATGTGTATGACTTTATCTTTAAAAACAGAAGTCACAGAACTGAACTTTTTTATTTTGTTACACATACCCCTTCTTACATTAGAATTAGTTTCCTTTCTCTTGCCAAAAGTTTGCTCTTTGTGAGTCGGCATTTTTTTCCCTCCATTTTGTTAAATGTTTCACGAGTTTATAGAAAGCAATTGGATTGTTGCCCATGTACAGTAGTTTAATTATGAGATTTATAAATACATATTTGATGACGTCTTATCTCATCATCAGACTGTGTTGTCATTACTCCCACACTGCTGTATACATGTGCTCCCTTCTACGATTGGCAGTTGTAATAAATATTACTTTTATTAACACATTTTGCTAAATCATGTTAAATCTGTAGAACATCCGAAAGCTGTAAGATTTTGGAACACTTGTTTATCTAGTACTGTTTAAATTTATGAAATTAATTTTGCCAAACTTTTATACATTTATTTTTTATATTCACCATTTGAAAATATGTTAATGTAATAAAACATATTTTTAAAATATTATTGCTGTTTGAGGGTGAGTTTTATTGTAATTGTTCTAATAACTTATTTCTGATCAGGCCTTTAAAGCAGGGGAACATTTTATTGATTTTCTAAGAAGAATAATAGTTATATAAAGACCATAAAAAGACTTTATATAAGAATATTTTTCCGATGTTACTGTTCATGGAAAACGTGTATTCAAGCTCTGTTACCAGCTCTTCAACGTAGAGAGGTGTACGTCAGTTTGCTTTATTGCTCAATAAAGCGTGGGAATCGAGTTACAGTGTGGGTGCCTTGTGAAAAAAAGCAAGTTGTGATAGTGCCTCTTCGTCTCGCGATAACATTGGTCGATTGTTATTCATGTCTATTGTGAGAGTTTTTGCGTTCTCGCGCGGCTTTGTAACTTTCCCACGCCTGCTGTTTTGGCGTCTGCCCTCTCTCCGTCGCCACTCCCTCCCCCCTCATCTCACCCCTCAGCACCTCCCCCTTTTCTCTCCCTGCTTTTCCTTCCAGTCTGGTTCTTCTGTTGGCTGTTGGCTTTGGAGAAGGCTGGGGGAGGGATCTCGCGATTGTTGGACTTTTTTTTCGGGGGATGGTGGGCTGGGGGGGGGGGAGTTATTTGGAAGATGGCGCCCGTTGTTACGAGGTAAGTGCTAAAATTCAAAGCATAATGAAATTAAAAAAAGTTTTTCTTGTGGTGAACCGTTGCCAGTTTGTAGTGTTTTTGGGTGATGTATTTGGATGTTAGGAGTGTTGCTTGGTCTCAGTAAGCTTACCCCACACAGTGCTACTTTGTGGCTAGATGTGGGGTCAGTTGTGCTAAATTATTCTTCGTAGTTTCTCTGCAATTTGTCGAGTTTTCGTACGATATTGACTCTGTTTCAGACTATTTTAGAAACTTTTTGTCAGTCAAGTCAACTGTTTTGCTTTTTGACTGAAGTAGGATACGTTACTTATTCAGTTTCTATTTAATTTGTGTTTCAACTAGTTGAGCTCAGCAACTATGTCATATATTTACAAACTACTCCGACTGCAACATTGTTAACGTAACATTTCATTAAAGTCATAGCACAGTGCTGCTAGATTATTTAAGCAGCATCCTCAGTACTAAGTTATTGGCTCAATTTAATTTTCCTCATTAAAATGTAGCTCAAAAAGAAAATGGTCAGTTCATAGTGTTACCATTGTACTGTTAAACTTCCCATAAACATTATTACATTATGTACATTAGCAACATACCAAGTCTAAAAACAGCCTAGAAACAAGAGGCAAAACCTTACATGTGTGGGTCTTATTGCTCTTACACCTTTTATCTGAGTTGTTAAACACAGTGTGATAGTATAAGTGCCCCTGCATTACATATGTCACTGACATTGTGCACTTTGTCTCTCAGTTTTTCACCCACTTTCAGTCAAGCTTGTTTTTATCTCTGCTACATTACCCCAGCACTAAAACCATGAGTAAGCACCTGACTTTGCACCCTGATGTTTTTTGTTTTTCAGGAAGTTTGGTGAGCGACCTCAGCGTTTGACAAGGTAGAGAGAAACATAGGCACCTCTGCACAGTGCAAACAACTCATAACATTTTAATCAGTGCAGAAAACTAAGTGAAAACATGTTTGATTAAAGTAGATGTTAGAACAATTTGTTCTGTCAGTGTTAACATGTTTTCATACTTTTCAGGGAAGCTATGAGGAACTACTTGAAGCACAAAGATGATCAAACAGTGCTCATACTACATGCAAAAGTTGCACAAAAGTCATATGGCAATGAAAAAAGGTTTGTGTGAGACTGTTAAATGCTGCGTAATTTGAGTTTGTGTCTGTCTGATGGAGAAGTCTCCACTGTTCAAAACAATTGTATGTTTTTTAACCTCTGTTTGTGTCGATTAGGTTTTTCTGCCCTCCACCGTGTGTGTACCTGATGGGCAGTGGCTGGAAGAAGAAGTTAGAGAATATGGAGAAGGAGGGTTGTACAGAGCAGGAGGCCCAGCCATGTGCCTTCATTGGGATAGGCAACAGTGAGCAGGAGATGCAGCAACTCAATCTGGAAGGGAAGGTGAGTAGGCATTTACAATGACACGGTACTGCAGGGTTTTAATTAGAGATGTACCGATACTGGTATCGGTATCAGCTCCGATACTGCCTAAAACGCTGGTATCGGTATCGGGAAGTACTGGAGTTTATGCACGATCCGATACCACGTAATAAAGCCCTAAAGAAAATCTAATTTAAAGTAGTTTATGTATGTTCTTTTTCCGTTTATAACTGACTGTCAAACTGGAGAATAAAAGAAAGTTCTGGGGCGTTCATTGTTTGTGTTTGTTCATGTTTCACAAAGAGTTTAACCTGAGCCAGACTGACAACAAAGATAGAAATCATATCACATCCATACAGAGATAGTAGTATGCAGTTGTTAAAACATAATAAAATATATGACACACGGGTATCGGATTGGTACTCGGTATCGGCCGATACGCAAGTTCAGGTATCGGAATCGGTATCGGGAAGCAAAAAATGGTATCGGGCCATCTCTAGTTTTAATTATGTTTCACTGTGATGGTAATCCCATTCTAGCAATGAACAAGGTACTTCTTATTTGATCTGCTTCATTACTGATAAACCACATCATGAAAAGTGCAGCTGCTTTGCAGTTTGATCATATTCTCTGTTTTGTCCCTGCAACTATGCTATAACTATGTTATGTTCTTGCTTGTCCTTGTGTTTTCTTATTACACCAATTCAACTAATGAATCTTTTCTTAGAAGGTAACAAAGGGGACAAAGAAACCCCCCCTAACCTGTACCTTGTCCTTGCATTAGCACTTCTGCACAGCTAAGACACTGTATATCAGTGACTCGGATAAAAGGAAACACTTCATGCTGACTGTGAAGATGTTGTATGGGAACAGCGCCAACATAGGAGTCTTCCTCAGCAAGAGGATCAAGGTCATCTCCAAGCCATCCAAGAAGAAACAGTCCTTGAAAAATGCAGATTGTGAGTTGCAGGATGTGTCTACATACACAGTAACGCATGGAAAGGCAGCTGTATGGTTTCAGACACACACTGACACTTATCTTTTTTTCTTTTAACCTTTTTCTTTCTCCCCAGTGTGCATCGCTTCAGGGACTAAGGTGGCATTGTTTAACCGTCTGCGTTCCCAGACGGTCAGTACCAGGTATCTTCATGTGGAGGGGGGGAACTTTCTTGCCAGCTCCCAACAGTGGGGAGCCTTCTACATCCACCTCTGTAAGCATTTATCTGTGTTTCATTTTTTTTCCTAATCTTTTGTTCCCATTTTTATTTCATCCTCTGTGGTCATTTCCATGGTTTCCATTTTTATTGATATTTATCTTGATTGTTATCTTTTTACTCCCTTGACTATTCAGAGCCTATTTAAAGGTAGAGAGGAAGTTATAGACATTGTTTTTGTGTTCTGTGTCATTTTGTTTAGTGGATGATGAGGAGTCTGAAGGAGAAGAGTTTGCTGTGAGAGATGGCTATATTCACTATGGCCAGACGGTCAAATTGGTCTGTTCTGTTACTGGCATGGCCCTGCCCAGACTGGTATGCATTGGTCTACATCAAGTCATGTCAGTTGTCTATTGTTTGTGAGAAAGTGAGCAGTCATACCACTGTTGTACTAAACTGTACAAATGTGTGTGTGTTAGTTTGCACATATGTACGTTATTTGTTCCTGGGTATTTCTGAATGGTGTGTTTGCCTCAACTCCTCAGGTCATTCGCAAAGTGGACAAGCAGGCTGCATCAATGGATGCAGATGACCCAGTGTCCCAGCTTCACAAGTGTGCCTTCTACCTGAAAGATACAGAGAGAATGTATCTCTGTCTCTCACAGGAGAGGATCATCCAGTTCCAGGTTCGCAATCTCTCTCACTCACACACACACACACACACACACACACACGTAACTAGTAACAGAGTGTCAGGTTTTTCTCCATCCATCTCCATCTTCGTCGCTTGTCCGGTATCGGGTCGCGGGGGTAGCAGCTCCAGCAGGGGACCCCAAACTTCCCTTTCCCGAGCCACATTAACCAGCTCCGACTGGGGGATCCCGAGGCGTTCCCATGCCAGGTTGGAGATATAATCCCTCCACCTCAACTGGCTCCTTTCGACGCGAAGGAGCAGCGGCTCTACTCCGAGCTCCTCACGGATGACTGAGCTTCTCACCCTATCTCTAAGGGAGACGCCAGCCACCCTCCTGAGGAAACCCATTTCGGCCGCTTGTACCCTGGATCTTGTTCTTTCGGTCATGACCCAGCCTTCATGACCATAGGTGAGGGTAGGAACGAAAACTGACCGGTAGATTGAGAGCTTTGCCTTCTGGCTCAGCTCTCTTTTCGTCACAACGGTGCGATAAATTGAATGTAATACCGCACCCGCTGCGCCGATTCTCCGACCAATCTTCCGCTCCATTGTCCCCTCACTCGCGAACAAGACCGCAAGGTACTTGAACTCCTTCACTTGGGGTAAGGACTCATTCCCTACCTGGAGAAGGCACTCCATCGGTTTCCTGCTGAGAACCATGGCCTCCGATTTAGAGGTGCTGATCCTCATCCCAGCCGCTTCACACTCGGCTGCGAACCGATCCAGTGAGTGCTGGAGGTCACAGGCCGATGATGCCATCAGGACCACATCATCCGCAAAAAGCAGCGATGAGATCCCCAGCCCACCGAACTGCAACCCCTCTCCACCCCGACTACGCCTCGATATCCTGTCCATAAATACTACAAACAGGATTGGTGACAAAGCGCAGCCCTGGCGGAGGCCAACTCTCACCTGAAACGAGTCCGACTTACTGCCGAGAACCCGGACACAGCTCTCGCTTTGGTCGTATAGAGATTGGATGGCCCTGAGAAGGGACCCCCTCACCCCATACTCCCGCAGCACCTCCCACAGTGTCTCCCGGGGGACCCGGTCATACGCCTTCTCCAGATCCACAAAGCACATGTAGACTGGTTGGGCATACTCCCAGGCTCCCTCCAGGATCCTTGCGAGAGTAAAGATCTGGTCCGTTGTTCCACGACCAGGACGGAATCCGCATTGTTCCTCTTCAACCTGAGGTTCGACTATCGACCGAACCCTCCTTTCCAGCACCTTGGAGTAGACTTTACCGGGGAGGCTGAGAAGTGTGATACCCCTGTAATTAGCACACACCCTCTGGTCCCCCTTTTTGAAAAGGGGAACCACCACCCGAAGTCTGCCACTCCTTAGGCACCGTCCCCAACTTCCACGCAATGTTGAAGAGGCGTGTCAACCAAGACAACCCCTCCACACCCAGAGCTTTAAGCATGCAACAGCTTGGATGGTTCCCCACTTCCCCCTCCTGAGGTGGCGAACGGTTTTCCAGAAGCACCTTGGTGCCGACCGAAAGTCCTTCGGTGTTCGTGGGTTACCGCCCCTTGAGGCACCTAAGACCACAGCTCCCCGCCGCAGCTTCAGCAATGGAAACTTTGAACATTGTCCACTCGGGTTCAATGCTCCCAGCCTCCACAGGGATGCACGAAAAGCTCCGCCGGAGGTGTGAGTTGAAAGTCTGTCGGACAGGGGCCTCCTCCAGACGTTCCCAATTTACCCACACTACCCGTTTGGGTTTACCAGGTCTGTCCAGAGTCTTCCCCCACCCTCTGACCCAACTCACCACCAGATGGTGATCGGTTGACAGCTCTGCCCCTCTCTTCACCCGAGTGTCCAAAACATACGGCCTCAGATCAGATGAAACGATTATAAAATCGATCATTGACCTTTGGCCTAGGGTGCTCTGGTACCAAGTACACTTATGAGCATCCCTATGTTCGAACATGGTGTTCGTTATAGACAATCCATGACTAGCACAGAAGTCCAACAACAAACAACCACTCTGGTTTAGATCAGGGAGGCCGTTCCTCCCAATCACGCCTCTCCATGTGTCTCCATCATTGCCCACGTGCGCGTTGAAGTCCCCCAGCAGAACTATGGAGTCCCCCACTGGAGCCCCATACAGGACTCCATTCAAGGTCTCCAAGAAGGCTGAATACTCGAGCTCTTGTTTGGTGCATACGCACAAACAACAGTCAGAGTTTCCCCCCCCCCAACCCGCAGGCGTAGGGAGGCGACCCTCTCGTCCACCGGGGTAAACGTAGCGGCGCTCAGCCGGGGGCTTGTGAGTATCCCCACACCCGCCCGGCGCCTCACACCCTGGGCAACTCCGGAGAAGAAAAGAGTCCAACCCCTATCCAGGAGTATGGTTCCAGAACCGAGACTGTGCGTAGAGGTAAGCCCCACCAGATCCAACTGGTAGCGCTCCACCTCCCGCACAAGTTCCGGCTCCTTCCCCCACAGAGAGGTGACGTTCCACGTCCCCAGAGCCAGCGTCTGGTCCGTCGAGGCCCCTGACCTTCACTGCCACCCATGTGGTAGCGCACCCGACCCCAGCGGTTCCTCCCACAGGTGGTGGGCCCATGGGTTGGAGAGAGAGGTGCCACGTAGCTTTTTCGGGTTGAGCCCGGCCGGGCTCCGTGGCAAACCCGGCCACCAGGCACTCGCTGACGGGCCCTCCATCTGGGCCTGGCTCCAGACGGGGGCCCCGGGCTTCCTCCGGGCAGGGTCACTCCATCTCTACCTCGTTTTTTCTTAGGGTTTTTGAACCATTCTTTGTCTGGCCCCTCACCTGAGACCACTTTGCCTTGGGAGACCCTACCAGGAGCACAAAGCGCCAGACAACACAGCCCTCAGGTTCATAGGGATACACAAACCTCTCAACCACGATAAGGTGATGGTTCCCGGAGAGGTGTCAGGTTTTTATTCCAGCAATTCAGCTCCCAGTATAAAAATAGTGTGGGGGCTTTGACCTCTACCCTGAGGAGCTTTTTTAGTTTTAAGGACAACAAAAATCACCTCATTTGCATATTTATTTATTTTGGATCAAAATATTGAAATTGTGGATGACCTTGTTTGTTAGCTTTCCGACGATCAAAAGAACATACTGTCATGTTTATTTTGGAAAAAGATATCTGTGTCTTTAGGAGGGGTGGTCATCCAGTAAGGGTCAACTTTGAGGGCCCCTGTCTCTTGAATGGTTGGTCATTCAGGTTAATCAAACAACTCCCATAGGTTAACATGTAGCAAAACATTTGTTCAAAGCGAATGGGGTGAGGTCAGAAAGTGATTGATTTTTGACAGAATGACCCTCTTCCCACTGTGCAGCTCTATTAATCAAACTCTGTGTAAAGTCAGATGTTATGATCTAAAATGTGGCTCACTTTTTTTAAATGTAGCTTATTTTGTTAAATAACAAAAAAGGTATTTTGTAGAAAAAAATTGTTAATGTTACTGGTAAGTAAGAATGTATACCCTAGTGGTATGTTACTAGTGTTATTATGTTTCTGCCTGTAGACAGCGGAATATTAACTTATGTAGGTATGTCGTGTAAGGTATGTTTGGTAAAATTAGTACCCACATGAAAGGGCTACCCATTCATTTTAATGGGCAAGAGAAGAGAGTCTAAACTTTGCCTTTGTCATTGGAAAGCTCCTGCCGGACATTATGATAGCTTGCTCAAGCGTGTTTTTCCCCTTAATATAAAATTAGGAAGTGAAATGTATTTCTATGTTTGTTTTTCTTACTCCAGGCCACACAGTGCTCCAAAGAGTCTAACAAGGAGATTGTTAACGATGGCGCTTCCTGGACTATCATTAGCACTGACAAGGCAGAGTACACCTTTTATGAGGGTATGGGCCCCGTCCCCACACCGGTCACACCTGTCCCTGTGGTGGAGACTCTTCAGGTATGCATGCAACCTTTCCTGTTGAATAGTAGCTTGTTATGCGTTTGATCAGTAAACAGTGTGCAATTCTGGTTCCTCCAACTACTTCCTCTTTTAGTTTTTACTCAGAATGTAGGGGGCTTTTTTTAAAGCTATAAAACCTTTTTTTTGTATGTCTGTGTCAAGTTAAACGGTGGAGGAGATGTGGCAATGTTGGAGCTTACAGGACAGAACTTCACCCCTACCCTCCGAGTGTGGTTCGGAGATGTAGAGGCTGATACCATGTACAGGTGAGTGTTTATATCTGTGTGTGACCACTAGCGTGTGTGATTGCTCAAATACTCGAACCTCGTCTAATCCGTCTGTCCCCTTTAGATGTGGAGAGAGCGTCCTGTGTGTGGTGCCGGACATTTCCGCCTTCAGGGAGGGCTGGCGTTGGGTGAGACAGCCGGTTCAGGTCCCTGTCACGCTGGTCCGCAATGATGGCGTCATCTACGCCACCGCTCTCACCTTCACCTACACTCCTGAACCAGGGCCCCGGCCCCACTGCAGTGCTGCTGGGGCCATTCTGCGGACACATAGCATCTCTTCGTCATCACCAGCATCTTCATCCTCACCATCATCGTCGTTGGGCGGGCTCGGGGATGGCCATGGGGCTTACATTAACAGTAGTGACTCAGGCTTGTCGGTGCTGTCATAGTAATACTTATTCTCTTATTGATGTTTTTGTATGTGTGCATTGAATGACTGACTGACTGACTGACTGAGTGTAAAAAAAAAAAAATGTGTGCATGTACTTGTGAGCCAAAGAGGCTCATGGACCTGTGAAGAATTGCACACAGACTCGGAAACTCTCCATCAAAGAGAAACTGTGATCGTCAAAGCTAAAGAGAATTGGAAAAAAAAGAGAATGCCTGGGATAACTGAATACTCTCTGTAGCTCCCTCTCCTGGTTTGTTGTGGACATGTCAAAAGCCCCACTCAAAAGACCTTGATATTCAAGATCTTCACCTAAGAAGACAAATCTGCCATGTAACTCTCACAACAACCTGATTTGTACAAGAACCATCTAGTTTTTTATATGCCTGTGGGTTTGGAAGCTATTTTCACTATGCTCTCTTTTTACCGAGTTCATGTTTTTACTGAAAAGCTTGTTGATGGTTATGTGCAAGGGGGGAAAAAAAAAACATATATAGATAGTTTTTACGGACCAAGGAATATTATATTATTTTATTCATATTATATTTTATATGCTTTTGCCGAGGTACATGTTGACATTTTTTGTATGATACTGCATAGTAAGTTCTCTTTTGTTACCAAATTGAATTGCTCATGTTGTTGGCTCCTTATTGAGTTTTCTAAGGTTTTCTTTTAGGTCACTGGGCTCAACCGATCAGTCCCAAAACTTTCCCCAACTTTTGACGTTTTTTAATGAGTGTAGTGATTGCGTGTGATAATTTGTGATACGCTACCAATGTATTCATGGAGACCAAGGCCTGTGTTTTCTAATCAGTGTGCTGTTTTTGTATGAGAGTGATTTAACTCAAATCTAAACATAATCAGTGGCTCTTTTACCATGGCTACTTGCACAGCAGGGCTTCTTATTACACAGTGGTGAAGCTGAATTGCAGTACTCTTATAAGTTGATGTAAATTACTACTGTGTCAAGGAACAAAGAAGGAAGGTTAGAACTAATGTCTGTCTAATCATGTTAAAGAATTCATTCTGTGCACATGACAGCCATTTGGGGGGGCTTAAATTTTCTTTTTAGTGTGTGCTTATTAGTTGGAAGAATAGCTTTAATGTTTTCGCCTTGTAGCTCGTATCGCTGTCCTCACAGTCCACCTAAACTCAGCAATGTCACGTTGGGATTGAGCCTTGTTGAATCTGGTTTTGTCAAATATGGCATATGACTGCAAATGCAGTAGTCAAACTCATTTTAATGCAATCAGCTGTGGTGGTGCTTTGGGTCTTATGCGATGACGTGAATCCTTGTATAGATTCAAACTCCTCGTTTGTTCTGCCTCTCTACCTACCTTGTTCAGCAGGTTGAACATAAAAATTTACCTTTGAACTGAATTACTAAACTAGTCAGGAATGATGACATGTCGTCGCCTTAAAAACCACTACCCACAGTATTTGTCTTGCTTAAAATACCTTTCAAATGATTCTGATTTCCATCAGGCTTTTTGTATCATACTGTATATCCTGTTCAAAAATTGAGTTTCAAGTAAATGTGGTAGGTTGGCCAGCTTACTGCCTGTTTTTTATGACAATGATGTGAATCACTTAATTTCTTGCATATGTGTTTTCAGCATGCCTGCAAGCAAGACATAAATTTATGGTTGTGCAGCTTAGTATTTACACCATAACAATCCAGAGACGCCTCTTTGTGCCACCGTCGAGTCCCATCAAAACAACGTTCTCCATCATTTTCTTTTTGTTCTCTCCGTATACAATAGTCAGATTGATAGATTATCTGATTCAGGATTTTATACCAGTTTAGTTTCTGCAGCTTGCTAAAGGAGTATCTCAACAACATTGGAAGTTGTCTGGTTCTGCAGATGTGTAGGGATGTGGCATTTCAGGTCACACCTGATCAAATCTTTGCTCGTTCCAAGTTATTGAAGTGTTTACCACTGCACTGCCCAGACATTTGATTCTTAATCTACCCTTTTAGTTTCTTCTTTGTGTCTGTGTGTGTTCAGTCAAGTCACCATGTACTACACAGTATCTACAAGGCCAGGTGTGATGTAAGTTAGTTCAGTCATAAAGTCAACTGTGAGCTAACTGCAACATGAGCATTTCCATAGCTCTTGTGTTTATATCCCTCCTTTTGTTTTTCAATGCTCTTTCCCTATATGATGACATCCCTCCATCTTTTTAGTCTGGTGTATTACTCTTTCAATATTAAATCAATCTGCCAAGGTTCTCCAGTAAAAGGTCATGAATAAAAACAAGCTGAAGCTGAATGGCACTCATAAATGTTTTAGTGACTATGAGTATTTTGATCATTTTTTTTTATTTTTTTTTATCGTTTTTGTCTTCCTTTCTGTCATCATCATTAATGAGCAGAGTAGGAGCTAACTGACTAACGTTAGATGCAATCATGTAACATAATATACTCTACTCAGTCAGATCCTGCAGAGGCCCTATTGGACATGTGCCACTTGGGCATGCTGCACAGGGTAGAGGTCAGAGCCGCCCCACTATTTTTATACTGGGAGCTGAATTGCTGGAACGAAACCTGACACTGTGTTACTTGTGTGTGTGTGTGCGTGTGTGTCTAGTCCTGTCGTCTGTTTGTGTCCCTCACACTCGACGTTTCTAGTAATACTTTTAGTTTAAGGAGATATACTGAGTGTGTTAAAGAAATCGCAAGCCACATATAGACATCATTCGAAACCTAATGAACAGGTGTACAATCGTGTACTAAGTCCATCCACGTAGCTTGCCGATCTGTGAACAAGGCTAGGCTACAACTGTCAGACCGAGACAGCCTGGCCATAACGTGACATATGTCATGCTATTCCTGGCATGATCGTCTTGATATCACTTCGCATAGTGAGGTCTAAGGGGCTTAAATTGATCCTCCACCCAAACCAGGATCAGTATAGCTATACAACCAGAAAGGATAATACAAATCATCTAGCGGGAGTGACTGGTCTGTTGGTTTTACACATCAATATGATGGTTTATAAGCAGTTCCTCAGTTCTGTTACAATGATCGCCTATCCCAAAACTGCATATCCATCGCAGGATCAACGCTGCAGCTCCGTGTGCTGGGTGGGGGTGGGTGGGTTAGGAACCATAATAAAGTGTTAGGGCCCCTGTTGCTAGAGAGAGAGAGAGAGAGAGAGAGAGAGAGAGAGAGAGGTGGGGCGGCGGCGGTCAGTTCTGCGTAAAAGCGTCACATCTCGTCGTCTCTTTTGAGAAAGGGGTGACAGAAGAAAGAGAACAGAGAACTGGACAAGTACAAAGACCAAAACAGACTCCGACTGGACACGAGGAACATAGAAGCAGTCTGCATCCTGAGCAGGACTATACGCGTATTTTACTACATAAAGAAAAGAAAAAGAAAAGGTTGTTTTCATGCGCCCTTAAAATCAGTTCCTGAGATCTGTTTTGAAACTGGATTTTATTAATGATGGATGAGCCTCAAGACATTTTTATCCTAACTTTTGATTAGGCTGGATTCAAAATAGCATCTGTCATTTTGCTGGAATGCCATCGCCCACATTTGGAGTCTTTTTACGCACAGCCCTATTTGGTTTGGATGATTGCAAATCATTACCGCAAACGTTTTGACGTGTGTTGGAACACATTGTGCGCTATCATTCATTTCGAGTTGCACTATCATCCAGCTTGCTTGATTTCCTAAGTTAATCACTAGTAGCCTATCACATCTCGCTTGTGGCTGGACCTGTAATAGCAACACAGATCGCTTTTCGCAAGACTGACACGGGTGCCTCCTAAACGGGAGTTGGCACCGTGTATGTTCTTTCTCAATCTGTTTTGAAAAGTTTTATAACTCTGAACGACAACATTATCTACCCTCTGAAATGCTGCCTGTGTCCATTCTCTTGCTCCTCGTTTTCCCCGCTGCGCTCTCTGTGGCCGCGCACGGCGCCCTGGACCTCCAGGGTTTCACCTTCCCCGGTGGGAGCGCAAGTTTCGACCCAACAGGTAGCTATTACACAAGAGAGACTGAAGAATTAAATAGGAGAGCTGGACATCAGTTCTCACCCTTGTACTTGACAAAATATTTGCATCGTATTCAACTCTGCCCTGTCATCGCCAATAACGCGCCAGTTGTTATGGTGAAGGACATCAATCTTGTTTGCACATTGGTAACTTACTGCATAGAATGATTGTCATACGTCTTCAGTGCTGACATTTGCTAACTCTAACTCATTATAATTTTGTATTCTAATTATACATTCTTTTTAATCTTGGGGACTACCATTCAATACCATTTGAACCATTTATATATATATATATATATATATATATATATATATATATATATATATATATATATATATATATATAAATAACACCGAAAGTGTTATTTATTTATTTATTGGTTTGTTTTGAATGCCATTAAGTCAATTCTGCTGACACTGAAAGATAGAGTCAGCTGCCTCATTTTAATGCACCATTATTCCACAGACAGCTCATTTCGGAGATAGTTTCACATTATCAGAACACCTATTGGTTAAATTTGGGTTTTGAGTGTTTGCCAAAAAGACATATAGGAAACAAGCATTTTTTTTTTTCTCATTACATAAAAAAAAAAAATATATCACACTCTAAATCTCGCAAGGACTTTGTCTGGGGGGTTTTATTATAAAAGTGTAATCTCATGACTCACTAGTTAATCTAGCTGCTTTGTGCTCCAGTCCTGTGCCCAGGTCTCCAACAGTTTCATCTTACCTGTGAAAAGAGTTAAACTCAGGACATATGTGGAGGTCTCACAGGGACACACACACACACACACACATACACACACACACACACACACACACACACACACACACACACACACACACACTTTTCACAGGGCATTTGGATACACCATTGATATTTGATAGCCCGCCCAGCTAAGAGGTCTCCTCAGTGTTGAGAAATGCAAGTTTCATCAACAACCAGGGGATCAATGTCTTTGCTCTGTAAATTGGTAAACATATCCTGGCTCTGGGAATGAGCTGAAGCACACAAATCATTTCATGGATCATAGGTAATTTAATTATTACCATGTCAAATAAGTATCCCGAAAAGAGCCACTGACTCATGAAACGAATACATATGAAACAATGAAACATTTTGAGCCATTCTGTCTGTTTATGTTTTTTTTTATGCCTGATGCTTATCTACAGTAGCAGTCTAGTGGTCCATTATGTCACAGCAACATAATGCACTAGCATATTCCTCAGTCCTGTGCTGACCTTTGTTGAACATGGGCTAATTGCAAAATAATTTGTGCCAAATAAAAAATATGCTGCTACTTCTGAGATTAATGCCAGTATTCTTTTGCAGAAATGTTCTAAGATTAATGTCAGAATTTATGTGAAATAAGAATTCACTTTCTTCCCAGATGGCACTTTTTCCATAGCTTTATTTTTTCTTACAATGTGGATGGAGAGCAGCTAATGTTACTGGAGCTGGCTTTGATAGTGGCTTTAAGACCTTTGACCCTCCCCTCAGCTCCTTGGAGCACCAAAACACACAGTCACAGAGACAAAAATGGGCTCTGACTCAGTATGGCGGTGATGACGGAAAGCTGTGTGTCATCTTCTCCTGTATTGGTGTTCCCATATTCTACTTAAGCCTGGAACACACAGTACGATTTAAAGTATAACTACAACAGTTGATTTGGTCTTTTATGACAGATTTTCTAGAAAGTCCTTGCTGGCATCTGACCAAGAATATTAGGCACACATTTTCTTGTAGTGTTCTGGAGTTAAGGCTTAAGCCTCAAACTCATTGGGCTAACACCTGGAAGCTGTTCCATTGTATCAAACGTGTTTATTTGTTGTGTTGTCATTGGCAATATGTGTTGCCAGTTCACAGTTGGTTAAAACTGTAACTATAAAAGCCTACTTTAGTACCCATGATCTATAGGCACTCTATAGGCACTTTTTACAAACAGCAGCTTGCCATAACTCGTGAGTCTCTAGTGTCCACCTCCTATTATTAATTCTTCAATTAAATAAAATGGAAAGTACATGAAAGCCCAAGTGTAGACTGACATTGGGTCATTGGACTCTGATATGATGCTAATCTCAAGCTAATCTAAGAGGAGACTTCTCTGATGTACAGTAGCAGGAATGAATGAATAATTAAATGTGCACACTCCATCTCTGTGGCTACTACAAATTGGAATGATTGATAGTGCATTCTCGGTATAACCGAAACAAATCACAATCACTCAATACTGAGTGAAAATGAGTAGTACAGTGAACATACAAAACCAAGTCCTCAATCTACGGTATAGATCAGCTGAACTTAACAATGAAGCTGCATTAAAGCAGCCATATTATGCTCATTTTCAGGTTCATAATTGTATTTTAAGGTTGTACCAGAATAGGTTTACATGGTTTAATTTTCAAAAAACACCATATTTTTATTGTACTGCAGTGCTCTCTCTCACTGCTGCAGATCCTCTTTTCAGCTGGTCTCTGTTTTAGCTACAGAGTGAGACCTCTTTTTTTCTTCTTCTTCTGTACTATCTTTGATTGCACTGCACATGCGCAGTAGCTCAGATGTAGATCATGTCAGCTAGCTAGCTCCATAGACAGTAAAAGAAAGGCTGTTTCTACAACTTCGGTCAGTTACAAGGCAGGAGTAGCTGGGAGACTTCTAAATGAGGGCGCACATGTAAGTAGTTCTTTTGTAGATTATGGTGAACTTGTGTGTGTTGTAACAGTGCTTTGCTATTGAGAACGAGGTAGCATGCTAGCGTTAGCATGAATGAATGAATGGTACTCCGTGGATAAGTTGAGTAAAATAATAATCTATATAATGTAATTGCCTCCCTGACCCACGTAGACCCCTGCATGATGGTGTATCCACCATGTGTGAGTGAGGCGGATCGCTACAGCCTGGAGGCCCTGTGGAGCATCCATCAAATGATGGACGATGACCAAGACGGAGGGATTGAGGTGGAGGAGAGTGTGGAGGTACAAAACTCACTCTTCATTAAATGTTTACCCTATTTACTCAGCTGTTGTAAAGCCTTGTGCATGTATGTTCTTGCAAGAGACATGGTAAAGCAGTACAACAACAGGTGTTCCTGGCTGGTGGAAGAGCCAAATACTACTTCAAGGATAGCAACAGTATAACTTTGCTTTTGGCTCAGCGACAAAATTGGTTTGCACTAATAGAATACACTGGTAACACTGGTGACCTTTATGGTCATACTTAACAGTATAACTCCTCTTAATGTTTTCATGGCACCAGCTTCCCTTATTCTTCAGCCAGTTTGTTATAGTTGTCACAAACTATTTGTAAAGATACACTGCTTGCTTCAGTGGTGTAATACAAAATAATTGTATTCAAGTTTATCAATTCAACATTGATTCAGTTATTGTGTTTATTAATCGCATGAAATTCCATGAAAAACAACAACCAAACAACCAAATACATGTAAATGGTGAAATAAATGATTATAAAATGATGTTGCAACGCAAGGTTTGATACATTTGCCTGTTGCTTTTTGTAGACCGATAATACATTGCACCTCCCAAGCATAGTTTGTTTCTATAAAAATATTTTGTGAATGAGCCAAAACCAAAACACATTTTTCATTCAGTCTTGTAAGCAAGTGAATCAGTGGTTCATCTCTATCATGATTCATATGACTTGGTACATGTGTGTGCGTGTGTGTGTGTGTGTGTGTGTGTGTGTGTGTGTGTGCCTTTGTGATTTCGTTTTTTATGTTGAGTTTGAGTTTTCAGAGTAAATATTAAGAGTAAGTATTTTGTCCAAGGAGTGTGTGCGTTTCTAGAGTTGTATGTGACTTTGGTTGTAAATCCGGAAATCTAGAATGCCTTTACCTTCTAGAATGCAGTTCAGGGATACAGTATCCAAGGGCTCGGGTTGCAGATTGCCATAGAGACTTCAGGAGGGGGGGCTGGGCTCCAAAATTCCTCAAGCCATCATATGAAGCCTCCGTTTACAGCCAAGGACACATTCCAAGACAGCACACACACACACACACACACACACGCACACACACGCACGCGCACACGTGCGCACGTTTCTGCATGCATTCTAAATAAATACAAACTCAAAACACCCACTCCTTTTTCCAAAATTGAAATCCGAGTGCACACTGCAAAACATTTTTATTAACAACAAATTTATTCTGACTGTATGTGCTTTGTGATCCCGAACTGTGCTCTTTACATTACATTACATGTCATTTAGCTGACGCTTTTATCCAAAGTGACTTACAATTGCTATATATGTCAGAAGTCGCACACCTCTGGAGTAACTAGGGGTTAAGTGTCTTGCTCAGGGACACATTGGTTGATGTATCGCAGACGGAATCAAACCCAGGTCTCCCACCCCAAAGGCATGTGTCATATCCACTGCGCCATCACCACCCTTTACTGTAAAGTTGCATCTAAAAAGGTCTTTATTTTCACTTCTTTCTTTTGTCCCTCTCTGTTTTTTGCAGTTCATCATTGAGGACATGAAACAGCAGCAAACCAACAAACACAGCCACCTGCACAGAGAAGACCAACATATCACAATTGAGGAGCTCTGGAGGGGCTGGAAGTCGTCTGAAGGTGTGTGTGTGTGTGTGTGTGTGTGTGTGTGTGTGTGTGTGTGTGTGTGTGTGTGTGTGTGTGTGTGTGTGTGTGTGTGTGTGTGTGTGTGTGTGTGTGTGTGTGTGTGTGTGTGTGTGTGTGTGTGTGTGTGTGTGTGTGTGTGTGTGTGTGTGTGTGTGTGTGTTTCCCAAGGTGTCCAGCTCTTCTTTGTTTCACTTTGTCTTCTTTTCTTATCAGTACATAATTGGACTCAAGATAATGTGCTTCGCTGGCTGAAGGATTTTGTTGAGTTGCCCCAGTATGAGAGGAACTTTAAGGACTTTAAGGTCAATGGAAACACACTCCCCAGGTGAGGAAATTGAATGATGATGCCAATATGAAATTACTTAAGTTCAGGTGTATCATCTCTAATTTGGCCTCTCCCATCGATTTCATATGTGGGAGACCTATACTAAGAGAATATGAAAAACATTGTTGTCCATTGTTCTTCCTCCAGTAGGAGTATCTCAAAAACTAAAGCAATTTTAGGGTTCTTCCCTCTAGCCTATAAGTCTCTTGAGTGCTGTAGTCCAACCGAGTAACTGTAAAAACAAGTCAGTTGTAATGAAGAGTCATATCAACACGCTGAACTCTGACACCTGTGTGCAGGATTGCAGCCAATGAGCCTTCATTCCTGAGTGGCCATCTGAGGGTTCAGGACCAGAGAGACAAACAGAAGCTCAACATCAAAGCTCTGGATGTTGTTCTGTTTGGACCGCCTACACGTAAGGACAAGTCCTCACCCTATCCCCTCTCCCTATGTCTCTTAAGTGTATGTGTTCTTGTTCTGCCTACTTGCCTATTTAGCTTATACCTATAACTCTCCCAGCTTCCTTGGATTTTTCCAGTATATAAAGGACAACTACTATCATGCTCCCATTGCATATATGAAGCATTTATGATCCATCAACCATTAATAATCATGACCTTCCATTCCACCACAGGTCCCCCTCATAACTACATGAAGGACCTGCTGCTCATTGTATCCGTGGTGATGGGAGTTGGAGGCTGCTGGTTTGCCCAGGCCCAGAACAAAGTCAGTAAAGTCCACATATCCAGGATGATGAAAGATTTGGAAAGTCTGCAGAGGGCTGAACAGAGCCTCTTAGATCTGCAGGAACAGTGAGTAATCATTTTTTATTATTGCATTGACTGTATTAGTTTGATTCCACTAAAAACATTTTACTTTCTCAGACTGGAGCGAGCACAGGAAGAAAAACGTAATGTCGCAGAGGAGAAACAGAACCTGGAGGAGAAGATGAGGGATGAGATCATAGGGGCGCAGGAGGAGGCTTACCGCCTTCACGAGCTGAGGCAGGGAGCTGTCAGTGAGCTCAGCCGCCTCCGATATGCAGAGGAAGAGCTGGTGCAGGTAGACACACAACTAGAGCAATGCTGCACTAGACGCTTGTCATTGCTGCTATAGTTTTGGAAATTGTAAAGGTTTTAAAGGAAAGAATTTAAGGTTTAACAGCAGTTTTTAACTATTATTCTACATGCTGATCTCTAACATTTGACTGATGCCATTCCCTCAGGTCCGTGGAGCACTGAAGCAGGCGGAGAAGGACATGCAGGCTAGCTGGAATGCCTCAGAGGCCCTCCAGCTGTGGTTACAGCTGACACATGAGGTAGAGGTCCAGTTCTACAATGTCAAGAGACACAGAGCAGAACTACAGCTTGGCATCGCCAAGGAAGAGGTAATGCATGAAAAAGGGGGACACACATAAAAAAACACACTAGTTATATTTAGTGTGACTGCACTGGATACATAGAAATTACAAAAAACGTATGAGCATTTATATTTTCATATATATTTTTTTTTTTACAACTTACCTACATACCTATCAACTGACCTGCATCTATACTTCCTTGCAGGCAGAGAAGATTAAGAAGAAGAGGAGTTCTCTGTTCGGGACTCTCCATGTCGCACACAGCTCCTCTCTGGACCAAGTTGATCACAAGATCTTGGAGGCAAAGTGAGTCACAAAATTACCTCTGAAAGTTTTGTTTGTGTCTGTCACAGTAAATATGTAACATATGTCACATAGGTCTTTGTATATCCCAAAGGAATTCCTTGTCTGAAGTAACAGCCTGCCTACGGGAACGCCTCCATCGCTGGCAGCAGATTGAGCGCCTCTGTTGCTTCCCCGTCATTAGGAATCCTGGCCTAGCTAACCTCACTGCTCAGCTCTACTCAGAGCCAATTGCCCTGGGGTTTCCCAGAGTTCCCCAGCCATCATGGTCATGCCACAGCTCTGTTCATGGATCTATAGAGGATCTCTTAGAAGAGTCTGCTTCTCCAATCTTACCACATATGACAGGTAAGTACATAGCAGTGATGACTTTTTGATTCTTTAGTTGGATCCCCATTAGTTTTCACAAACAATGTGTTCAGATCTTGGACTGGCTATGGCATGTAATGTGCATAATTTTCACACTCATCAAACCATTCAGAGACCACTTATGTTCTGTATGGAAACATTTGCAATTGTTGTTTCTCCACTCATCGCAGTTTAAAAAAAAAAAAATGTATCACCCACCAGTCCTGTATGTGTCTTGTGTCATGTATGGATTAATCAGCTCTGCTAATTGATTAATCTTTGGCCTTCCTCCAATTCCAGTTCCACCACTGAAGCGCTCTCCACGACCACGGGGATCAACCATATGTCGATCACGTCGTCCTGGCGCGATCAGTCAGCCACCGGCCGCCATGATCTCCCCGGACCCTGACCTTCTTATCCCCATCAGAGACCCGTACACATGTGAGGAAGAGGAGCTCCTCCTGAAAACTCTAAAGAAACAGTATGTCTTCCTGCCAACAACTTATAGAGGCCAAATTTGCTTTTACACACTACTCAAGCTAAACCACTGTTCATCAGTGAATATTTTTTCATTCCTTGATTCCTTCCTTCTTCCCTTCCTTGTCCTTTCCTTCCTCTATTCTTCCTTTCATTTCTCTTACTAATAGAGACTCCCAAGAGATATTCTCAGACACAGAATATATGACTTCACCTCCTCTCAGCAAACTGTTCCCTAGTCCAACTGTTGACACTCAAAGGCTCTATTATGACGAAATTGAGCTGTTTTCAGACAGCTCCATTACACAGAATTTGAGTAAAGAAGAAGCAGCTGTTGTTGAATCTCCAGTTCGCAAAACTTCTGTAGAAGAGCTTGAAGCTTGTGTAGATATTTCCTTGGGAAAGATGGCAAAAGACAAAGTGTTGGATACTTCTTTGGAAACCCCCTTGTTGAAGATGTCCAAAGAAGAGTCTTTGATTGAGGCTACATCAAGGAAGATATCCAGAGACAGGAGTGAAGTTCATATGGATTTTGCTGTTAGAAAGGTGCTTTCCAATGAGTTGGATGCAGATTTCCCAGCCAGGAAAGTAGAGAGAGATACAATAGGGGGTTTGATGGACACCGCTTCAAGGAATGTATACAGAGAAATAAGTGATTTACCTCTGGATGTGAAAAAGATTCTTTGGAAAGAATTAGAAGCAACAACAGATTTTGCACCCAGGAAGCTATCCAGAGACATGATGGGGACTTCAATGGACAGTGCCTCAAGAAAGATGATGCAAGATGATGTTGAGTGTCAGTTTGACTCAGTATCCAGAAGGATTACAAGAGATTCAATGGGATCGTCCCTAGACACAGGTAGTAGAAAGATTCAATGGAATAAAGGAGACTTCCAGCTTGATTTCTCTGTAAGGGCATTAGCAATGGACAAAATGGTTGAGGCTACTAGAACACCACCAAGAAAGATATCTAGAGATGAGCTGGAGTATTGTAAAGATACTGCTTCTATAAAAATGCTACCCAAAGAGAGATTTGAAGCACTTATGGATAACTCGTCCTCTACAGAGAAGCAAGAGTTCAATATAGAACCATCAACAAGTAGAAAGATACTGAGAGACGAACTTGAGATGTCTGCTGGTTCTCTCAGAAGGAGAATACTCAGAATGCCAAGAGATGACATTGACCCTTCCATAGACACTCCCACAGGAAAGATCTTATGGGATAGAGTTGATGTTCCAATGGAAATACCTGAACAATCAATACTGAGGGAGGAGTTGGGAGCATCCGATTCAAGTTCATCTCCAGGTCAAATTGGACAGCCAGACCTTATGATAACCTCCCAGGTACCATGGGAGTCGCCATCAGACCTTTTCACCTGCCCATTGAGCAAGCTTGTGTATGATGGGATCCTTGAGAAGTCCTGCCACTCTGTGGCTATGACCTCAACCAACCTCTCTGCCTCAACACCCAACCTGCCCCAGAGCAGTCTGCAAGCAGAGGTGGAGCCACCATTGCCACCACCAAGGATGGCTTTCCCATCTCCTGCATCGGCTGCTGAGACTGGACATGAAAGAAACAAGCATAAGGAAAAGAGCAGGAAATCCTTAAAGCTCAAAAATCCTTTTAAAAAGAAAACCGAATCAACTCCAGAGAAGCCTCAAAGTGGTCTTCAAAAACTCTGATGATCAGCTTAGAATGTTTTACTTTTTTTTCCTTTTTGTTATTATTTTATTGAACCAGAAAATGAGAGTTTTAGAACTTCATTGACAATATCTTGTATGGAAAGCTGAAGTACATTTATTTTCTCTTATAAAGTCTTATGTAGACATATGGTTGATGCCATATTATTTCAGATGCAGATTTTTTGAGGCTTTGCCTATGGTTGAAGGATTGAATGATGTTTAACTGATGCCGCTTCTGTATAACAGAGGCAATGCTTGAATTTTGTTTAAACCTCAATTGAAGACATGTATTCCAGTAGAAAATGAATGCATTCTATTCTAAGAGAATTTTTTTTTTATTTAGTTATGTCCCAATCACAATTTTTTGATTCATGAATCAGAGTCTGGTCTGACATTTTTATGAATTTCTTCCATACAGCTGCATGTTGCACACATCAAAATTAGTAAGACACTTTAAAGGCCCTAGGTAATGAAGGCTTCTTAGTTCTTACAATGAATAATGGGGTCTTACATGAACACACAATTCTCTGCCAGAGTTAGAAGTTAGTTTTCATTATTTCACATGACAAATTTCTGTATTTGTGTTCTTCCCATTGGTTCGAGGTGGGTGGGGCTCAGTTGGGAAAAAGACATGATTTGACATATATATATTTATGAACCATTCAGGATTTAACAACATTTGAATCAGAATCTGATAACAGTTGTGGGTTTGTTTGATTATCCAATTATCAAACCACATCAACACCGTCCAGATTAAGGAGATTAGCAGATTTTTTTTTAAGGTTTAGACTATAAATAAATAATATATGGTAGTTTTTCTCTTAACTTTACATTTGATTGTTGCTTATTTAGTCTTGACTATATATTGTTACTCAGGATTTACTTAGGATTTTGCACTATATAGCCTGCAGCAAAGAATAATTCATTTTATAACAAAATAAAGAAATAGAAATCCTCTTAATGCTTTCATATCATATTTTGTATAGCTTCCAATAATGTTTTGTATATTTATGGAAAAAGATGTGTCCGTGTTGATATGTTGTTTCAGGAAGCATTGGACACGGTTGAGACAGTCTCTTTTCTTTTATCTCCAGTTAAATTCAAATGCTATTTTCAATCAACATCACATTGTTTAGTGTTAACCTGGAAAATGTTGTTGAAATATACACAAAATAATATATACGTTTGATTCATTGTTCTCTGATGCACATGCCGTCATAATTGGAACTGTTGACTGCTGTTTATTTATTTTCTGCACTTGGAAATGGGTCAACCCTAACATAGCCAATATTGACAATATATTGACCCCAAAAGCATCTGTCCTGATCCTGTGGATTGGCCTGGGAAAACCCACATTTTATTGAAAATGTTCTGCTTTGATTTGAAATGCTCACAGTTTTCTTGCTCGCTGTTTTTTTTTTTCAAAACTAATGCATTCAAATGCATATTTTACTTTAATTGTTGATTTGATGTATGTTTATTTTATTGTTTACAGGCAAGTCAGTGCCTTTAGTAGTGTATTTGAAATCAAATAATTCAGAATACATTTTAATTTATTTGAAAATTGCTCATTGGAATAAGTTTTTTCATGTCATCAATTGATTTGTTTCAAAGTGTAAGGAATATATGAGTAACATGTTTCCCCTTCACTGAATTGAATGTAAGATGTCATTTGCTGTTGTTATCTGATGATTTATTAACAAATGATGATAGAGGAAATAAACAAGGAGGTGAAATTAGTAAATATTTTGCATTTCTCTACAATAAAGAAACTAAACATTGCCAGCATGGATTTATTATTATTGTCAGCATAATACATACAATACATTAAAATGACCACAAAATACGTTGGACAGCCTGAGTCCAAACATCTTCTGGTGGCCTTTTTTAATTATTTTTTTGTTTTACTCATCATCTCCACTAGAGGTCAGGAGAGTACCCAGCTATTTGCCCCGCGCCCCCATTAAATTGTTGTGGTTTTAGGATGAAACACTTTGATTTAACAATTGTATTAGAATCAGAAGTTGAAAAAACTGTTTTCCCAACATGTAAGATACATTTGACTGGTAAATGGTAAAGACAGTATTAATGCCCTGCTCCTTCAGCAAAACCTTCAGCAGGCCACTCATCTGCAGCTTCAAACTGTCGGCATGTTGAGCTCTGCAGTTTGATACTGTGGGTTTCCTGTAAAGCTTTACTGATCACATGGACTACCGGTACATAATGTGGTTAGGGTTAACCTCATTGTGAATGTGCACTCTGTATTGTCTTGTAACTTTTAGGTAACTGGCTGTCAGATGTTTTCAAAGCATAAAAAAATACACTGTGGTTCATGCCACTACTGTGTGGACTATCCATCGATAAGTTTCAATGTTGTGCCTGTGTCGCAAGAGAATATCTGACAGAAAATATAAACCTTAATCAAATGAGTTACATAAGTTAATCATTATATTCTGAATGAATGTATATCATTACCCGGAGACTGCAGGTGGAAATAAGCTAGTAGCTAAATCAGATACAAAGATCTCATTGCATTGCTTGAAATTATTGTTTTTGTACATGGTCCCAAAAAATAAATAAAATAAAATAACATATACAATATGTATTGTATATGTATATGTATAAGATATATTGTAATATATTACCTATAATATATAGGCTCATATATTATGCTATCTTTGATTGGCTACTGTATACAATTAAAAACAATATATATATATATATATATATATATATATATATATATATATATATATATATATATATATATATATATATAGAGAGAGAGAGAGAGAGAGAGAGAGAGAGAGAGAGAGAGAGAGAGACTTAAATAGTAACTTGAATTACTTTCAATTGAAATTGAACTGTATTTTCTGAATTTACATCCCTGCTTGCGCAAAAAGTAAAAAAAAAAAAGCAACATATAATAATAAAAAAAACTTTTCTGGAATACTGGAAAGTTCATCCTGCAATTAATTTTTTAAGCAGCATTTACATTTATGTAATGATATGTCACATGCATAAATAAATGGAGATATGCTAAATATACGACGGAGCCTTTTACTACCTTTGATAAAATTCTGGTTTTATTAGCACAAAGCTGATAAACAAAATTTCAGGAAGTGCATGGTTTTGAAATGTAATAGTAATGACAGATAAAGAGGCAATTATAATTAGAAATCTTCATAAAATATGTCATCCATTACATATTCTACATGTTAAACTAATAATGAATTGTTATAGCCTACTTGATATTAATGAATCAAAAATAAAAACAAGATGTAAATCAGCGCTAGCTTAACATGGTGACAATGTTACCATTCAAAATGTACATTTTAAGGTTGTAAAAATGTAAATATGTTAGATAGGAAAAAAGAGATTATTGCTGTCTGATTGATTATAAACCTGATAACAGATTGGCCACAAATAATCACTTGCTTGAGCAGTGTCTTCAACCACAGGACAACAACAAGAGGAGATGACAACTAAAACCATGTACCTGAATTTGAACCTTTTGAATTTGAACTCATTTCATTCTATTTGGTTTCTGCTTGAATAAAACAAATGTGCTTGTGCCGTCCATCCTCTGCCTATTAGCGTGTTTATCCATCCATAGCCCGGAATATAACTTTTGTCAAAAACACATCTTCATCCTGAGAGACAATTTGACATGTGTTATTTAAAAGAATTATGTTCAACTGTTGTGCTGTTATATCTAAAGATTTGTGACTGTGACACTTTAAAACAACTGCAAAGATGAAGAGATAGCTGCTAAGAATATAAAATGCTGATTAAGATTCATGTTGACTCAATAGGTTTTCCAAATTCCTACTGTTCATTACCTGATCCCGTCTTGTTTGTCCCCTGGTGTCAGGTCTTTTCCGAAGAATTTGAGGTTCTGCGAAAAAAGATACAGCATTATTATAAAGTAGCACCCAACTGCACCTTTGCAAATATAGTTATCTAATGACAGCTACCCTAGATGTTTAAATAATTAACTTTACATAATTTGCTTAAAAAAACATAGTAGGAAAAACAACTGTAAGACAGCAGTACCTGTTTGTTGACAGAACTGATAAACCAAAATAAAGGAGATGAAGGAGGAGAGAATAGTGAAGGCTGGAGTGAGCACCATCATCCAGGGCACAGCAATCATATGGTTTGAAATGCACCCACTGGAGTCAGGGTATGAGTCAGAATCTGGAACAAATACATAATATGTGGATTACTCCTTTACATGTTTTTCTGTTTTTCTCTTTGTTTGGATTATTTTACTGCAAGCAGTAAAACGTGCATCTGCATCATCATTGTGATGTTTGATTTGTAAAATGCTAGACATTTATCGTGTTTCTCGCTGATTGACCCTTCCAGCTCAGACCCATCTTACAATTTAATTCAAAATATAGTCTGTATTTCTTTATTTAAACATGGCTCATTGGTGATTCATTTAATGCCAGGTGAAATCTGGAACATCTTTATTCCATACGCGAAGCTGTTTTCTGGTTTCTCAACTGCATTTTTTTTTCTTCAAAAAACTAAGGACACATCTGAGATCAATGTGGAAATATTGGCACTCACAATCCATCCAACAATCCAACAACTCATTCAAACCCAAGAGGTATCTTTGGAATTGGAATGAATCATGTATTTAATTTGAGATTAGTGGCTGTATACCTCCGAATTCAACTTCAGAACATGTTAATCATAATATGGCCCTTTTCCTCAAACAGTATAGACACATTTTATATGTTGGACTTAAAATTATCATCACCCACAAACTTTAAAATTAACTGCACACTGCAGATTCAAATAAAAACAGAAGTCAGGCCAGCATACTTACCCAATATGATCTTTGTTGTGACGTTGCCATATATGTAAACATATTTCTTAGTAATGTATTCTTTATCCTCCACTCTTGCCTGCTCAGTTCCACAGAAGTAGAGGCCCTCATCAGAATCAGTGATGTTCGTGATCAGCAGGTCATAGGAGTTAGAAGAAAAGTTTCTCACGAATTGGAAACGAGGGGGAATCTTCTGAAGTCCATAAATGGCAGTGTTCTCCTTGACTGAATAATGTACTCCAAGGATAAGAGAAGGCTGATTGTCATGAGAGCAGTTCCTGTACCACACTATGTAAACTCCTAATGATAATTTGCAGTCACAGTAGAGAGTGATGTTGTCTCCTGGTCTGACTCTCACCTTCAACATGGATCCAGAAACTAAATCATGACTGCAAGAAACAACTCCTGAAATAAAAACAATCGTAAACAACAGTTGGACATGTGCCCAGTGTTACAGGAGTTCACACAAAAGCAATGAGAATGTTGGTATACATTATTCTCAAAATGGAACCTAACAATTGTAATTAAGTCATCCAAAATGTGTATTAAAAGAATTACCTAAGTAAACGACCAGGAAAATATGCAGCCCGTCCATGTGTGATGATGATCGAGAGTTAAAAGACAGCGAAACAGATCTCACTTACAGATATCATGCCCTGCGCAGACTTTTCCATTAAAGGAAGAATAAGCGGTGATTGGCCAGTCAAGTGGAACATTTTCTTCTGTGGTTGTTTTCTATTGGTGTAAAGATATGTGCTATTCTGTGCTTTGATGTTTCCTCCGTGATCACATACAATATGATCAACCCCACTACACCCCAGCATCTAACTGAGGTGTTACCATTTACATGGTAGATTTCAGCCTAGCGATACTTGAGTTAGTGCCTTTGTAGGACGTATAGTATAGTTGCACAGGGTTGTTACAGAATGCATAAGTACCAGGAGACAATCCTCCAATAAGGCAACCGTATGGGATAAAATGTGTTTGTCTTTGGTGGGAAGTAGCTTTCAGTTCCAGCAAGTCATCATATTAAAATGAGTCAATTATCAATGCCTACCAAAACAACCTACAGTGTATGGCTGTTCCTAAAAAAATGACTCTTAGCATTTTCGGATCTGCCAAACTCAACCTCAACCACAAGCTCTTTCCGAGAGACTTTCCTTCCAAGTATAACGACATGATTGGTCGTTTCAGAAAATGCCCCAAAATGACAAATGTTACAAGCAAGCAGTAAAACGTGCATCTGCATCACCATTGTGATGTTTGATTTGTAAAATGCTAGACATTTATCGTGTTTCTCGCTGATTGACCCTTCCAGCTCAGACCCATCTTACAATTTAATTCAAAATATAGTCCGTATTTCTTTATTTAAACATGGCTCATTGGTGATTCATTTAATGCCAGGTGAAATCTGGAACATCTTTATTCCATACGCGAAGCTGTTTTCTGGTTTCTCAACTGCATTTTTTTTTCTTCAAAAAACTAAGGACACATCTGAGATCAATGTGGAAATATTGGCACTCACAATCCATCCAACAATCCAACAACTCATTCAAACCCAAGAGGTATCTTTGGAATTGGAATGAATCATGTATTTAATTTGAGATTAGTGGCTGTATACCTCCGAATTCAACTTCAGAACATGTTAATCATAATATGGCCCTTTTCCTCAAACAGTATAGACACATTTTATATGTTGGACTTAAAATTATCATCACCCACAAACTTTAAAATTAACTGCACACTGCAGATTCAAATAAAAACAGAAGTCAGGCCAGCATACTTACCCAATATGATCTTTGTTGTGACGTTGCCATATATGTAAACATATTTCTGTATTCTGTTGATTCTTTATCCTCCACTCTTGACTGCTCAGTTCCACAGTAGTAGAGGCCCTCATCAGAATCAGTGATGTTCGTGATCAGTAGGTCATAGGAGTTAGAAGAAAAGTTTCTCACGAATTGGAAACGAGGGTGAATAGTCTAAGGACCATGTTGTACTTCAAGGATAAGAGAAGGCTGATTCTCATTAGAGCAGTTCCTGTACCACATTATGTATACTCCAGATGATAATTTGCAGTCACAGTAGAGAGTGATGTTGTCTCCTGGTCTGACTCTCACCTTCAACATGGATCCAGAAACTAAATCATGACTGCAAGAAACAACTCCTGAAATAAAAACAATCGTAAAAACAGTTGGACATGTGCCCAGTGTTACAGGAGTTCACACAAAAGCAATGAGAATGTTGGTATACATTATTCTCAAAATGGAACCTAACAATTGTAATTAAATTATCCACACACTTTAATCAAAAGAATTACCTGAGAGAAGGACCAGACAAATGTGCAGCCCGTCCATGTGTGATGATGATCGAGAGATAAAAGACAGCAAAACAGATCTCACTTACAGATATCATGCCCTGCGCAGACTTTTCAGTCAAAGGACGAATACGCGGTGATTGGCCAGTCAAGTGGAACATTTTCTTCTGGGGTTGTTTTCTGTTGGTGTAAAGAGATGTGGTTATTCTGAAAATTTTCATGTTTCCTCTGTGAACTTCTGATGTATTAACATTAACATGGTAGATTTCAGCCTAGCGATACTTGCATTGCTGCCTTTGTAGGTCAGAGTTTTTATAGCCATGGAGATTTTGATGCATGTGTAGCAGAAGAAGACAATCCTCTAATACGGGAACAGTATGGGATCAAATCCATGTGTGTACAGTGTGGAGTGGTACCCAATTGTAAATGTATTGTACCTTTGCAGCCTTTGGAAAGATGGAACAGCACTAGTTTTCAGCAGCAGCTGTTAGAGAGAGTGCTGCTCCTGTGATAATCACACGGGCAGTAGTTTCTAATTCCCACAACTCCTTTATTGAATCGGTCAATAGTTTACGAGTTTCTTTTTATATCATGAGACATGATAATAAAGTGGTCAGAATCTAAAGGCCCTGATGGCATTGCTGAAGTTTCAAAATTGGTGAAAGAAAACAATGGATGTACTAGATAGAGATGAGCTGTATTTGTAGAGTTTCGTATATATGATGTATGTTTATCTTCATTTATATTTCACATCCTTAAATTGATTAGATTAGATTAACTTTGTGGAAACTGTCATCTTGGAAACTGAATATAAATAGATAAACTAAACTAAAAGAAGCTATGGAAGAATTTAAGTTGTCTTAGCTTTTGTGTGTGTGGAACACCCTCATGACTTTAAAGCTAGATCTACAGTATGTCAGCTTCAACACATCTGATACATAAAATGGTATGAAAATATGAGATGAAAGTTTAAATCAACAACAGGAAATTGCATCAAAACAGCTTAAGACATTTAATGGTGGTGATGGCGCAGTGGATAAACCTTTGTTGTGGGTTTTTCACTGCGATGCAACGTGTCCCTGAACAAGACACTTAACCCCTAGTTTCTCCAGAGGTGTGTTATAGCAATTGTAAGTCGCTTTGGATAAAAGCATCAGGTAAATGACATGTAATGTAATGTAATAACAACCATGACAAAATAATTAATAAGAATCTGCAACAAATTGTAAACAACAACAACAAACACATTACTAAAGTTCTGTGAAGCAGTTAAAATTATTTTTTTTGCAGTGTAATTTGTGGTTGACAAAGCATGGACAATTAATTCATAAAAACTTACAATGGCATGATATTTAATGCCGGCTGTATTTCTTCTTTTGATTCAGCAGTGAGTAAGATATTCCCCTGCATCATCATTGGTGGCTGTGATGGAAAGCTTCTATTTAATGCTAATGTTCAATAAAGGCATGCTATTTTTCTAAACATGCAGTGGCTTTTTTCTGATGCCAGAATCACCTCATAAATTATATTTAAATCTACCACAGAGCAGGACGTTCTCTGTGTCAGAGGAGAGTGTCTGACACAATATCAGCGTCAGTTTTAACGGTCCGTCTTAAATGTATAGAAAGTAATAAGTGTTAATAGGTAACTTATGAATGAAAATTGTGGACAGTATATTTAATTGTGCAGTATCTGTGCCTCACGTCTCAGAGCTTCCCCTTCAACTGTCCCGTGTCCCCATTGAGAGCACAAGTCACAGTTTGAAAACCTTTGTTCCAGATTGACATAAATTCTCTCCTTCACTCCTCTTTCTAACCACCCATATTCACCGTCCAATAAGTATGAATACTTTGATGTCCTCAAAGGAATGACCCTTGTCCTTTAGATGTAAGTAGACTGCTGAGTATTGATCTGAGGAGTTGGGCCTCCGGCACTGGGCCATGCACTTGCTCAGCAGTTGTTTTATCTTCCCATTGTGATGTACAGGTGCGTGCAATCCTCTATGCATTGGACTGTGTGCATTACTTTGCTCGGCTTAGATGTGGGTGTGTGGTGTTGATGGTGGACAAGCTTTTGTCTCAGTGTGGTGCTAAGTTTAAGAAAACAGGGATGCTGTTTTGGATAAGGATCCTCCTGAGTTTCTCAGATGCCCCAGCTGTGTATGGGTGAGACTGGGATGTTTTTGTGCCTATTCTACTTGCAGCTGTTTTTACAAAGGCACAGTTTGGGTAACCACAAGCTATTAGAGCTTGCTTAAGGTGTTTGTTCTCATCCTCGTTTAGCTCAGTAGACACATTCTTGGCCATGTAGTGAAGGTCATTGCAGCTTGAGTTGCTACTGATCATTATGAGTGGGTTTCCTGTAACCTGCAGCATCAACACTTCTGTCCTCTTTGATGTGCACTGCACAGTCTAAGAAAGAAACTCTATATTGTCTCTGATATCTTCCCATGTGAACTTGACGTTTCTGTCTGAGCTGAATCTGATATGTTTCTGTAAAGGCTTGCACTCTGAACCAATGTGTTTTACAATGCTGTATGTGACTCTAGGTGTTGTGGGCAGCCAAGACTTGTTATTGGTGCAATGGCAACTGGGATAATTGTGCCTTTATCATGAAATCAGAAACTCTCTTCAGCACTGGCCACACGTGATGCAAGTGTCTGGAGTATCTGGCTTTTCTTATCTGTCTCTGAGCTCTTTGATCCTTTTAGCTCTGTGGCTTTTTACATTTTACCCCAGCCATGAGATGTTAGGGATGTTGTCAGCAACTCAATTTAAAGTATAGGTGGTATGCAGTATGTCTGTGAAGATTCTCAGTCATTCAAGTCATGAAACCCAGATAAATCTTCTTGGAGGAATACATTTAAAGTGAAGCAATCATAATTTTTAGGCATTTTGCCCATGGGACACATCACTAAATATCAACTGTGATAAATTCATTTTACAATTTCAATTACAATCAAATCCTGCAGCGATAGTGGTCTGTCTCCATGCATCACAATTTAGTTTAAGGACAAGAGAAGGCTGGTTCTCATGAAGGCCACTGAAGGCCACTGTACCACACTATAAATCCTCCAGATGATAATTTGCTGATCCTGAGATCCAATCATGATTACAGGATACAACTACTGGAAAATAAAAACAATCACAAAAGCAAATGTACTTTAAAAAAACTCTCAAAATGAACATGGAGATTTTCAGTATTACAGTAGCCGTTTTATGACAGAGGTGATTCATAAAGTAGATGAAGGAGGGAGAGAACAGTAAAAGCTGGAGTGAACATCATCGTCCAGGACACAGCACTGAGTCACTAGAGCCTGGATCAAACATGTAGAGGATTAGATCTTTGAAATTCCAAAACAAATTTAAGCATAGTTTCATAGAGGGTTTCATATTACACGTTATCATACACCTAAGCAGGGGTGGAAGTAACAAATTACATTTACCATCGTAACTGTAACAAAGTAATGACAAACTGTGTGAAGAGAACAAAAGAAATGAGCCAAATCAGCTGCTGCAGCAGAGAACTGGAGGGCAGAGAGGTGACTGCACGGTAAAGAGCTCTGCCCTCAGCTGACACTCAGTTGCCATTGAACAAAAAATACATGTTGTTCAATGGCGAGTGTTAGAGGGTGTGGGGGGTGCGGTTGCACCTGTGCTGGAGTTTGTACACAGGACAAAATAATGTATACATAGCATTAAAATTAATGACGTCATTATGTGTTATGGTTAAGATTAGCATTAATATATCTCGGCGTAGGTATAAAAAGAAAAAAGGTTGCATACTCACTGATTTAATGCACCACCCGCCTAGCAGGCTAAGTGAACCAAATCAAACACACCTTAAATGTTGCGAACAACAGGTGCATTCTGGGTTTGGCCAAGGTAGCAATACCAACATATTTGTTGTGGATCCTCCTGACTTTTACATTTGTTTGGGAACTTTTACCTTCAGCGAGGTGTGTGAGACCTTTCTGCTGTTTATGACAATGATCCCTGTCATCATGAGCTGCATTTTAAGCATTCGCTCAAAACATTTTTAAATATGAGTTGCGTGGAGACTAACGTTAGTTATAACTATGCTTTGAGAATGAACAAGCAGAGAAATTAAACCTTGAGCAGATTGAGGAGGACTTCTCGGTGCACAGAAAGGCGAGTAGGCCTACAACACACTTATTTAACGTTAGCTATAGCTAATTGTTGTAACTCACTGTACAGATTAAGACTTAAACAATCACCGCTTGCCTAGAAACTTACGTTAGCTGTGCGTGTGTGCGTGTGTGCGTGTGTGTGTGTGTAAAAACTGTGCGAATTTCTTAAGGAACCGTTCGGTATTTATGGAATGGACCACCGGAGGAAAATAGGGGAGGGTCATGTCTTTTTATTCTTTGTTGAGGGGAGGGTCACCCAACATTTTTTTGTCTAGGAGGGGGGGGGGGGTCACCCAACTTTTGTATTCAAGAAAAAAGCAACATTTCAAAGTGGCTTGTTTGGTGCATATTTTTTCATGTAGCTCTTAGTCTCTGCCCTCCTTCGCTACTAGATGGGTCTGACCCATGAGTTTGCTGGGGGGCAGAGGGAGCACTGCTCCCCTGGTGGCTGAAACGAGTAATTGCATTGTTTAAAAATTAATTATATCTGGCATGACCAAATATTTTATAAATATCTTAAATAACACAAAACAACTAAATGGTGGTAGGTAATACATCTGATTTCATATACTGCTTTAGTAAAAAAAATATTACCTGGCTGACGATGGGAGCAGCAGGACGCAAAAAACGAAAGTTACTGTTGCACTAGTCTGGACATCTTGCCGTGCCAACCTTGCAATAAAGGTTTCCTAAATGCCATGTATATACATGTGATGTCAGCTTACTAATTGATTGCGGGTTTCGTATAGATTTTGACTTTTATACGTTTATTCCACTTTGTTTAAACGGCGAAGTGGAGAGGCCTCGTTCACCTGTTTGGAGCTGGCTGGTGAATGTGACGCCTTGCTGGATACACCGTGACTCTGTTTGTGGATCTATTAATCACTGTGGATTACTTTTTTTTTTTGGTGTTATTGGATTACGGCAAAATACGGATCTTTTTTCTCAACGTGTCTTAACGTTTTATGGTGAGTTTGGAGAGGCATCTCAACAGACTGTAGGTTCAACACTGATTGTTCACTGTTACATTTTAGTTGAATTTAAGTGTCGGGGCATTCCGCCACCGTCTGTCTATTGCGTTCCAAAACAGCCGTGCTGTGATTGGATTTCATCAGGGCGAATTGTTAAATTGTTACAATGTAATTTAAAATCTGCTTTAAAAATAAACATATATGTTTTGGAATATAATGTTCAGCTTTACCTATGTGCTAAATATACGACTGAGGAAGCCTAGTGACAAGTCCATAGCAACCAGTGTTGAATTGGTTATTTCCCATTGTCCTTTGCTGAATGGTCTCAATGTTTTATTGTTTTATTTCATATGAATACTAGTTTACTAGAGGAGTAACTTAGTATTTGAAGTAATGCAGTAATGCAGGAAGTGTGCATTTAGTTTCCATGCTTATTGTGTTTTCACAACTATGTTAGTGAATAAATCTACTGAAATGGCCGCCACACCATAACAGAGGAGAGTGATGTGTAAGATGAGAATGCAGAGGTTAACTCATGTATGTCATGGCTATAAAAAAATCAAATGGCATCTGTATATCTTTGCTAAGCGCAAGCTAGCACATAAGGGGAGGGTCATAGAAAAATTATTACTGGTGAGGGGAGGGTCAAGTCTTTTTAGCCTAAAGGTCCTAAAACTCCTCCGGTGGCCCCTTAAATAAATAACAAACAGTCCCTAAGTAAAATAAAATTCTTCTGAATATGACTCTCTCAGGTGATTGCACAATGGCTGACCTGCTGGAAGAAAAACATCAGGTACAAGGATAGAATAGAATACACATTATTGTCTCCGAGGGGAAATTTGTCTTGGACATAGTGCTACAATCTGTTGCTTCACAACATAAACATGTAACAGAAAAAAACATTCTAAAATCAACATAAACATAAAACATAAAATAATCTCGGCACACAGAATCTTTTTCCTGATGGCAGAAGTTCATATTCCGGAAAGAGAGGGTGTGGAGAGTCTGCAGGGATTCTTTCAGCTTGATTTCTGACTGCTTGCTCGTACAGGCTCTGTATGGGCTCGTACTCTTTCCTCCCTATTATCCTCAGAGCTGTCTTGTGTGTGCTGACCAGCCTGCGTTCTCACTCTGGATTTGACCGGGCTGCTGTTTCCGATATTCCAGTCCTCATTGCAAGTTATTGTCAATTGTATATCCGTATGTGCAGGCCTATATGGGTACACATACATATTAGAATAAATCAAAATAAATATTAATTTTGTTTAACAAACAATCATCCATCCAAAAATGCCACAATATATTATTCAGACATCAGGATGCAGATGAACATCATATATTGAATATAACTCCACTGACCATATCTTAGTATGAAACCATACTCTGCATCTAAGAACTAAGATCCCACAAAGTAAGGATGTGGTCACTTATATGACATAGATTCAGAAATAAACTGTACGTCTAAACATAGCTCAGGAGGCTGCAGAGCTTTGACTTGACTGTAGTTAGACATAAATAACAACATCTAACTTAACAACTGACCACTGTTTTCAATGAGTTAGTGGAGATTCCTAAAAATCTGTAGCATTTTTGTTTTTACAATGAACTAAAACATTTTCTTTCTCAATTTCAACAACACCTTCAGCAGGCCACTAGTCTGCAGCTGCTGTCTGTCTGCATGTTAAGCTTTGCAGTTGTCTGAGGGGCTGTTTTGTCACTGTGGGTTTCCTGTAAAGCTTACCTGGAATTGTATCGGATCACTTGTGAAGGGTATGTGGGGGCTTGAAATACAAACAGGAAATTGTCTGAAAAAAACACTTTTGCGTCTTGTTACAGAGACACAATCATCACCACCATTCTGAAATGTTACATATCGATTTCAATCACAAATGTGAACCTGAAGCTAAATTATAATCAACAACAACAAACAGGTTTTCTATCTAGATGGCAATGTGTACATATGAGCAAATTTTAAAGGTCCTATAATGACATGCTGCTTTTTGGATGTTTTTATATAGGCCTTAGTGGTCCCCTAAAACTGTATCTTAAGTCTCTTTCCCAAAATTCAGCCTTGGTGCAGAATTACAGCCACAAGAGCCAGTCCCACATTGAGCTTTCCTTAGTATGTGCCATGTCTGTGTCTGTAGCTTTAAATGCTGTTGAAGAGGAGAGGGGCAAGGTGGAAGGTGGGGCTGTGGCCTTGACCAACCGCCATGCTTCGCTCATTTGCAAGCCATGATGTCTCTCTTTTTCTCATGGGTGGGCCAAATTCTCTGGGCGTCAAAGCAGAGAAAGGGGAGGTAACCTTTCCCCTTATGAAGTCATATAGGGAAGATTTCAGATCGGCACATCTGAGCTTTCATTTTCTCAAAAGGCAGAGCAGGATACCCAGGGCTCGGTTTACACCTATCGCCATTTCTCGTCACTGGGGGACCATAGGCAGGCTGGGGGAACTCATATTAATGTTTTTAAGTTGTGGAAGGAAATAAAACGCACGTTTACTCTGTGAAGAATGAAATAATGAACCGGGAAATTCAGTCAGTGTGAATGTTTTCATGAATGGATTTCTATAAACTGTGGTAAATGCCACTAACAGTACGGATAATCTAATGTGAAACAATCAAAAACACTGAGTGTGAAATTGTTGGAATTGAGTAAGTTGTCAATGTATAGTCACTGTTATGTCAATGAAGACATGGTCTGCTAAACAGTCCCTCAAGAAAAACGCGATTATGCGATCGCATAATTCAATGCATAATCAGCCAAAGTCCACATGGTTATGCGGGGGCTGCATTTTTTCAAATACGCTGCACTTTCGCCACATAAATTGCCGATTTCCGCGCAAAATATGCGGGGCTTGCATGATTTCATATTCCCCGCATTTTCGTTGCAAAAAAGTCACATATATCTTAGCAGAAAGTTGAAAAATGTTGCGTTTACTTCACACAAGAGCAGCCAATTTACCCTGTTGCCGTGGGAACGTTATGAAGTGACGTAATTACGCGACGTGAACATCATCAAAAAGCTGCAAACCCCACAATGAAGCCATGATGAAACCGCAGTTTTTGCAAGTTCCCGCAATTTCATTGCATAAAATTGCATCAATATCCCACATATTCCATCGCATTTTTTAAGAAAACGTGCCGCATAATCAAGGATTTTTGCCCGCAACAATCACAAAAAAACTCTGCATTTTTCTGGAAGGACTGGCTAAAGGGTCTGCATTTGATTGATACTTACAGTTGTATAAAACTGACAAACTAAAATATCAGTAGGAGATAATGTTTGGGGTTTTGTCACATTACAGTAGGTGTAAAATAATACTGCTTTTATGGTCTTAATTTCATTTGCAGAATTGGACCCTCCACTGTTGAGAAATGTGTTATTATGATGATGTAAAGTTGCAGCAGTTATAGTGAATCAATGTAGAATCAAGATGGCACATTGATCTCGAGGCTGTTCAGGACAGCTTGGGGTCAAACCTCATCCAGTTGTCTTATTGGTTTATTACTTAACATCTCCACTAGAGGTCACCAGAGTTTCACCTGGAGCTGGTGGTGTGGCTAACAGAGATTACAAAATCAGCATTTTACCCTTCCCTGGTTTTAAGTGCTCCCAAATATACAAATGTTAAGTCTCTGAAATAAACTGTTGTCAAAACTCCATAGCCATTTATACAGTTAATGAATCAATAATGTAAAAAAAAAAACACTATATGAGACCAGGAGCTTTTCTGTTGTCGTTGGTTTGTGCGTGCTTGTATCTTTTTGAAGAATTATCTGTATTCTCAACATGCACAGTCAACTGTGGACAGTGAAGCTGTACACTAATCTGCAGCGTCAGTCTGTCGGCACGTTGAGCTCTGCAGCTGTATGAGGGGCTGTTTCTTAATGTGAGTTTCCTGTGAGCTTTACTGACTACAAGGTGTTACACGATGTGGCTGAGGTTGGCTTTACTGACACCTCTGTGTTGTCTTGTAACTTCTTGTAAACTGCGACCGGGCCATCCTTTAAATAAATATACAAAGTTAGAAAATTAAACCATAGCCATCTTGGCTTCCTTAAGATATATTTTATTCTCTCTAGCAGAATGAGCTCCAACATAACAAATACTTGGAGTTATATCAAACTGTACTGGTGAAGGGTATGTGGGGGCTGATGGCTAACTTGAGATAAAAACAGGAAATTGTCTGAAAACAGAAATCATGTCTTGTTACACACAAGCAGACACCACGACCATCATTAAATGTTACAGATCGATTTCAATCACAAAAGTGAAGCTGAATTCTAATTAACAACAACAACAAGTAGGTTTTCTGTCTGGAGTTTTATTTTATTTATTATAAGAAAATTAGAAATAGAGTTTAGTATCAAGTCTGGGTGTGATTTGTGAAAAAAGCAGAGGGGGGGGGGGGGTGTTTTTTGATTAGGCACAGCAAAAGAAAACATGCAAGAATTAATCACCCTTTCAATACCATGGATATAGTGCCACTCGGCCAGCCATGCCAAAACACGTATTTATGCCCTTCAATATTCAATGGAAAATAATCTCAAAATTAAATGGCACAACATGGTTTCAACATAAAATGGTACTTTCAAGCCGGACAGCGGAGTTCACTTAACGGCGAAAACAAACTACTTTCACGCAGGAAACGCTCGTTCGTTCTTTGGGAATGTCTTAATCCAAATCTGATCTTTTTCCTAAACTTTACTAGTTGTTTTTGACCCTAAACTTCACTGTCATTTTTTGTTACATTTTGTCCCAATCAGGGAAAAAAAAAATTCAGCAGAGGCAGGGATATAGACCAGAAAGGGGGAAATCCCACGCATCCCCTCGGAAAATCGCAACCTGCGATAAGTAACAGAATGGTTTATACTTATCCTGAATTAATTATACCATTCATCATTAATCATAATTTTACAATGTATTATGTTTGTTGTTTTCTGTTCTTTAGGCTCTCTACATCCTAGATGTATTGATGGCAGAATATGTGCAGAAGTCAGAACTCTGGGTTTTCTTCTTCTTTGGTCTCTGTGATGCTTGACGGATTTCCACTGCACCATAACACACATCTTCATCCTAAAATTTGACATTTGGTGTTTAGAATCATGATTGTGTACTGACTTAATGTCGTCATTCATTATATTCTACCGTTACACCTACCTGATTCAGTCTTGTTTGAGGTCTTTGCTGATCAGCTTCAGGTTCTTTAGCTGCAGAAATCAATACAGCATCACTAAAGCATGGTACACCCAAACTCAAACACAGATCAAAAGAGGACACCTTAATCCAGGTTTCTTTGTGGTTGAAATTAATTTTGTATCATGGATATTTGTGAGATATACAGTAGTTACCTTTTTTCTGACAGAGGTGATAAACCAGAAAACCGGAGAGGAGAGAGGAGAGAACAGCGAAAGCTGGACACAGAGAGAACAGCAGCGTCCAGCACACACCACAGTCTTGCATGAGTGGCGTCTCATGCTGAGGCACACAGGAGTCTGAATCTAAAACAAAGTTGTGTTGATTAGCTTCATTAAACTCTGATCTCACCTAAATTGTTTGTTTTCCTGATCAACGTTGTATGTGGACATAAGTAAAATAGTTGTTCCATGACCACAGGAACCAGGAACCTCAGATACTTCCTACAATAAAAAATACTGTTGGATTTAAATAGAATTCAGTGGAGTTTGTGGGGAACTCAAAGTTATTTTTTACTCTGTATTGACGTTACTATTTGTTCTGCTAAGACCTATGTGCAGTGCTGACCCTGCCCGGTTGGTAGACTTTTTAACTTTAGCCCCAAATCAGAATTGCCTTTTAAAGAAATATCCATTTTCATTCCAGACTTTGAGCTCATTCCAACATTAAATGCAATGTGCAACCTTTAACCTTGTTTGAGCCTCAGATTTTAAATGTAAAATTATTCCCAAACTCACTATGCATGAAAATACCTATGGGGAAACTTGGGTGCACTTACAACAGTTCAGATATATAAATAATAATTAACATGCACTATTTAAGTCCAGATTGGAGGTTGTTGATGGATATAATCTTCACATAAAGTATATGTTGTATAAGTGCTATTATATGGTGCTGTAGACTTCATGATGGTTCACCTTTTTAAAAATGAATATTTCGCTACTGGATGATGATCAGTGTTGGGCAAGTTACTTCCAAAATGTAATGCATTATAGATTACTAGTTACTGTCATTTGAGAGTAATTAGTTATATTACAATATTACTGTCTCTGAATTGTAATGCTTTACACTACTATTGAGTTACTTTCACCAAAATAACCATGGAAGTATGACTTGGCAGGAAGCTTGTGAATTTCACCATGGGATCAACAAATTCTCATCTTTATCCAATTTAATACATCATAATGTATTTATTCATAAGATTTTGTATTATTAATCTGAATCTGCAAAGTGAAACGTACAATACTTGACACTGAATTGTAGTGGAATAGAAGTATAAATGAAGAGAAAATGGATATACTCAATTAAAAGTAGGCTACCTTACAATTGTATTGAGGTACGGTTAGGCCTGCACGATTCGGGGAAAAATATGAATCACGATTTTTTAGCTTAGAATTGATATCACCATTCTCTGCCACGATTTTTTTCTCACAAAGTGTAATGTTTATTGCACACATGAACCATGACAAAACAAAACAAATTGGCAGTACCAAAAATAGATTTTATTTGGCACCTATAGCACATTGCACATTACCACATGCCTGTAAACATAGAGGCTTCAATGAATAAAGAAAATAAAGTACGTACTGGCCATTTAAGTACAGTAGGCTACCAAACATAGTGACATATAACACATTGAACTAAATATGGCCCTGATACAGGCTCTATCTGAACTCCTTGAACATGTCTTTACATAATTAAAACATGTCAATCAACATGCTGCAGCTACAGCTGCAGTCTCTAGAGAAATGGAGTTTGTCATTTGCCAATTTAAGCACTGATTTAACTGATTGCCTTTCATGTCTTCAGCTGTCCTATCAAAATAAAGGCTGAATTTCATTTTTTATTTTTAAATAAAAAAAGAAAAATCGAAGTCATTTAAAAATTCAATCGCGAACAGGGGTGAATCGAGATTCCGATTTTATAACGATTAATCATGCAGGCCTAGGTACGGTATAGTCATTTCCACCGCTGATAAAATGTAATGGTAATATTTACGTGTAGCAAGACTAAACATTATTCCCAACATGTTTAAAGCTGTCAGTTGCTCAGACACACTGCTGTCCACGCTGACATACCATTACCTGTTGGGACACAGATGTTGTCCGTACCGTCTCTGGTTCTGGCTCTGACCACAGTAACAGTGACGGGACAGCACCTCGCTTCAACGTAGTGTTACTCTTTTACTAACGGATTTTTCTCTGGTTGCAAAATGTTTCGCGGTGTTGGTGAATTCTTAACAAAACACCACTCAATTTCGGGTTAAATTGCATTGTTACTCGCGTTACTGAGATTGTAACAGGTATAATATTACCAAAATTGTGCTACTTTTGTATCTTTTTCTTACTCCCAACACTGATGATGATCATTTAGTCAAATAATTACATTCACTGCAGTCACACATAGACAAGTCAGGCCAGCATACTTACCCAATATGATCTTTGTTGTGACGTTGCCATATCTGTAAACTTTTTTGTAAGTAATGTATTCTTTATCCTCCACTCTTGCCTGCTCAGTTCCACAGAAGTAGAGGCCCTCATCAGAATCAGTGATGTTCGTGATCAGCAGGTCATAGGAGTTAGAAGAAAAGTTTTTCACGAATTGGAAACGAGGGGGAATCTTCTGAAGACCATAAATGGCAGTGTTCTCCTTGACTGAATAATGTACTCCAAGGATAAGAGAAGGCTGATTGTCATGAGAGCAGTTCCTGTACCACACTATGTAAACTCCTAATGATAATTTGCAGTCACAGTAGAGAGTGATGTTGTCTCCTGGTCTGACTCTCACCTTCAACATGGATCCAGAAACTAAATCATGACTGCAAGAAACAACTCCTGAAATAAAAACAATCGTAAAAACAGTTGGACATGTGCCCAGTGTTACAGGAGTTCACACAAAAGCAATGAGAATGTTGGTATACATTATTCTCAAAATGGAACCTAACAATTGTAATTAAGTCATCCAAAATGTGTATTAAAAGAATTACCTAAGTAAACGACCAGGAAAATATGCAGCCCGTCCATGTGTGATGATGATCGAGAGTTAAAAGACAGCGAAACAGATCTCACTTACAGATATCATGCCCTGCGCAGACTTTTCCATTAAAGGAAGAATAAGCAGTGATTGGCCAGTTAAGTGGAACA